>NC_090266.1:810624943-811228068 GCF_040414725.1 Anabrus simplex | reverse complement strand
GGGCAAATATTCGTTTATAGGTAGTGGAGTTATGGATTGGACTAATTTACCAAGGGTGATGTTCAATACTTTTCAAAGTTATTTGTAATCATTTAAGAAGGTAAGAAAATAACAGATAGGAAATCTGCCAGTTGGGCGTCTGCTGTAAATGTAGATCAAGATTGATTGATTGATTGATTGATTGATTGATTGATTGATTGATTGATTGATTGATTGATTGATTGATTGATTGATTGATTGATTGATTGATTGATTGATTGACTTTGCTCCCTCCCATACACTTTAGCTTTTTTAAGTATCATCTTCAAGCGGGGTAACGCTTTGTCAGCATCATCTCTGGGAATGATTATCAAGTCAGCTATGTAGATAATTATTTCACTCGGAACTACTAACTGTCGAAGGGTACAACTGATAAATCGTCGGAATACTCATGGAAAACTGCATACCAAACGGATTTTTCCGGAACTGAAAACGATCAGCACGAGTTATAAATGAAGTTTGTTATCTACTCTGAGGTTCCACAGAGACATGAAAGAACCAATTCTTTACTTCAAGCGCACTGAATTCTTGTGTACCTTATAACCTATCACGTAATGTTTCTACTAGACGTAATGCGTAGGATCTTTTGGGATTATACAGTGATCTAACCATATTTAATGTACAAACATAGGGAGCCATCTATCTTCGAAAACTCCCACAGGACAGGAATACTCTGAATAACTTGATTCAATGATTCCCCTTTCCATACACTAGTTGACTTGTTCATCAAGAGCTTCCCTCTCCTCAAGTGACAGCCGCCATAGTCTGCTGAAAATTGGTTGATCATCTTTCACTAAACTGGACACCTTCAGTTGCCCCGTTCTAGTAGGTTCGTAAATGAAGGTAGTTTCAAAAACTTCATGCCTGAAGTCCAAAGTTGTTGCAATTTCACCTACATCTAATAAACGCCCTTCCACAGCGTAAATATGTACATCTCGTTTTGCATTGGAAATTTATACCCATCCTAACTAATCTCAACTTCTCGCCGACTTAGAATATTATTTGCTATGATTGTAGGCATCTTCAATGGGTCACCATATGGAATGTAAACAGTATCAAACATTTCATTTTTAACCTAAGATCTTGGAATGAAAGTAGCCTTCTGGACACATTCACTTCTTGCAAGAGTATATCTGCATGAATCAAAGTAACACTGCATCTCGCATACACCAAAGCTTTAAATAAGCTACTAGCAATTTTAATTTGTGGTCAAGAGTGGAGTGGTACCATTTACCGGAGAGTGAACAGAATTACAATAGCTCGTCTTAATTTCTGTTTTTTACACTCTAGTGACCTATGACCAAATGTATTGCTTCAAAAACATTTGACTATGCCTACAATTCGCTGACTTATGACCTCCTTCCCCACATAAAACATTTTTGCGATATTTATTTTTCTTCAGCAGCTGTTGTAGTGTCGTCCCTTGAACCAGCTTTCGAGACTCCATCTTTCTTGAAAGATTTTGTGCTTCATCTGTCAACAATGCATTGGTATTTGCAAAACCATTTCTAAAGCTCCTAGACCCATATAAAATCAATTTCTTGCTAGACCAGTCCTCTATACCATCAATAATATAGGCCTAATTTATAAGGGATTCATCACCAATCTCACCTCGATGAGGAGTCTTCTTCAGTATAAGCAGGTATTCTTGTCAGGATTCTTCTTTCTTCCTTTTACGCATAATCATGGCTGTGTAATTCCGCATTGCTCACTTTGTTATCATATTCTTCCATCAATGCCTTTTTTTAGTATTCTTCATTATGATAAACAAGTTTCACTTTCAATAAGAAGTTTTGCGAAGCCAGATATCGATATTTAAGCTAATACTGGTTTCTGCATACTGTTCGATCCCACTGAAACAAAAATCTTTGAATTCTAGAATCTATTTTAACAGGATGATCACTTTTGCCATCGAAAGTGTGAATCGAAATTTCACCATTCCAGAATTTATTGCGAACACACGAAACCGAATTTCTGCGTCTTGCTGAAGACAGCTGATTCGCTAGCAGGTCACTATCTTCTGAGGTATATCCTGCTTCATAAGTTTCTCTCTTCTTCATTCCCTCTTAATTCTTTGTCTGCGTCCTTGTCGTCATATTCATCGGAAACTTCTGAAAACTGGAGACCATTAAACTCTCGTGGCCTTTTGTACTTGTACTTACCATCATCGTTCCCATACACACGTTTATACAGTGTCTGGATTGCAGTCACAAACGCAGTGGAAATCATCTTTATCGTCTGAATAGTTCCTGGTATTATCACAACAATCACTGTCGGGTTGATAACTCGAAGTTAACGTCAGTTAAAATGCTGTTACCCATAACACTACATTACGTGCAGTCGCTTTGGAACATGAAAAAGTCGTTAATTCAGATATAGTGTTCACAATCGCTGCCATGGATGGTGGCATTCAAACGATGGAATACCATTGTGTATAGAAACGTGTGGGATGAAACTATTCAGGTACAAACGCCGATCTTCAAAATAATATTCGATTTCTTCTTTTGGAAATGTGGGAAATGTTATGATTTCGAAACAACTTCATCTCGTCAGTTATTCAACACTGACCAGATTCGATTTGACAAAGAAACTCACACATCACATACAGCGTCCGGCTCCATGGCTAAGTGGTTAGCGTGCTGGCCTTTGGTCACAGGGGTCCCGGGTTCGATTCCCGACATGGTCGGGAATTTTAACCTTAATTGGTTAATTTCGCTGGCACGGGGGCTGGGTGTATGTGTCGTCTTCATCATCATTTCATCTTCTTCCCGACGCGCAGGTCACCTACGAGTGTCAAATCAAAAGACCTGCACTTGGCGAGCCGACCTTGTCCTCGGACACTCCCGGCACTAAAAGCCATACGCCATTTCATCACATACAGCTCGCGTGAAAGGAGACAAACGTTCCTTTGCTGCTGTATATACTGTTGCAGCTTACACTCATTCGTATAGGCTATGCATATACTAGCGAAAATATGACGGACAAGCACCTTCATGACTTCCGTCAAGATGAACTTTTACTTTCAAACGGTCAAGGAACAAAAGATTCCCCTGAAATTTGGCTCTTGGACTGGTTATTGTAATAGAGATCATCCCTTAACACACTTTATTCCCGACTGCTTTTTGAAATAGAGATCGTCGCTTAACACCTCTTATTACGGGTAATAATGAATTTTCATTGGTACAAGTGTCCGGAAAATATACTAGTTTTGTTCATCCTCTTGGTGTTTATTTATTTGGTCCGTGTACCAGGAGGTACACCTCCGCTCCGCTAATTCAAACATTGCGCCAGTTGGAACTCCTCTCCTGGAGGAAACCTGAACTTTAACTACAGTGTTAATTCTCAAGTTTCTCAGAAGATGTCCCTACTTGTAAATTTTGAAGTGTTCTGAACTGTGTCGTTTTCGATGTATTTTTGTTTTGCCTGTAGTAAGAAGTGTGAACATTCTCTTCTAGATGGCACTACTGAAGGACTGCAATTATGCACCCTAGTGCGAAGTGAAAGAACTGTGTTTTTTGAGAAATTTTGTGTTCATAAGTTTGTTCCTTGTTAAATTTCTTTCAGTCATTGTTTAGGTTGGCTGTATAACCCTTCACTTTCCGCCAGTTTTGAATTCGACTTATGAGTAAATTTTGTAATTAATTTCCCACCAATCCTGGTTTTCTTCTTCAGTTTTGACATGTAATCTTTTGGCCGTCCAATAAAATGCTTGTGGGCGGGTGTTATCATTCATGAAAGGTCTCGAATGTTCCGCGAGGGTATATAAACTGCTGATTTTCGGGTCTCTGCGCCACTTCAGTAACATCTATCAGTGTGTAAATTATGTAGCAGGGGGCGGGTAGCGCCTCTTTCTTCGGGCAGCGGTTCATCAATAAGGTAATGGCCTTTTAATAACTTCTTTCTTGCTAGCTCAGCAGTTTAACTCTCGGGGCGGGTTCGAAACCTTTTACTATGTAACTTTCCTCTAAAATGTAAAAGACTCTTGATTTAAATTCTGCCTCTGTAACTACATATGGGGATAGAGAGTGCTTAACCCTCTCGAGCTCCCATTCATATTGCTTTGAGGTGAACTTATTTTCACAACCGTTTCTTCCCTTCTAATGTAATGTAAATCGTTTCCTTATATAAGTCACCTCTTTAGTATGGGATTAGCCCTTGCATATGCGGCCTAGGGCCAAATTAGGTTTTAATAAAGTATATTCGGAGTCCAAGTTTCGCCTCCACTCAATTTTGTACTTTGGGGCCTTGTAATTTTCCTGTTTATTTTCTAAATCGGCCTCAGTAGGTTGGGTATTTTTACCCCTGTGTTTATGTCCTTAGAGGACAACTTGAAGGTGGAGTTTGGTGTGGCCTTTGATAGGCTGGAACTTTGAGAGCGGGTTGCTCTTCCAAAGAAATTTGTTTCTGTGTGCCTCGAGGAGGCTTTTGCTATGTAATTGGGAGCAAGTGCTCTTGAGCATGATTGGGGTCTTCTGCCCCTTGATTGAATCTTGTATACGGGTAAAGTTGGGCTTACTGCTCAAGAATTGTGTGTCTGGCACTCGGAGCCCAAATCCTGTAACACTGTAATTGTACATTCTCGATTTGTTGTTAGGCTACTGAGTACATGTTATATTTGTTATTTCTTGATCTTGAAAAGAAAATATAACCTTGTTAAATTTTAAATTAACTTTAATTTCGTAGATTGAGACCTATTCATCCCAGCACCTTCTTTCACCTCTAACTACCACGGATAACTCCGTAACAGTCCGTACGGGTATGTTATCAAGACAGTATGTTACAGACATGACTTTCATTCTAGCACCACATTACAACATACGACATAGTGATAACTTCAAAATGCAAGCCTTTTTTAATGTCCAGTTTTCTTTCAGAACTAGTCAAGTGCGGCATGCTCCAGCAGTGTGGCATGTGTTCATAGTGATTTTCGGTGTTGTTTTCGGGTTTACTAACGACACAAAGACCACCTTTCACATGCTTGAAAACACCCTGTAGGCCTATACAATGAAAATGGATTCTGCGTGAGAGCAGGTGAATATGAAAATGCACATATTAAATATCACTGTCCGTTAAGGTTTTAAAATGTATAACGTTAAATTAACTTTGTTTAGGAAAGTATTTAAATAATTAGTTTCGAAATTCGATAATGCTACACATGAGTACAGATACTTGTTTGTTGCTTAAAGGGGCCTAACATCTAAGGACATCGGCCCGTACAAGTATAGTTTCTTCACTTTAAAATGATTCAGTTGTCTGTAGATTACGCCCAGCATATGTTCAATACAGACATCAAACTGACAACCGCTAGCTCTGCTGTTTGTTTTCAGAGGATGATCACACCCGGGTGATTTAGTGCCTCCACATGTGCCTGCAACGGTTACATCTCGAATATCAATAAAGCAAGCAAGAACCGTGGCCGTAATTCTTTAGAGTCGTCGAATACAATGCAAAGACCCCTCTATCAGTAGGCCACGTCCATGTGGAGCAATATTCAATATCCACTTGATAATGAATCATATTTCCGATAACACTGTAAAAAATCCATGTTCTATCGCACTAATCAGTGACTCGAGTTAGTAATAGCTATTTATCATGTGTATCATACTACCATCGCTCAATAATAATATCGGTTTGATAATTAAAATGTACTATGTTCATGTCATAAATCCCTTTACGTATAATGAGGCAGACCACATATTTTGTTGTGCAGTTGGAATCTCGGTACAGAATATCTGCTTTTAATGAATATGAGCTTCGGTGTATATATCCGTGACTATTCAACCGTTTGATTAGCCTACTCCAGAATATCTAGATCGTTTTGACCTCTATCTCGTATAGATAAATCTCTTTATATGGTTAGATTACCTATTAAAATTCCTACCAGGTAGGGTCGGACCGGTAATGTACACTACTTCAGATAACTAGAAAATTTTCGTTTGAAAATACATTAGCATTAAAATCATGTCAGCCTCATTTCCTTTACCTACACTCTTAAGTTACCTGATTCTATTTCCAACGGATCAAGTTTTTAGCATACCGTTATTGGCACAGGTCAAAGCGAAATATATCTTCCATAGCACTTTTAATCATTTATGGCCGTGAAAACGTAGAAACTGCTCAAATATATGTGTTGCTGACTAATGAAATTCAAAATTAGTACGTCTGGATGTTACGTAAGGTGTTACTCATTGTGTCAGTAAAGCTGCAGTAGCATTTTTGCCTCAATGAGGAAAGCAATGACAAGTTACCTCATTCGTTATCTCATCAACACGCCCCAATTACAGCTCTACCATCGATTCTTGTGTTTTTTTTCCTAACCGCATTTCCTTTGATGATGTACTTAAGGATCCAACCAGACTCTCACCTTATGCACTTACAGAAGTACAATAGTTGTTTCAGACCACTTTTAAAATAATCTCTTTGTTTTACGTCCCACTACATAATTTTACGGTTTTCCGAGACGCCAAGGTGCCAGAATTTTGTACTTCAGGAGTTATTTTATATGCCGGTAAATATACGGAAACGACGCTGACGTATTTGAGCACATTCAAATACCACCGGACTGAGCCAGAATCGAACCTGCCAAGTTGCGCTCAGAAGGCCAGTGCTCTACTGTCTGAGCTATTCAGCCCGGCCAAATCACATTTAACTCGGTACGAAGTGTCCGATTGTACTTCCAGTGGGCAATGTTCTTTCAGCAGGAGATGAAATTAACTGAGCAACGGAACGATCTAACGCTTAGTACCCTTTTATAGGGGATTAGTATGTGTCCTGAGCTGAGCGATCTGAGGAGTGGCCTTCGGTTCATACGTCCTGGGTTCTATTCTCAGCCATCGGATTAATTTTTCTAGATTGGTGAACAAGTGTTAGGGTTTGTCTTAATTCAAACCTCTTGATTTAAACAAAACGCACCACACTGACAACCACCGCAGAAGCACATTAGAGTACAAGACATCTCCCATATGGGGTTGGCGTTCTAGTAGGGCATGCGGCAGTAAAACTGGTTTGAGTCAACATGTGCGTCAATCTACGCTCGCGACTGCACCAGTGTGAGGGAAAAGTAGCGGGAGAAGGCACTTTCTGGGGATAAACGAGGAATTTCTATCCGATACAGTTCTGCTAATCTGAATATTTGATGAAGAAATTTCGTACAAGTTCAAGAAGGTGAAAGTTGAATGGGAAAAGTCCTGGGTAATAAAAATTCTGGGTTAGAACACTGGAAAGCACATGTGGTATACTGAGTGATTTCGATTATTTTATTATTTTCTAGATAGATAAATGTCTTCATTGGCGTAGTTAAGACCATTAGGCCTTCTCTTAAACTAAACTAATTATTGTTCTTTAGAATGATTAATGCTATCGTAATTAATATTAAGTAAAGTTATTATAACACAATCAAAATATGTTATAACTGAAATAAATTTGAAATAAAATTCCACGCCAGTGAGACATACATACTTTCACGATTTTAAAGTTAATAATAATAATTTAATAACACGACCAATGGAAGACTAGAACTGCACAGTTCACTCGCAACCTGATGTAATTCATAACGCTCTTTGAAATGACACTGTGGTTGTTATTCCTCAGACGTCGTCTGGTAAACGGTTCCATTCTCGCTCAGCAGACACAGAAAATAAATTGTTAAATATGGAAGTTCGATTGTGAGGAATGACGATTAGGTTTGATCTCAGAGCCCATGTATCTCTGTCATGAACGTTCGAAAAGTAATAGAAACGCGAAGGAAGTTAAGATGTAGTAAGAACTTGCTGCAGGAGAGACAAAGTATGATGGTTTCGACGAACAGGCAGCAGCGACCACTCTAAATTCAATGGTCATATTTTCTTAAATTGTATGCATATCTCACACCTGCATTCTGCGCGCGCTGCATCCTATGGGACAATTCTTGTCCAATATAATTGAAAAGAACATCACAGTAATAAAAATGTGGCATTGCAAAATCATTAAATAGTTTCTTTTTAATTATAAGTGGAAATATATGTTTATAGTTATATAAAGAACGTAGAACCGAGGAAACATTTTTGTAGATATGTATGATATGTGCAGACCAAATCATGCGTTCATCCACGAAAACGCCGATATTCTTCACTTGCGATTCAAAAGAAATTGAAGCGTCTTCAAGGATTACTCTGAGCAACGGACGTTTACTACAGTTGTCATTTGATTTTGATGGCCAAGAAAGATTACTTGTGACTTTGCAGGGTTCAATGAACAGCAGACTAGCTACTAAATCTCTGTAAGTCTATCTTTAATATGTCGATATTTTCGTGAAATTCTCGTACTGTACAGTCAATGTAGAATCGAGTTGAGTCGAAGTGCCTTAGATTTGATTAAATATTACTCACGGAGAGAGAAAAAGGAAGCGGTCCGAGTACAGATCCTTGCGGAACTCCTCTGTTCACGTGGCGACACGAGGAAACAACTTCATTATTACATTCCTCACACTGTTGACGCCCGTGAAGGTAGGACTAAATCCAAGCAATCGTACTCTGAGAGAAATGTAGAGACTCCGGTTTTACAAGTAAAATATCAATGTCTACTTTGTCAAAAGATTTACTGTACTCTAGTAGTACCAGAACATTGAGTCGTCCTCTGTCTATTGCCTGTCGAACATCCGCATTCACATTGAGTAAGGCTCTTGTAGGCCTACTATGTCCTTTTCAGAAACCGGACTGGAATGGAGTAAGGAGGTTATGAGTTTGAAGGTACACAGTTATTTGTGTGTAGACTATATATTCTAAGATATTAGATATAGCTCATAAAATACAGATTGAACGATTTTCTCCCTGGTCCGAAAGCATTTGATATTTCTGAAGAGGTAGCACAATAGCCTTCATCCAGAGAGACCGATATGTGGAGTATAGAAGAGAGAAACTGATTGTATGAGTTAAGGTTCGTAATATGAAATCAGAATATCAGTCCCAATGTCATCAATTCCTTTCACATTCTATCTTATTTTGAGGACCGTATTTGTGACTTGAAGCGGCATCAAATAAGCGAAACAGAATTTCTATCTGTCAGGGGTGGGGTTTGTATCGTAATGGTTCATGAGCCTCCGCATGTCGTCGGGTCGTTATGCGGAGGAATAAGTGGCGACAAACTCCGTAATAGTCTCTAAAGGTACTGTAAATTCTTCTTTCTTCTTGCTCTTCGTAAGCTCAAGGATATTAATAGATTTCCACAATATCGTCGCTGATCTACCGTGAGGCGTAATTAAATTGTAAACGTTTCGCAGTTTGGCATTTCGCACTTGTTGTACAGTATTGTTTTGTAATTTCCTATATTCTTCAAAATGTTGTACCGTAGGGTCCTTTTTGCATTATTTGTGGCCGCAGAACCCTTTTTTGCCTTCGGTGCCTAATTTCATCATTTTACCTCGAGAGGGTCCTTTATATACTCTGACTCTCCTTTTTGGGGCATGTTTGTCATATAGTTCCGTTACCGTAATTAAGTATTTAAGGATCCGCCTTGTCAATGTACAATAAAATGCCTAGTATATTTGCTAATACATCAAATACATGACGATGTGTAAGTTCATGTTTCGAGAATCTTTAATGTTCTCTTCTTCATCTCACAGGCTAAAATCATTCAAATGTACTGGACCTTTTTGAAAAGATTGTACCCTAACATAAAACCCGTTATGAATGATTTACAATAAAGTACGGTGTGTTAAAAATTTAAGCATGAATACACATTCATGTTATGTCTAATCTTGTCATGTAAATATCGTGTGAGAGTTCATGTATGGTAGTGCTATTTGCTTTACGTCGCACCGACACAGATAGGTCTTATTGCGACGATGGGACAGGAAAGACCTAGGAATGAGAATGAAGCGGCCGTGGCCTTAATTAAGGTACAGCACCAGCATTTGCCTGGTGTGAAAATGGGAAACCACGGAAAGCCATCTTCAGGGCTGCTGACAGTAGGGTTCGAACCCACTATCTCCCGGTTGCGAGCTCACAGCTGAGCGCCCCTAACCGCACGGCCAACTCGCCCGGTGTATGATATTATGCTGATTTGCAATTTCCAAATACTGTTGTGGTGTGGCATCTGTATGATCTTCATAAACCAAACACCCTTTATAGGTCTCATGTTGTTCTTCCTGATAAAGTTGATGCAGTATATGCCTGCTATTACCATAAACATTGTCAAGGCACATCCCAAAGGAGAGAGATATAGTCGTGTTAGAGGATTAGCCTGCCAGGTTAAATTGAACTCTCATTGTCTGTAAGAAAAGGAGAAAAAAGCTAACATATAATGGACCTAATGTGACTTAACGAAATTAGAACTCACTGCGTAAAATTAAAAGCGTCTTACATATAGTTCCGTTAATCTGCTATTAAAGAAGGTGACTTTCTTGTCTGGATTCTTATAGTTCGCTATTTCATGTCAGGGTATTTTGTCCGCGTCGTTGGTGTGTGTCTCTTTGTTTGTATTTTTCAATGACAGGTAGGTAATAATCTTCTGGGAGGGTTTCGTTGACCGGAGGTTTTACGAAGTGTATATTGCATCGTGTGAAGAGATATCAGTTACAGAGGTCTGAACAACATTGAGAACTCTGCCTGAGTTGCTGGTAACTAAAATACCTAATAGTGTGTGCGAATGAGACATGTGTTTAGGTGGAGAGAGACTCAAGATGTCCATGTTACATGCTTCGGGTAGTGTGGTTTCGGAAGAGGTTGCGTTAATTAAGTTCGTATAAATCTCCCATAACTACTAAGTAGGGGTGTTCTGGCAATATTCTACTTAAATCAGCTTCATAATCTTTCAAGTGGCCTGTGTTCGGAGTTTTTAAACTACTCCTACAAGAGTTCTTATTTCAACAAAACTGCATTCAGGTTTTCTCTAGTACCTGCATGGTGATGACCAGTGTTCTTTTTCCGGGAGTCAAGGTACGCCACACACATCCCGCCTTTTGATTTTTAACACAAAAAAAGAAACAAAACATTGCCTTTTCAATTAAAACATCATGGTATTCGTGATTTATAGCCTGTATCGGAGAGTCAGATTCACTACACGTCCCATTATTGTTTTCATTACACGTTGACCAGTGCGGGCTTCACCCTCACCCTGATTATTTTGATCGTCTTCTACCAAAGGAGCATCTTGCGAGGATGATATTTTCAGCAGGTATATGCGCTGAATTTATCTGGTCATCTCTCTCTCGGCCACCTTCACCCGAACCAACCTGACCTTGCCGTCCTTACCAGGAAACCTTTCTGTAACTTTCCCCACTGGCTACTCCATCTTCTTCTTGTCATCCGACCCCACCAATATAATATCACCAATATTTAATGCTCCATGGAATTTCATGTTGACATATGACTGCACGAGTAGACTCAGGTACTCATCTCGGAACCTTTCCGTAAGTCTTTACGCAAGCGCTGGAGATACTCGGCTCGTCTTCCGAGGTATGGTCCATCTAAGTGGTCAAGATCAGGAACTCCAGTAGGACGAATACCTTACAGGAACAGCAGGTGTCAATCGCATCAAGTCACCTGGAACCTCCGAGAGATAGGTCAAAGGCCTGGAGTTGATCGCGAATTCAACGTCACACAGAATAGTTGTAAGTTACTCATACATGAGACAACCTTTCCCCAATATGCTCCTCTACAGTTTCTTAACCATCTGCACCAACCTCTACCACCACCCACTCAACCATGCAGTAGTGGGTGGAATGAGCTTCCGCTGAATCCTCTTGATAGGTGACGGTCTTTCATATTCAACCCAGTCTAGTGAGGCAAAGTAATTGTTAGCTCCCGTGAAATTTGTCCCCTTGTCGCTGTACAACATTCGGGGTCTGCCTCGCCAAGCAATCAATCTCCTCAAGCCTTGAAGGAAGGCATGTGTGGATAAACTGTGCACTAGTTCCAAATGAACAGCGCGATAAACGACACATGTGAACAACAGAATCCAGGCCTTTCCACCGCTTCTGAGGCGTAAAGGGCCTGCTAGGTGGACCCCACTAACTTCAAAAACTGATGCGTCCCTCACTCTGTCTCGTGGTAGAGGTGCCGGATCAGTCTCTACTTCCTTTATTTCGAATCTTCCACATCTGACACATTTGCTAACCACTCGCCGTACTGCATTTCTTCCACATAAAATGTAATAGTACTCCCTCAATTTTCGAAGTAATATTTGGACACCAGCATGGAATTATTTCAGACTACAGTCTCTCATCAAGATATTCACCAATTTGTGGGTTGATGGTAACATAAATAGAGTATCTGAAGTTCTCATCATCAACTCGCTGTACGATTTTGATCTTCAGCCTCATAAGACCATCTTCACCAACGAAAATGCAGAACGATTTTAATCGCCTCTTCTCAGTTGCTTCCATCACTCCCATTTAAATCAGGCGTAGTAATTTCCTTTCAGCCTCTTCAATTTCCAGAGCAGAAAGCTCAGCAGACCCGCAGCTTCTACGTCTTGATGCACTCCTGTAGAAAAGCATTATCCAAGCCACAAGTCTTACAATATGGGAAAACCTTGAAAACCGTCTCAAATGCCAGTGGCCTTCCTCTTCTATTAAACTAAATAGCGTTGAAGTCAATTTCCCTTTTTCTCGTCCGACTTGTTTCTCATCTGCAACTGTATCTGACTTAGGCCATCCCTTTTCACAAAACATCAAGGACTCTAACTCGTTTTGGGACAGATTATTCCATATCTGGATAGCTTCAAACAGTTGCTGAATGTTCACAGGAGGATGAGACCGGTGGGCAATTTCTCCGTTCAGTTCACACTTTCCATACTCAGTAGACTTCATGTTCAGGGAATATGCTGGCCACGCCATTCGCTGTGTGCCATGCATCTTAAGGAACTGACTGACCACTCTAGCTCGATGGGAACGCGTATTACCGTCCAGTAGTGTAAAACCCTTGCCCACAGTGGTAGCAGAACCTGGAACTACATGCTGGAGGATGGTGTCTCTGTACACTAGACCAATCATATTACCTTGGAGGGAAACTGGAGGCGTATGTCGACAAAGTAAGACGAAAACATGACCATGATGGAACCTCCTCGCTGTTGATGGCACTCCACGATGAAAGTCTTGTTCCATTTCTCACTAAATCGTCTCCAGATGCTGCACGGGTGCATTCCTTACGGTGACCTCGTCAGAAAGGAGTGTATGCTTCCCCTGTTCCCGATGCCGTGGGCTATGAGTCATTGTCGACCTCGCACGAGTTACCCTATGGTCTGATTTAGGATATTTTAGCACATGCCTCTTTGATATCAGTACTCCATCGTGCAGCCGATTTCCCACTGTCTGATCTGATACATTCACTCCGGTGGGCCTTCTAAGATGCTGGAGGATGATGTCTCTGTACAGTAGACCAATCATATTACCTTGGAGAGAAACTGGAGGCGTACGTCGACAATGTAAGACGAAAACATGACCATGATGGAACCTCCTCGCTGTTGATGGCACTCCACGATGAAAGTCTTGTTCCATTTCTCACTAAATCGTCTCCAGATGCTGCACGGGTGCATTCCTTACGGTGACCTCGTCAGAAAGGAGTGTATGCTTCCCCTGTTCCCGATGCCGTAGGCTATGAGTCGTTGTCGACCTCGCACGAGTTATCCTATGGTCTGATTTAGGATATTTTAGCACATGCCTCTTTGATATCAGTACTCCATCGTGCAGCCGATTTCCCACTGTCTGATCTGATACATTCACTCCGGTGGGCCTTCTAAGATCATGGCAGTAGGTAGGGCTACGACGCACTTAAAGAAAGAAATATTGATCATCTCTGCGAATTGATTTTCGTAGACATCAGCATCCTTCTGTCTCTCCCTGAACCTTTTCCAAACTCCGAAGATATCAGTCCTACTCACTTCAACACGGTCGGTATCATCCGCTTGTCACCATACTTCTTGCACCAGTGTCACAATTTGAACGCGTTCAGTAACGGAAATGGGTACTTATGCCATGGTTATCTCGGTCCTGCACGTGCTGTCTATATACAACGAACCTTGTAAGTAATGATGTTTAACTAACCGACTCGATAAATGTATCCTGTTGAACAAATATCGAACCTGATTTGGAATTAGTGACGCTTTCTGTCTCAGACTTTGGCCTGCAGTGTACACTGACTTAGCAAATGTCATGGGATAGTCACCTAATAGCGTGTGGGGCCTCCTCTGGCCCTGCGAACTGCACTGAGACGCCGTGGAAGTGAGTCGACAAGTCCCTGGTAGTCCTCTGGACGCAGCTGACACCAAATCGTTTACAGAGCGGCCGCCAATGCTGGTCTGATTGTGGGTGCAGGATCCATGGCACGGAGCCTGCGTTTCAGGACATCCCAGATATGCTCGTTAAGGTTCATATCGGGACTCCTGGGTGGCCATGGCAGTCGTTGGACCTCCACTGCATGTTCCTGGAACCATTCCCGGGCGACGTGGAAGCGATGTGGCGGCGCGTTATCATCTTGAAACACCGCAGAACCGTCTGGGTGTTGGAAGGCCAAAAATGGGTGGAGATGCTCTCCGAGCAGCTCAACATACCGCGTACCATTCAAAGCCTCTTCCAGAACAACTAGGGGGCCCATTCCATACCAGGAAAATGCACTACAGACCATAACGGACACACCAGCGCCCTGGACCACACCTTCGAGGCAGGCGGGATACATCGCTTCGTGTGGTCTGCGCAATGCACGGTGCCTCCTATCGGCGTGGTGCAGTTGAAATGATGATTCGTCCGACCATATCACGTTACGCCATTGTTTCAGTATCCATCCCTGGTGACTGGTGACAAATGCCCGTCGTTGTGCCCGATGACGTTGTGTTAACAGTGGCACCCGTTTACGGCGCCGGGTCCCATACCCCATAGAACCGATGTTCCTACGGATTGTCCAGTGGGAGACGTGTCTAGCACGGCCTGTGTTGAATTGATCCGTGATTTGTTGCACGGTTGCCCGTCTGTCACTACTGACAATCCGTCTCAGATGTCGCCGGTCACGGTCATCGAGGGTGGCTGGACGGCCGGTCGTTCGTTTGTTGTGGACGGTTACACCCGCATTCAACCATTCACGATACACCCTGGACACGGTTGATCGTGTGAAGCCGAATTCTCGCACCACTTCCGAGATCGCACTTCCCATCCGTCGGGCACCAAGAACCATACCCCATTCGAACGGTGTCAGCTCACGACGACGTTCCATGTTACACCTGTCACATGCACATCCACTGCTCACAAGGTCTCCTATACAACTGCCGCTGGAACAGGGGGCGTGTTGTGCGCAGACAACACACCTGCGCATCAGTGCTCCGCTCTCCCATGACATGTTCTCAGTCAGTGTATATTGTTAACATGTTTGAAGTACCGTGATGTACAGTATACCGATGTCTCCCATGTGCAGGTATTAATTGGACATATCGTACTGGTGGTCGGGTAAATCTTCTGGCTACAGTAAACCACGACGTATGCGTCCTGTGCTCCTTTGCTCTCGTTGTTACTCGCACTCTGGTGTCTGTTCCTCTCGGCCATTCACGATATATAGTGGTCCTAATTTGGTGTGGATTCCGTGTACGCTCCCCACTGGTCCATCTCACACCCATACCTGTCATTCCAACGCCTTCCCATGCTAGCAATCGCATGCTGTGGTTGATAGCAAACTCGTAAGTCGCACTTGTCATACTTCACCTTTTCTCGAGTTCCCCAATCATTGTACTTAGAGTATGGTCATGCAAATGTTCTCTGTGGGCCATTTGGTCGTTTTAGTGCACGATTAAATGAAGTGAAACATTTTACCGACAAAATGTTACCTCTTAAGCCTCCCATTCAAGCAGTGCATTTAGACGTGTAGCTCTTAGGAGCTCTAAGGCCATAAACATCATCAGATCAAGTTTATTAGTCTTATCTCTGGCAATGCCACATTCAACCTATAGTTCGGTTGCAGCATTTACCAACGGTGCTATGTGTTGTTTTGTACTTTTCCCCACTGGCTCACTTATTGCATACTAAATTATTATGAATGCACCGAAATAACTCATACGTATAAAGTCCTAAACAGGTGAGCTGCATCGTTAGGAAAGGTAATGTGACATTGTGCGTAATTTTTTATTACTTTATCTGCCGAGATTTATCGCAACTAAACTTGGTAATTCTGAGTTCAAATATTTAATCATGGCCTGGGCACCTAATTCCAGCGAATGTAATGGACTCAGACATATCCTGACACAGTATTAAATACAATTTACCTAGGATATGTCAAGAGAGATTTTCATACCTAATAACATAAATCAACAACGTAATCATTCATTCCCACAAAATAACTGCACTTATGGCTGGTTGTGTTGAACAGTTGGTAAGGAACTTGCCTATTGCGCTGGAAGATATGAGTTCATAGCGTTTATGAGACCTTAACTTCGAGATAGCCCAGTTACAGGGCTCAGAAGCAGGATCTCCTCATAAGAAAAAATCACGTTTTGAAAGTTTGGCCTAACGCGTGACTTATAAAGTCAAAAGGTTATTAAATGCCTATTATTATTATTATTATTATTATTATTATTATTATTATTATTATTATTATTATTATTATTATTATTATTATTATTATTATTATTATTATTATTATTATTATTATTATTATTATTATTATTACATGAACTAGAGATAAGAAATTTAAATTTCTCCCTCATTGCGCAACATCCCAATTCTCATTGCAAACTTCAATGTATTGGTATCTTCACTTGTATTTCGCACTTTATCCATTTTCACGAATTTAGTTTGTACACATCAAATGTAACATTTTGTGCTCATAACATGCGGCCAGTTGACATTAAAAAGTCTAACGAGCCCTGCAGATGCATGGGTTGACAATGATCATTATAACAAAACGTAGTATGTTGACAGATTTTAAATTTATGTAACAGCTTTTGGCAATAAATGAATAAGGCATGGATTTCTACAGGGAGAGGCAGCGAAAAGTTACCGCACTATGAAGAGGACGTCGGGGGAACAAACTGCCCGCAGTCCATCGCTGGACTCACCGGTAAGCTGTAGAAGCTCTGGCGGATGTTCAGTTTCATCACCGTAGACCTAAATTATTTAGTTTAGTGTTAATAATGTATGGAGCTGAATACTAATTTCGATCTTACCTTCCATCAAAGCAGCTGTCAAAAATGATTTTCTTCGTTCTGGATACAAACATCGGATTGGCATAGAAAACATGAAACACTCGTACTTCGCCTCCGAAATTTCACGTATCAGTCGTCTGATTTCATTGTCCAGGGCTTCAAGAGTACCTGAATTATCTCCATACATTTTTTGTTTTAACGTTCCCCACAACAGAATGAAACACATTTAAATCGGGGAACGAGGGGGTCAAAGACCATGACTAATTACATATTTGCTCATCCCATACCTGTTCTATTGCATGCATTGGCTGATGAGTTGTATGAGCAATGGCATTGTCCTGCTGGAAGCAGGCGCAATGCATTTTTCCTCAGTCATCATTTCACACAAAAGGCTGTAGTATGCTTTGCACATAATGTCCCGAGTTAAATATACCACATAATATAATAGGGCCAATTATTCTGCGCGCAGTAATGCCCTACCGAACACCGACTTCCTGATCGTCAATTGGAATTTCATACACTACATGAAGATTGTCAGTGTCCCAGTACCTTCAATTATGAAAATACTCACACCCACTTAAATGGAAATAAGTTCCATCCATCATAATTCAAAGAGAAGAATCAACAGTACCACCCTGGACAAATTGCAGCATGTACCGGCAGAAATGTACGTGGGCAGCTGAATACTGCTATGTTAAATGATGAACCACCGACATTTTATAAGGCTAAAAGTGCAGCATTTTCAGTCTCTATAATGCCACGGAAACGATGTAGAAATTTCCGATAAGTTCGCCCATACGATTTCCTCTTTAGAAGGAATGTCTCAACTAGAAATACCCGTTCGTCAATACTATACGACACCATAATGACAGCTAACGGAAGTGGATTTAAACAAGTGTAGGAATGCAACATTAATAACGCTTATAACGGTCGTTTAAAGGTGCGCTTAACAAGAACTTCACTAGTCAACTAAACATTCGTACACTTACAGCTAACCATTGGTTGACTACGCATTCCCGTCATTCCGGAACAAGGCAAGCAAGCTTTCCCCAGTCCACATGCGCGACAGCACTGGCTGAAGTGCCCGTAACTTTTCAGTCTCTCTGCCTGTAGAATAAAAGTTTGGTCCAGGTATGAATGTTGTTTACGGAGCAAGTTGACCGTGCGTTTAGGGGCGCGCAGCTATGAGGTTGTATTCGGGAGATAGTGGTTCGAACCCCACTGCCGTCAGCCCTGGATATGGTTTCCCATTTTCATACCAGGCAAATGCTGGGGCTGTACCTTAATTAAGGCCACGGCCGCTTCCTTCCCACTCCTAGCCCTATCCTATCCTGTCGTCCCTATAAGACCTATCTATGCCGGTGCGGCGTAAAAAATTGTAAAAGAACGGGTGTTGTTTGGAGCAAGCTCACTTCATCAAATAAGAATCGAAGCTATTTTTCTCGTTTTGGAGCATCCAGTGATCATTCCTCTCCGTTACGTTTCTGTGTCTTAAAATAGTTTCGGACCGGGCGAGTTGGCCGTGCGCGTAGAGGCGCGCGGCTGTGAGCTTGCATCCGGGAGATAGTAGGTTCGAATCCCACTATCGGCAGCCCTGAAGATGGTTTTCCGTGGTTTCCCCATTTTCACACCAGGCGAATGCTGGGGCTGTACCTTAATTAAGGCCACGGCCGCTTCCTTCCAACTCCTAGGCCTTTCCTATCCCATCGTCGCCATAAGACCTATCTGTGTCGGTGGGACGTAAAGCCCCTAGCAAAAAAAAACATAGTTTCGGAAGGCACGCTAAACGTATTAAACCAATTTAAGTGTAACGTTGTAATGTCTGAAACATGTAAACTGAACGCCCTGAAGAAATCCCGTATATTCCATAATACAGTAATCGGTAACCAGATGAAGTCAACAATTTACGGAATTTCGTTGTGAACAACGTTATCTTCCGCGGTTGATTCTCATGAGCTGCCGCAGTGTAAATCTAACCATAGTGTACGTTTACAGAAGCCGTTTAAGTTACCTTGTTCAGGTTCCGCTATAAACTTCCAAATGCTTTGATTCTCGGTGAATCAATATACGTACTAGGTGAGAACTAGCCAATTCGTCCCGAGACGAGGATGCACCCATGTGGTAGTAGCTCTCAATCCATTAAATGATTGGAATTGTCATGTATGAATGTGTAGTATCCGCGATTAACTCAAAGTAAACTCGTATCCTCGTGGTGCAGCTTTTTTCAGGCACCCCCCTCCCCCAATATAGGTGAATGTATGTGCCATTTTACCTACATACCAATCTTCTTGCTCTTTTAAATCTCTGGCAGTGCTGCGATTGGAACCCGGGCCACCGAAGATGGCAACTGATCGTACTAACCGTTGCGCTATGGAGGCCCCAGTTTCCGTGATTTATAGGAATTGTTATGTATGGTAGTACTTTACACAGTGTCGGCTGGTGGTATCTGAAGCTGGGTGTTGCACCAACGTTTTCAGTGTTACATTTTTATAGCTTACAGAAGTCCGGCTCCATGGCTAAATGGTTAGCGTGCTGGCCTTTGGTCGCAGGGGTGCCGGGTTCGATTCCCGGCAGGGTCGGCAATTTTTACCATAATTGGTTAATTTCGCCGACACGGGGGCTGGGTGTGTGTGTCGTCTTCATCATCATTTCATCCTCATCACGACGCGCAGGTCGCCTACGGGATTCAAATAGAAGGACCTGCACCTGGCGAGCCGAACATGTTCTCGGACACTCCCGGCACTAAAAGCCATACGCCATTTCAAATGTCAAGCCTACAGAAATAACAAGATACTCTATTATCGTTAAGTAATGAACCACATTCCCAGCTAAAACTAATGTATCTGGCAATTACAACCCAGGAAATAAGAGGCTAATTATACACTGTAACTACAGTTACTTTTAATAATAATGTTATTGACTTTTACGTCCCACTAATGACTTTTTACTGTTTTCGGAGACGCCGAGATGCCGGATTTCTTTTACATGGCAGTAAATATACTGACACGAGGCTGACGTATTTGAGCACCTCCAAATACCACCGGACTGAGCCAGGATCGAACCTGCCACGTTGGGGTCAGAAGACCAGCGCCTCAACCGTCTGAGCCACTCAGCCTGGCACAGTTACTTTTGTCTCACACGAACTGAAAATTTGCCGCCCTGTTTTTCATTGAAGCAAGATGTTGGTAATATTGTGGGTGGTCTGGTATGGCGTTCAAAAGAAATTACACAGCAAGTTGGCCGTGCGGTTACGGTCGCGTAGCTGTGAGCTTGCATTCGGGGTGTAGTGGGTTCGAACACCACTGTCGGAAACTCTGAAGATGGCTTTCCGCGTTTTCCCATTTTCACACCAGGCAAATGCTGTGGCTGCGCCTTATTTAAAGCCACGTTCGCTTCCTTCCAACTCCTAGCCCTTTTCTATCCCATCGTCACGATAAGACCTATCTGTGTCGGTGCAACGTAAATGAAATTTGTAAAGTTAAAAAATGGAAATGAATTACTTTTGCGAGAGGAGAGAAAGTAGGAATGAAGTAATCTCCGCAGAATGACGCAATTTAACGGGGACATTTGGAACCGTTTCTCGCCAGGGGACTTGCTAACCTCGTGCAACTCCCTGAGACCGATACAGGCAAGCATACTACCTGATGCTATGCAGGCTTAGGCTCGTCCCTGCTGAGGTACATTGAGCCGCGCTGTCCGCTAGAGAGTTGCCGTAGGAAAGCAAACCCCCTGAGTCTGATTCGAAGCCAGCAGCGTTTGTTGGTCCGTTATGAAGCATTAGTATATCGAACGACTGAAGATGGTTGATTTTAACATGTTTTCGAATACATATTAGATTTATTAAAGTAAAACATTAGAAGAAAGGGCGACAAATGGAGTGCAAAATTATTGGGAGTTGTGCAATCCTGCAACAATACCACGCACCGCCCCTGACTTTACATAGGCTATCTAGAACCTTCTGTATCAAACTTCTCAAGCGAAATTTCTCTCAATTAGGCCCTTTATCTGTGTCTTGCTCTGATTCCACTAACTACACTCTCTGACAAAAAATTGAAACACCCAAAGAAAATGGTCGGATGTCAATGTAACTTCGTACACATACAGAACGTCGGTGGTAATGAAAATGAATATATTTTCAATTCTCTGTGGCAGGTAGAACGGCCACAAGAGTGCATTAATTTTGCTCATGTGCAGTGTTGTTACCAGGCCTGGTAGAGAATTTATGTATATACGTAGGTCGAGTCATAAGTCATAGCAACTATTTTTTTCTCGCGAACAGGAAGACAACACGGAAAATCTACGATATTTATTTGGAAACGTATGGTATGTACTTGCGTTTGATGTCACTAGATGGTGTATGTAAACAACAGCGTAGGTCCAAGAGCATGCCCCCAAGTTCAGTGTGTGAGAGAGAGAGCGTCACAAAATGGAAGTCAACAAGCAAGAGTAACGATCGTGCATTAAAATAGCAGTTCTCCGCGGCAGAAATGCACACCAATACCACGCAGAGCTGCGGGAAGCCATAGGTGTGCATGCCATGCCCTATAGAAAAGTGGCGATATGGGTGGACAACGGTTTGCTAACAAAGAGGACATCATAACAGCATTTCGGAGAGAGATGTCACACGTTAGCGATACACATGCAGCGAATGGTATTCAGCACCTGCCCCACCGCTGGCAACGCACAGTGGAAGCCTTGGGTGATTACACTTTCGGAGGTCTGTAACCAGTGGAGACCTGTCCTTTGTACGTAGTCTTGTGTATTTGCTGTCTATAGCATAATAAAATAATGTTTACCAATGGCCTGTATTCTGTCACTTTCCTACGAAAATCTCCTGAAATCAGAATGTTTTATTCACGCACTATGCATAAGTACATGCCCTATATTTCCAAATGCATATCTTAGATTTTCCTTGTTGTCTCCTGTTCGAGAGAAAAAATAGTTGCCATGACTTATGATTCGACCCTCGTATAACGTGCGTGAACAGCGTCAGATATTGAGAAATCACTATGAAGGACACGGAGATGTCGCGTACTCGTGTGAGAGGGCGCTATAATATTGCTATTCGGTTTTTACGTCTCACTACGTACGTTTACGGTTTTCGGATATGCCGAGGTGCCGGAATTTAGTTCCGCAGGAGTTCTTCTACGTGCCACTAAATCCACCGACACGAGGCTGACATTATTCATCACCTTCAAATACCACCGGACTGAGGCAGGATTTAACCTGTCAATTTGGGATCAGAAGGGCAGCACGTCAACCGTCTGAGCCTTTCAGCCCGGTAAGAGACAGCGTTATCAACACCTGACAGAGTTTGAAAGGGGCCTCATTGTTGGTCCCCATTTGTCCGGCAATATCCAGATTTGTGGGGCAATCGGGTGTTACGGTGGCCCGATGTTGTACTGCATGGAAACTCGAGGGCAGGCATACTCGTCATCAAGGTTCGGGTCGACCACGTCTGACAACCGCAAGGAAGGATCTCCGTATTGTGCACCAAGCACATCGTAACCCCTTCACTTCTGCGGCTGCATTGTGAGATCAAGTAATGGACTACTTGCGACATTCTGTGTCATCCGGCAACATTGGTCGGAGACTAGCAGCAGCCGACTAGGGAGTGACCGTCCCATGGGTAGGCTGCCATTAACACCACAACGCCACACCCATGCTCGAAACACTTCTTAGCTCTGTGACGAGAAACCCATGAAAATGATTGCTTCTCCTCCACTCACCGTGGAGAGAACGATGGAAAAATGAAAAAAAAAGCCTGAACGCTGGATCACTCGAATCGTGGGTCGATGAAGAACGCAGTAAATTGCGCGTCGACATGTGAACAGCCCTTTCCTACCCCATCGCCGCCATAAGATCTATTTGTGTCGGTGCGACATAAAGCTAAACGTAAAAAGTGTTCAACAGTTTGTGAATGTTATGGGAGGAGGGGAGCCCAAAGATAACCTTTATTCGGACCGGGCAAGGTTTCAGTGCGGGTAGGGGCGCGAAGCTGTGAGCTTGCATCCGGGAGATAGTGGGTTCGAGCCCCACGATCGGCAGGCTTGAAAAAGGTTTTCCGTGGTTTCCCATTTTCACACCCGGTAAGTGCTGGGGCTGTATCTTAACGCCACGGCTGCTTCCTTCCCACTCCTATCCCTTTCCTATCCCATCGTCACGATAAGACCTATCTGTGTCGGTGTGATGTAAAGCCAATTGTAAAAAAACCGTTATTTCTGTACTCAGTTTAAACTACAACTCATCCATCTACATTGAGTAAACGCTTGCTGTTGTCGTTGTTGCTGTTCAGCAATTCGCATCTCCCTTTTAATGGACAAAGTCAGCATTGCTGTATTCGAAGAATATGCACATATTTATTGAGACTAGTTTTTTCCCCCTCATATCAATAGTAATTCCTCAAATGATTCCAAAATTCATACCCTTTAATTTTCTCAGCTTATTTTGGAGTGTTGTGGGCTATATTACAGAACATCACAGTGAAACAGGAACTGCAAGGTTACTCCCTGCCACATGACTCAACAGAGAGATCGAGGTGGCAGTGAATGTGTACAAACGTGTTATTGATGTGTGCCAGTTTTTACGTAAATAAACATACTTCAAGTTCTTTCTCAATGCAAATACTGGACTAAATGTGAGTATTACGACTCAGTGTAAACTTCGAGGACTGGACTCGACATAATCTTATTTAATTAGAGTGAAATTGATTCTTTTCTGTTCTACGTGTAGAAAACCGTTAGGATATCAATAACCAACAGTTGAACATCGTAACTCAGGGAGGCTTCAAAGCCTTCCACCCTCAAAGAAATGGCTTCTTACCAAGGAAATCAGACCGTACATAACCTTACCGACAGCTCTACCCATAATGTTCCAAAACAATCTCAAAAAAGTTATGCTTCTGTAATGCAGTTAACACCAAAAAAAGAACAGTCTATTATTATTGATGCTCACGACGGAATCCCAATAAGAGACTACGTCCTTGCTGTAGGAAAAATAACACATCCAGCTAACATACGTTATATATCTCGTATTTCAAACTCAAGAATTTGCATATTCCTATCGAACACAAAAATTGTTCAGGAATTGTCACTCAGTCACCCCGTAATTAAAATCAATAATATTGATCTCACTCTCAGACCGTTAATTGTAGCAAACAAGAGAGTGATATTATCCAATGTATGTCCTATTTTACCAAACACAGTCATTGAAGAACATTTACAACAACTGGGTATTAAACCAATGTCATCTATATCCAACTTAAAGGCTGGAATTAATATTCCGGGATTCACACACATTCTTAGCTTCCGCCGACAACTATATGTTAAACCCGACGATTTCAATAAACTACCGAATGCACTACAAATATGTTTCGAAGGAACCAGTTATTGGATCTACACTTCGTCAGACGTTCCCACCTGCTTTATTTGCAAAGAAGAAGGCCACCTGGCCCGAGTATGTCCCTCACTACCTGAGACTCTAGAAGAAAACAACCAGCCACCTGATCAACATTCAATTTCTTCCAAGGAGGACACCTCCAACCCAGCAAATGCCACTATGAATCCTGAGCCAACTACTGACCCTCAGCAAATCATTGAATATTCTAATGACACATCATCTTCCTCTAAAAACCTCTCTGAACAGGACATCTCCTTGAAATTGAACACTTCAGTCCCAATATATGAAGTAAATAAAGAATCACTCATAACTAAGCCTCAAGGAATAAAACGACCCTTCCTTTCAAGTGACTCATCTAATAACACTTCCAAGGCTGATAATAATTCCCTCTTAGATAATTCTTCTATCTCGGGAGATGATAAAACAGATGATGAATTTCCTGTTCTAGGGTCTCATAAAACCCAAGACATTAAACAGCCTAAGAAGAAACTAATGGTATTAAATCCCCTCAGTCTTGAAGAACAACTACTTCCTGTTAAGGAAGTAATAGAAGCTAATCCCTCAAATTTTATTCTTAATTTCATACAACTCAAAAGTTTATTTGAAAATACTAAAGGAACATCAGCAACTAATATCTTACCTATTGCATTATCTTACACTTCCCATGTTGAAGATCTCATAGAGACCCTGAATAAACTATACCCCTATCAGGACAAAAAAATTAAAAACCAGAGTACCAGACTTGTTAAGAAACTACTTACAGCCATAAACGGAGAAAGCAATAGGCCTGCCCCAGATCAGACAATCCCAATAACTGATAAGGATCAAATCTAGTATATACATCTTTAAAAAGCCATCATGAATTCTTGGATACTGCAGTGGAATATGAACGGATTTTACTCTCAATACGAATATCTACAACAACTTATTAATGAACACCAACCCGAAATCATTTGTTTACAAGAAATCAATTTTCGAGGTAACTACGTAGCTAATATGAGACAATTCACAGCATATCACAAAAACCGCAACAATCCCATTCATGCAAGTGGAGGGGTTGCCACTTACATCCGTGACAATGTTCCTCAAAAAGAAATACCACTAAAAACCCATTTGGAAGCAGTAGCAGTTACAGTCTTTCTAACATTTTCCCTATGCATCTGTAATATTTATTTGCCCAGCAGCCAGAAAATGGATTTAAATGAATTAGTAGATCTGATAAATCAACTTCCTAAACCATTCCTCCTCTTAGGAGACTTCAACTCCCATAACACCCTATGGAACTGTCTCTACACTAACACACGAGGAAGAACAATTGAATCGTTGCTAGATTCTGAAAATTTGATTCTAATAGACTCGAATGGTCCTACACATTATGATATCCAGCACGGTACTTTTAGTACTATAGATCTGTGTCTGAGCACTCCAGATGCAGCAACGATGTATACATCATCAGCGAGCAAAACCCTTTTTGGAAGTGATCACTTTCCTATCATAATAAGTGGAAACAACAAGCCCCACCCAAGTGTATACCCAAATAAATGGAATACTAAACATGCTAATTGGCAAGAATATAAAGAAAATATTAAGCCAGAGTTATATAGATTACCACCACCTACCCATTTCAAAAATTACAAGATTGACTATATAGTAAGAGAATTCACCAATATCATACTTAAAGCCGCAGAAAATTCTGTTCCAAGGACCAACAATACAACTTACAGAAAATCAGTTCCTTGGTGGAATGATTCCTGTAAAGTTGCAATTAAAAAGAAAAACCAAGCATTCTACAAGTATAAACGCCATCCCACTTTACAAAACAAATTACGGTTCCAAGAAAGTCGCGCTGCAGCCCGAAAAGTCATAAAAGAGAATAAACGAGCATCTTGGCTGAAGTATGTGTCATATCTTTCTCATCAGACCCCACAAAACACAATTTGGGAACACCTACGAAAAATAAGAGGGCTTAAAAAACCCTCACGTATCATAGCCCTCAATAAAACGACTGGACCAGTTACAACTACACATCACGATATTGCAAATGCATTAGCAGAGAACTTTGCAAAAATTTCAAGTGATTCCAACTATGAACAAGAATTTTTATCCTCTCGTGAAGATTGTCCTGATTTACAGTCACACATCCACTAAAGTGCTGACCAATGCTACAACGATAATATCAGTATTAATGAAGTACTATTTGAACTTAGTAGCTGCCGAACTACAAGCCCAGGTCCTGACGATATTATATATGACTTCTTGAAAGAACTTCCTCCTGAAGGCCTAGCATTCCTCACTGAAATATTTAATTTCATTTGGGCACAGAAAGTCTTTCCTGTAGCTTGGAGGAAAGCTATAGTAATTCCAATACCTAAACCTGGCTGCGACCACATGTTACCCGATAACTATCGACCAATAGCTCTAACCTGCACTATGTGCAAATTAATGGAAAAAATAATAAATAAAAGGCTAAAATGGGTTCTAGAACAACAGAATTTCTTCACTGCAGAACAGTGTGGCTTCCGACAGTTTCACTCAACAGCTGACACCTTAGTAGTATTAGAGTCAGAAATCCTGGATGCCTTTCATTATGGACAACATCTCCTTGCTGTCTGCCTGGATATTCATAAAGCATATGATATGGTGTGCAAAACTCACGTTATTAAAACTCTACTGCAACATAATATTAAGGGAAATATGATCAGTTTTATCTATAACTTCCTGCAAGACCGACGCATTCAAGTTCGAGCTAATGGTGTCCTGTACAAGAATTCAGTTTAGAAAATGGTGTCCCACAAGGCTCAGTTCTGAGTGTAACACTATTCTTAGTAGCTATAAATGGCATCACGTCATGCGTTAACCCTCCTGTAAAAACTTGCCGCTTTGCTGATGACATGACTATTTTTTGCAGAGGTCGCAACTTGTCAACCACCCAAACAATAATACAGAATTCCCTTGAAGATATTGCCAAATGGGGAAAACACACAGGCTTTACCTTTTCTTCAACCAAAACCAAATGCATCTTATTTTCCAAACAAAAGAGTGATAGTAACTGCCCAGAATTGTACCTCAAGGGAAATAAAATTGAGATAGTAAATGAAATTAAAATACTAGGAATGACCTTTGACAGAAAATTAACATGGAACTCCCATCTAAAAACTGTAAAAAAAGATTGCCTACATCGAATTAATGTACTAAACTCATTGGCAGCTAACAACTGGGGAGCAGATCTTCATGTATTAATGTGCACTTACAAATCTATAATTCGCACCAAACTGGATTATGGTTCTATTATATATAATTCAGCTACAGCATCCTCATTGAAAATGCTTGACCCGATTCAAAACACGTCTCTCAGGATTGTCCTGGGAGCATTCAAAACTAGCCCGATCTCAAGTTTATTAATAGAAGCTAATGAACCCCCGCTTCGGACTCGTAGAAAACAACTGACTATCAACTACGCAGTGAAGATAGCGGCCTCTCCTCACTCCAGAGCACACGAGTATGTTTTCCCACGCTATCAGCCTCAACGCTATTCCTTGCAACAAAAGAGACATTTACCCTTCCACGTTAGGTTTACGCAATACTTACAGGAAATTAATTCTTCAGTTCCCCCGATTGCTTCAAGAACTAAAAAAGACATCACATTCCCCCCATGGAAAGCTGAACCACCACCAACAATATTAGATTTAAGTGAATTCAATAGAGAAACAACAGATAGTACCGTATTTAAACATATGTTATCTGAAAAGTGTGAAAGTCTGCCCAGACACACTCCTATATATATTGATGGCTCAAAAACCGAATATGGTAGCGGCTGTGCTGTTGTCCACCCCGATCATACAATGAAGTATGCACTACCAGCTACATGCTCCATATTCACATGTGAACTGTATGCTATCCTAAAAGCTATGGAATCCATAAAGAGTTCCCCCAAAAAAGAACCTTTTCTAATCCTTAGTGATTCTTTATCAACAGTAAAACTCATTCAAAATGCATCATCCTCAAATACATTAGCACAAGACATACTGCAAACTTACAATACCGTGAAAAATAAAGGACAGCAAGTTACCATAATATGGATTCCCTCACATAAGGGAATAAAAGGCAATGAACAAGCTGATATATCAGCTAAAGAAGCAACTCGTCTTCCTGTACATGATCCAAACTTTCTAATCCCCTACACCGACGTTGCTCCTTTTCTTACTACAAAGATCCGAAAACAGTGGTTAACTGAGTGGACAAGGGAACAACCCACAAGACTCCATGATATCAGGCGTGGATATACAGACAAATTTGATGTTTCATTCCTTCAGCGTCGAGAACAAGTGCTCATTACTAGAATACGTATAGGCCATAGCAAACTGACTCATGCTCATATCTTCTCTAAGAAACCTCCACCAATATGTGACACCTGTCAAAAAAGAAAGACTGTTGACCACATTTTACTAGAATGTCATCTATACGATCAACAAAGACAGTTGTGTAATTTAAACCAGAATAATAGAGTATGTGACATCTTCAACACAGATACTCAGTGTAAAAACATAATTAAGTTTTTTAGACAAACAAATCTATTCAATGACATATAATTACTATCTGATCAATATGTACTGTTTTTTTTTTACAATTGTAACTGTATGTAATCAATGTAATAATCCTGTATGTACAATTGTGAATGTCGCGATATGACTTTCTAAGTTAAAGCGACAATAAATAAACTTAATTTAAAAAAATAAAAAAATAAAAAAAATAAAACAAAAAATAAAAAATAAAAAAATAAAAAAATAAAAAAAATGACTCAACGGCTCGAGATAGAAGGTTTCCACTTCGGCTCATAGTCCCATAACTGAATAATAATACGGTATAACTAGGAATATCTACAACAGAAAGTGTTTACCTAAAAACCTGAAAATACAACACTACTACACAGTAGTCACACCGGAATGTCTATACGCTACTGAATATCTAGTACATGCTGAATAAATTAGAAGTACTGGAAAGAAAAACTATACGGCAAATATTCGGCCCGTTCAGAACTACACAACTATGGAAATGAAGAAGTAATGATGAAATATACCGGAACATAGAAAACATAACCGATACAATGCGGAAGAAGAGATTGATATTTTTTGGACATTTATACAGAATGGATGACAGGAGGTTAACCAGACAGATCTTCAAATGTCTTTGGAACAAGAATTCAACAACAATCTGGATTCATGAAGTCAAGAATGATTTGGAAAGAAACAACATAACGGGAGAAGAAGCAACAGAGAGAGAGAGATTTTTAGAAAGAATGCGTTAAAAATGGAATGATTCCTAAATCGCAAGGGAAAGAAACCAGGCTCAAAATGGTCGGAGAAGTGGAAAACGAGGCATAGTGAGAAGACGAAGGAGTAATGGAGGAGGAAGAAGGAACAACAAAGGATGAAACATTGAAATTATCTCGGCCCTCTAAGACCCTAACGGAGAAAGAAAGGACAATAATTATATAATTCTATTATTATTCTATATCAGGGCCTCTCAGGGTGCATGCATGAACTGAGCACGGTGCAAAAGACGACTTCGTTTGGTTGACCAGAGTGCAGACCCCCACTCCTCGATTTGGAGCAATAGCGCTGTCTCTCTCTTTCCCTACGCCTACCTCGCTCGCTCCGCCTGTCTCCCGCTCCGTAGCGTTCCAAATCCGAGCCGAGTTGAACCGCGCTTAACCGAGTAGCCCAGAGACGAAGCGTTGGTCGGAGTCGAGCCGAGTGGGAACGATGCACTGTCCAAGGAACTCTGCGCCTCAGTCTGCACGCGTGACATTTTGGGCATTTGAGAGGCCCTGTCCTATATGTTTAACGTTACTTGGATTGCTGTCGATTTTAAGACAATGGAGCGCCGTAATCGTGTACTGATATATTAGTTCCGCAAGTTTAGGTAAATTAACTGACTTGGACATTTCAAAATTTTCCATTTTAAAATGAAAACTGCTTACGTTAGTGTTCGATTCCGCCATCTCAAGCAGGAATGGGTATCGTCTGTCCTACAGTACTAAACTCTGTAGCTGGTAACTTGGCACATACACCTACCGGGTTGCCAGATATTACAATTCAGTCGCTGCTTTCATGTTCTTGATAATGACCAAATATCGTGATACAGTTAAAGGCAATCAATCGCATGCTCTAACAGTTATTGTGACTGTTCGCTCGGTTCCAGTAATAATCGTTTAGAGTGCGTCCGAGCTCAGGTCTAGGAATTCTGTCATCAGTTCCGTCGCGAATCTCTACACAGGGCTTCTTTCATAAGGACAAATGTGGCTTTCACATTTACGCCGCCAAACTTAACAGATGACAACTTCGCCAAGTCGTAAGAGTCCATTTTCCTAATGTATCTGTAATGTGAAAGAAATATCACACAAATGTACCAGCATTGTCCTGTAATCTTTCTCTGCACAACTGCCCACCGAATTACATTACTTCTTTCTTTCCTTCTTTCTTTCTTTCTTCCTTCCGTTCTTTCCTTCTTCCATTTCCCTCTAGAACATTGTGTAACTTTTATTTTTAGGTGTACTATATATTTTGAAGACTGTCACATTTCCCTTTAAAAAACTGAAATTGTTAAGTCTCTAAAACATTGTCATAGCCCTGGAATATGCCTATTCATTCTCAAACGTTAGGAACATCATTTTGATTAAAGTGTCAAGGGCTACAAATATGACTCATGTCACCGGGTAAAATTACGATCTAAGTGCCAAGCATCAAAACGCAATCTCTGAAGCTAAAACACAGAAGTGCATTAAAAAAATGATCCCTGGTAATGGTAGGGACGTAATATGTCACGTAGTGATTCAATGTAATGTAGTAAGATAGAAAGAAAAATAGCTTTGATATTTTGTAGGTAAGCAAATAAAGACAAGCATTTATTATGGCAATAGAAAGTGCAACCCTATTCATTGAACACCTCCAACTAATACAGCGTTACACGTCTCTTCTCCATTGCCTTTTTATCAAGAATGTGACTGATATTTTTTATTCTTAGAATTTGTTTTACGTCACACCGACACAGAGAGGTCTTATGGCGACGATATGATAGGAAATGACTAGAAGTGGGAAGGAATCGGCCGTGGCCTTAATTAAGGTTCAGTCTGGTGTTAAATAGGAAACCATGGAAAACCGTCTTCAGGGATGCTGACCATGGGGTTCGAACCGGCTATCTCCCGGATGCAAGCTCACAGCCACGCGCCCCTAACCCCACGGCCAACTCACCCGTTGTGTCAGATGTTGATGGACGCCCAATTCGCTCTTCGTCTTTCAGAGTTATTGAAGCTTCTGAAAATTTACGGCACCACTTCTATACTTGTTGAGAAGCCATCACTCTTATGAAATAACAAGAACTTTTATCAGTCATTAAAACAACGCGTTTCAGAAACGTTGCTACGTAACACAGGATATGAAGTATTCAATACACAGAATTTGTCATCATTTTACACACACATCGAATACAACGTTCTTCAAATTTTAATAATAATGATAATAATGTTATTAGTTTTTCGTCCCACTGACTACTTTTACGGTTTTCGGAGACTCCGAGGTGGCGGAATTTTGTCCCGCAGGAGTTCTTTTTCGTGCCTGTAAATCTACTGAAACGAGGCTGAAATTTTTGAACACCTTCAAATATAACCGGAGTGTCCCCGGATCGAACCTGCCAAGTTGGGCTAAGAAGGCCAGCGCACTACCGTCCGAGCTACTCAGCCAACCACTCTTTTACTTATCCCAGCCTGAGTCCTGCAGCCAGGCCCACCGCGCAGCACTTCAAATCCACGGGCGTTGGCAGCCCAGCCCGTGCAGTGCCGTTCTCTTCTGACGCGGCAACGTACTGGCCCACAGCACTGGTTTCATACAGCCCACCGCAGCCAAACGCACTGGGCGGGCTCAGTAGAATAAATAACCTTGTGTACTTCTCCACAATAACATGTGCGCCGTGCACAACGAAATGTTCACGTCACACTACTATTCAGATCATTCGCTCTACTAATTTCCGTAAGCTAATAACATACTTAAAATTAGGCTAATCGCATTTTGAAATTAAACGGTAGAGATTTCTCCTGCACTGTAATAATAATAATAATAATAATAATAATAATAATAATTGAAAACAAACAGAAACTTTAACCGAGCTCGATAGATGCAGTCGCTTAAGTGCGGCCAGTATCCAGTATTCGGGAGATAGTAGGTTCGAACCCCACTGTCGGCAGCCCTGAAAATGGTTTTCCGTGGTTTCCCATTTTCACACCACGGCCGCTTCTTTCCCACTCCTAGCCCTTTCCTGTCCCATCGTCGCCGTAAGACCTATCTGTGTCGGTGCGACATAAAACAACTAGCAATAATAATATAAATAAACAGAAACTTTATTATAAACTAATATTCGTTTGCAATTTACATCAAGTTAACTGAAAATGAATATATGTAACACGAAGCATATTCATAGGACTTCATTCGCGTTTACCTCAAAATAAAATACAAACAGAAATGACGTGCAATATACTGAACCCATGACCTTCGTGCCCTAAGAACATTATGCATAATGTAACAATTAAACTAAAAGTTGGATTCTTGATAGCATGGATTTGACACGTGACGAGGGGGTGATTACCTTCGGTCCCACGCTCTGGGGTACGTGACGTCAACCACACGTGTCGACGGCGGAAGAATCTCAAGTCATTTTTATGAACTATTTCAAAGCGCGTGTACATGGCGTGACCACGCCAAGTCAAAAAAAAATATAGTGCCTATCAAAGGAGGTCAATCATCTCACAAATCGAACCCGTAAAATTTTTAAATGTCCATGAACACTACCGCCAGAAATGTAGCAAGCATGTAGTCACTTTCAAAACTCTTGAAATTACAGTTTAGGTAAGTCAGAAAATTTATAAAAATTTTCTTGGCGGCAAAGGGAGAGATCCGAAGAGAGGGGGTAACTGCTATAAATATGAAGGGACGCCATGACGAAGCTTCCTTCTCCGGCATTTGTGATACAAAGCGGACGAAAAATTGTTGAGCTGCTCTGCGAAATCAAACCAACGAAAGTAGACTGAGTTCAACTGCAGATTTTAGCCATTGCGGCTAAGTCTTGACTCCATGACGAGATAGTTTTCTTGAGTGAAATAATTGTAACAGATAGGACGGTCAAAGTACTGAATAAATTCTAATGTGATTGAGTAATTCGTGTGCGGAAATAATTGTAGTCCATCGTGTGCGTTCAAGCAAACGAGTGAAGGGTATTTTCTTTTTTTTTTATGCTTTATTCCAGGAAACCTGAAGAAACACAATGATATGTACAGCCATGAATGTAAAAATGGCTAAATAAAATGCCAGGGTCGCAGGTGAGCCCTAAGACGAATACTGGCATGAAGACATGAGGTAGGTGATTTTCCATCTTACTACCTCTTATATCCTGTCTCGTGATTTCTTAAAGTGTATTTGAATGGGGATATACGACGCAGTGGTCACCCTACTAAGTTTTGTAAATGTGAGAGTACGACTAAAAGAGTCATTTGTTTTATTTTCCACTTGGATAAATTTTTGAAGTCTTGCGAGGGCCGTATAATGTTGTAAAAGGTTTTTGAATAGGGTTCCGAAGTGATATCACGTCCAATGTAGATCGTCATCCGTGTGAGTGTACTGCCTATATTTTGTGATGTCAAATTAAGATGTTCATTCGACGTAAAATTCTTCTGTCTGCAATTTGACGTTAATAATAATAATCCATGGTCACTCATTTTCAATCGAGTGGAAGCGCGCTGTCGGATGAGAACCTAGGGTGATGAATTTGGTCACGGAGAGAAACGTTTTTATTTAATGCCCATTTTTAAACTGTGTCTGACTGACAATAAAAGATCTAGTAGAATGTTTCAGTCATTTCTCGTAAAAATCAAGTTATTAAATACGATATAATTTATGCGAAGTTATTCATGATTAATGCATTGTGCGATATTAGACGTCGGGATTTCTAGTAAGGATTTTATTCCAGTTCTTTGTCGATGATAATTGTGGAGCTGGGAAACAGAGGTTAGTTTGTTGATATGAGATTTGTGAATCAGGTTGGACCTGTCATTGAAGCCGGGACACGGAAGCCCGAGGAATGTTTTATATGAGTTGAGATGAGATGTGCGAATCAGGTTAGAGTCCTGTCATTGAAGCCGGGATATGATAGCCCGAGGAATATTTTATAATGTTGAGAATGGAAAGAAATTCATAGAAATCCATAGCGGTATAATTGGCGACGCGTATAATTAGTGTGGGCATCTTGAAGCATATCTGTGCATTTTGTTGGTTAGAATATCGTATTTGTTTAATCATGTCGGCAGAGTTTAAAGGGAGCATTTTGAGAAGTCAGTCAGGTAGAACGAACCGGGTGGTTTATGTAACTGCCAAGCGAGCATGGGGTGAGAGACCTCAGCTATGATAGCGGGAAAGAAGTGGAGTTGAGATTGTACTATAATTCTCGGCCAGGGGAAACGTTAAATGCTGGATTTAGTTGAAATTCATAGCCGGTAATGATCTAAGTATTGTGAAATACTGTAAATGGGGACGTAATGAACATTTGAAATCACGAACTTTGAGTATAAGGAACAGAGTAACCCAATTTCAGGGTTGTCCAAAATATAGAGCGATGGTCGTGACGATCGGTTTGTCTGCGAGGGGTGTGCAAAATTCAGTGATGACGAGATATCACATCGTAATTATATGGCGAGTTGTTTGGTTTGTACGTAGATTATTATGATATCCAAGTGTTAATAACGGTTAGGACTAGATTAGATTTTTAAGCATGATATCACGAGATAGGATATATGTAGCTGGACATGAATTATGTAAAATTCTTTTCCAGCCAGATAAACATCGCAATATTGAACTCACATCACAGCTGCGTAGAAATTTGTGAAGAAACCAGAGTCCGCGGAGATAAAATTTACTGATCTTTAACATTTCGTTAAATCATTTAAATTTATTTAATTATTAAATTCAGTGAAACCGCATTTTGAAATAACTTTAATCAAGCGAATAACTTGGAGATGCGTTCTGGAAATTTTAGTTTGTTTCTGGGAAATATAAAAATAAAGTAACGATTAAGGGGACATATCCGAAGGAAATGGATTTTTCTGCCACTAAGTTTGTGAGCATTGCTATTGTTGTAATTATTGAACTTTGATTGATTGAGCAGTGACTGTGCTGGGGATAGTAAAGTGGAACTTTGGTCATAAACCGATGTAACTTGATTGTGTTTAGCCTTCAGCCTAGAAACTTGGATGGTCAGGGGGTCATCAACCTCAGTGACTTAGATTAGGGCCATATGCCATCGTAGCATCATTTCCTTGCGGTCATCATCCACAATGACTTTAAAGTAACTTAAAAGATTAGATGTCGGTCCATGACATAGACGCAGGTCACATCGATTCAATTAAGGGTCCATGCCGTAGAACCACTGTGTGGCACACACCGATTGGACGGCCTTAATTATACGAGGGCTGGACCATAACGAATCACTATGATGGTACATGTGGTCTCACATGGAAGCCGAATTTAAGGATTTCCAGACTTTCCTTTCTTAAATGATTAATAATTGAGACAATGGTTTCTAGTAAGAATGTCCATCAGGCAATTACGTTAAAGTCTCACACCAGTGTTCTGACATTTATGTAAAATGATTGTGGTGTCCAGTGGACACAATTGACTTCTATGATACCATTGACATGCTTCAGAATTTTCCTGAATAAATAGGAATCTTTTAAACAGACCTTTCATTCCGGTAGATAGATTAGAATTAATGAACCCTACCTTACCTCAGCAAGTGACGAAGAACCCGAAACGACCCAAGAGACAGATCTCATGAACTTTGCTGATAGGTAAGGAAGGTAGGTATCCCTCAATATGGACCTAAAGGGTTCATTAAAATGGCTTTCAACGTGGTGGCTTCAGTCACTTAAGAGAGGGCCTAAGTACATCGAGAGAAGAACTACAAGTTAAATTGGTTGACATCAGTGAAACGATGACCAATTGTAGGATTGTTATACGTTGGTCGACCATTAAAATGTCGCACCAACGATGGGGCATAAGTCACGATAACGATGAGGGAACCTAAGTCACGATGACGATAAGGATATTTTGGAAAAATCGTGTACTAGAGGAAAAGAGAAATAATGTTGAGGCTATGCCACATTATGGATGATAAAATCGTGCGCCAGAGTTGATAGTGAACTCGAAGAAATAGATAAACGCCCGATGAGTAAGGCTAGGAGATACCACTATGAGAATAATTTATCTACTGAATGAAAGGTATAATTTAAGTGTGTTAGTGTAATTTCCCAAATTTTTGAATACTGGTTTGAGCGTTTTGGCTGATCACTTTGATCGAGTGAACATTGCATTTCACGTTCTATTAAATAAAAATTGTAGAGAATGTTGCATTTACAGTGTGATGTGTTGGATAGGAGGATGTTGTGATGTTTATCGTTGTAGTCTTATTATACGCCGTTGAAGTCTCGGGCTCACCGATGACCTATCGTTTTCTGTTAAATACAGTATGTTTATGCAGGAGGGAGAATTGGCCCAAGGGCAGGTGGCCCAAATGATCAAGGACTTAATGGAGAGGATGGAAAATAATAAGAAGGACTTTATGGAGAGAATGGATGCCGATAGGAAGGTTGCGGAAGCCGATAGGAAGGTTGCGGAAGCCGATAGAAAGGACTTAAGTGAGAGTATTAAATCTATGGGTGTAAGTTTGGATAATAAGCTGGAGACAGTGGACAATAAATTAGATAGTGCAGATGTAGAATTAAAAGGTATGAAGGAAGTTGTTCAAAATGTTGACATTAAAGTGCAGGACACTCAGGATAGTTGTAAGGAAGCTAGCGTTGATATTAGGAAGGACATTGGTGACTTAAATGTGAAGGTGGAGCAGAACACTAAAGCACAGGTTGACTTTAAACATGAAATAAATCAGCAGTCCATAGAAACTCGCGAGCTACATCGTGTTCTCAGTGAAAATCAGGACATAATTAGAGGAGACCTCGATAGGCACGTCAACGAAAGTAGGGAACTACATCAGCAGTTGATGTCAGATCAAGCTGAGCTTAAGGCCGATCTGAAGACAGAGGTAGAGAAGTTCAACATCATGCGTGAAGACGATAAGTCAAAGGTCTTCACAGCAATGAATGAACATAAGGAAATGTTGTGTAAAGAGATAGCCGTCGTAAATGGCAAAGTAGACCAGGTAGCCGAAGACGTCAAGGCAACTGTAGACCAGCGTATTGAGGCCATTGACTTTAAATTAATCCAGATGAATAAAGAGGATATGAGAAAATTAGGTACAACTCAAGAAGAGACGGCTAGGAGTATTGAGGAGGTACAGGTAGACTTGAAGGAACCAAGTGAAAATATAAGGGCGGATGCGAAAGAATTGAAGGAGAAGTTAGAAATAGTGAATGTTAAACCGGACACTACACTGGAACAGATAGATAACACTCAGTCTCCTGAATCAGCGTCACAAGTAGTTACGCATGTGGAAAACCAAGTGGATATCGTAATTCATATCCAAGAGAGTAGACCGGAAACGGATGTTTCGCAGGCAGACATACAAGAGAATAATGGGCAACGATTTGAAACCATACCAATCCAGGATAGTAAGAACGTGGAACAGCCCAGCTACCTGTACGGAAAGTGGAATAGACGCCGTGATCCATGTAGGAGGAACCAGGGTCGATGTCGGGAAAATTCTTACCAAAGACGTAGACGCCATCGTGGAAATGAAGCCGATAGAAGATGGAATAATTACAAATCCAGACATTCTGATCTATGGCATGGGTCTGAAGAGGAAAAAGCAAAACCTAAACGATTTGGTGCCAATAAGAAGAAGAGGCCTAAGATAAGTAGAATTGATGAACGTTCAGACGAGCATGCCAGTGATGAGGATTATAGTCCGTCAAGAAAGGCTAAAGCAAATGCGAAGAAGTGTAAGCCAGCTGCTAAAATGAAGAAGATGAGGATGGTGATGAAGAAGAAGGGTAAACCAGCTGCTAAAATGAAGATGAGGATGATGATGAAGAGGAAGGGTCAGCCAGCTGCTAAAATGAAGAAGATGAGGAGAATGATGAGGAAGAAGAACGGTAAACCACCTGCAAAAATGAAATGAAATGAAATGGCGTATGGCTTTTAGTGCCGGGAGTGTCCGAAGACATGTTCGGCTCGCCAGGTGCAGGTCTTTCTATGCGACACCCGTAGGTGACCTGCGCGTCGTGATGAGGATGAAATGATGATGAAGACAGCACATACACCCAGCCCCCGTGCCATTGGAATTAACCAATTAAGGTTAAAATCCCCGACCCGGCCGGGAATCGAACCCGGGACCCTCTGAACCGAAGGCCAGTACGCTGACCGTTCAGCCAACGAGTCGGACTGCAAAAATGAAGAAAGTCAGTGACAACGATAGTAATGAGGACAGGGATTTGAACCCAGAAACTTCGCATTTTGATGTGAATGCAAGTTCGTCGAGAAGTTGGAAGGACAAACCACCTAACTTCCAATAAGTCAACTACAATTCACTGGAGATCTACCCCGCAACCCCGAACTCTCCGAGCAACCGAGAACTACCAGGAAGCTGAAGGCATCAACCAGTATCCGTACACCAGAAGATGACCAACTGCATAAGAGAGAAGAAAGGAATTTATGTTCAAAGGTCATGTTTCATCAGACGTCAAAATTAGAAATTTCGCCATCTGGAGTATTTAAAGGAAATTCCTTGTCACTGTGCGAAAGGAATTCGTGTCTTGGGGGAAATATGAACCCATGACCTTTGTGCCCTAAGAACATTATGCATAATGTAACAATTAAACTAAAAGTTGGATTCTTGATAGCATGGATTTGACACGTGACGAGGGGGTGATTACCTTCGGTCCCACGCTCTGGGGTACGTGACGTCAACCACACGTGTCGACGGCGGAAGAATCTCAAGTCATTTTTATGAACTATTTCAAAGCGCGTGTACATGGCGTGACCACGCCAAGTCAAAAAAATATAGTGCCTATCAAAGGAGGTCAATCATCTCACAAATCGAACCCGTAAAATTTTTAAATGTCCATGAACACTACCGCCAGAAATGTAGCAAGCATGTAGTCACTTTCAAAACTCTTGAAATTACAGTTTAGGTAAGTCAGAAAATTTATAAAAATTTTCTTGGCGGCAAAGGGAGAGATCCGAAGAGAGGGGGTAACTGCTATAAATATGAAGGGACGCCATGACGAAGCTTCCTTCTCCGGCATTTGTGATACAAAGCGGACGAAAAATTGTTGAGCTGCTCTGCGAAATCAAACCAACGAAAGTAGACTGAGTTCAACTGCAGATTTTAGCCATTGCGGCTAAGTCTTGACTCCATGACGAGATAGTTTTCTTGAGTGAAATAATTGTAACAGATAGGACGGTCAAAGTACTGAATAAATTCTAATGTGATTGAGTAATTCGTGTGCGGAAATAATTGTAGTCCATCGTGTGCGTTCAAGCAAACGAGTGAAGGGTATTTTCTTTTTTTATGCTTTATTCCAGGAAACCTGAAGAAACACAATGATATGTACAGCCATGAATGTAAAAATGGCTAAATAAAATGCCAGGGTCGCAGGTGAGCCCTAAGACGAATACTGGCATGAAGACATGAGGTAGGTGATTTTCCATCTTACTACCTCTTATATCCTGTCTCGTGATTTCTTAAAGTGTATTTGAATGGGGATATACGACGCAGTGGTCACCCTACTAAGTTTTGTAAATGTGAGAGTACGACTAAAAGAGTCATTTGTTTTATTTTCCACTTGGATAAATTTTTGAAGTCTTGCGAGGGCCGTATAATGTTGTAAAAGGTTTTTGAATAGGGTTCCGAAGTGATATCACGTCCAATGTAGATCGTCATCCGTGTGAGTGTACTGCCTATATTTTGTGATGTCAAATTAAGATGTTCATTCGACGTAAAATTCTTCTGTCTGCAATTTGACGTTAATAATAATAATCCATGGTCACTCATTTTCAATCGAGTGGAAGCGCGCTGTCGGATGAGAACCTAGGGTGATGAATTTGGTCACGGAGAGAAACGTTTTTATTTAATGCCCATTTTTAAACTGTGTCTGACTGACAATAAAAGATCTAGTAGAATGTTTCAGTCATTTCTCGTAAAAATCAAGTTATTAAATACGATATAATTTATGCGAAGTTATTCATGATTAATGCATTGTGCGATATTAGACGTCGGGATTTCTAGTAAGGATTTTATTCCAGTTCTTTGTCGATGATAATTGTGGAGCTGGGAAACAGAGGTTAGTTTGTTGATATGAGATTTGTGAATCAGGTTGGACCTGTCATTGAAGCCGGGACACGGAAGCCCGAGGAATGTTTTATATGAGTTGAGATGAGATGTGCGAATCAGGTTAGAGTCCTGTCATTGAAGCCGGGATATGATAGCCCGAGGAATATTTTATAATGTTGAGAATGGAAAGAAATTCATAGAAATCCATAGCGGTATAATTGGCGACGCGTATAATTAGTGTGGGCATCTTGAAGCATATCTGTGCATTTTGTTGGTTAGAATATCGTATTTGTTTAATCATGTCGGCAGAGTTTAAAGGGAGCATTTTGAGAAGTCAGTCAGGTAGAACGAACCGGGTGGTTTATGTAACTGCCAAGCGAGCATGGGGTGAGAGACCTCAGCTATGATAGCGGGAAAGAAGTGGAGTTGAGATTGTACTGTAATTCTCGGCCAGGGGAAACGTTAAATGCTGGATTTAGTTGAAATTCATAGCCGGTAATGATCTAAGTATTGTGAAATACTGTAAATGGGGACGTAATGAACATTTGAAATCACGAACTTTGAGTATAAGGAACAGAGTAACCCAATTTCAGGGTTGTCCAAAATATAGAGCGATGGTCGTGACGATCGGTTTGTCTGCGAGGGGTGTGCAAAATTCAGTGATGACGAGATATCACATCGTAATTATATGGCGAGTTGTTTGGTTTGTACGTAGATTATTATGATATCCAAGTGTTAATAACGGTTAGGACTAGATTAGATTTTTAAGCATGATATCACGAGATAGGATATATGTAGCTGGACATGAATTATGTAAAATTCTTTTCCAGCCAGATAAACATCGCAATATTGAACTCACATCACAGCTGCGTAGAAATTTATGAAGAAACCAGAGTCCGCGGAGATAAAATTTACTGATCTTTAACATTTCGTTAAATCATTTAAATTTATTTAATTATTAAATTCAGTGAAACCGCATTTTGAAATAACTTTAATCAAGCGAATAACTTGGAGATGCATTCTGGAAATTTTAGTTTGTTTCTGGGAAATATAAAAATAAAGTAACGATTAAGGGGACATATCCGAAGGAAATGGATTTTTCTGCCACTAAGTTTGTGAGCATTGCTATTGTTGTAATTATTGAACTTTGATTGATTGTAGCAGTGAATGTGCTGGGGATAGTAAAGTGGAACTTTGGTCATAAACCGATGTAACTTAATTGTGTTTAGCCTTCAGCCTAGAAACTTGGATGGTCAGGGGGTCATCAACCTCAGTGACTTAGATTAGGGCCATATGCCATCGTAGCATCATTTCCTTGCGGTCATCATCCACAATGACTTTAAAGTAACTTAAAAGATTAGATGTCGGTCCATGACATAGACGCAGGTCACATCGATTCAATTAAGGGTCCATGCCGTAGAACCACTGTGTGGCACACACCGATTGGACGGCCTTAATTATACTCAGAGTCCAGAGTTCGTGTTACGAAGGCTGGACCATAACGAATCACTATGATGGTACATGTGGTCTCACATGGAAGCCGAATTTAAGGATTTCAGACTTTCCTTTCTTAAATGATTAATAATTGAGACAATGGTTTCTAGTAAGAATGCCCATCAGGCAATTACGTTAAAGTCTCGCACCAGTGTTCTGACATTTATGTAAAATGATTGTGGTGTCCAGTGGACACAATTGACTTCTATGATACCATTGACATGCTTCAGAATTTTCCTGAATAAATAGGAATCTTTTAAACAGACCTTTCATTCCGGTAGATAGATTAGAATTAATGAACCCTACCTTACCTCAGCAAGTGACGAAGAACCCGAAACGACCCAAGAGACAGATCTCATGAACTTTGCTGATAGGTAAGGAAGGTAGGTATCCCTCAATATGGACCTAAAGGGTTCAATACCAACAACAAAAACAAACCTGAACATAGCTTTTACGAAGTGTGCGTAGTTTATTAGTCATTGTTAATGTGGTGGAATGGAATTACTGTGAATGGAAAGAAGAGCATCAGCATTTTCTGGTTGTAGAAGAGACCGTCGTGCGTTGAGAATGAAGCCCGCTGAACTGAAATTTCTCTCTGAAGCTGAACTTGATACTTGCATACATATTACCTTTTTAGCGATCGTGTGAAATTTTGGATAGGTTTTTTCGATTTGTTCACCAATAGGACGCTATATCTACCTTCTTACATTCCACAATTTTTCTTTAAATATATTTCCAGCTCATCTGTTGGAAAAGGAGCATCATGAACGCCAGTCCATGAAGAAAACTTCATTACTTTGGCAGGTTGTGGCATAGTCGTGGAGTCTGATGACAAGGAAATATTAGAATGTTCGTCATTCAAGCACACATCGTTCATCGTAAGTTGTTTTATCTAATCATAAAAGGACAAAATCAGTCCGACTTCTTTAATCTATACTAATATAATAAAGAGAGAGCGCAAATATTTGTAGTTTGTGTATATCTCAGAAACTACTGGACCGATTCTAAAAATCCTTTTACTAATGTAAATATACATTATCCCTGAGGGACACGGGCTGTATTTTATTTTCAAAACAATTCGAGGTGGGGAGCGACGGGGAGATATAAAACTAATAGGGTAATATAGGCGAAATATCGAATTTGTCGTGCAAGGACGGGACTAAGCTCATTTTAAGCCCCTTGACCCGAAGAACAAATCTCGGTAAGCCCTACGGTCCCAAAAACCATGTTTTATGACCCTAAAACTGACCGTTATGGAGACATTGGCAACACACTACCCCTGCTCCCGGAATCGGGTAAAGAAATGAACTGCCGTAACCATGGCAACGCCAGCTCCATGATTCTACAGCAGTGAAATTATGCGTGTACATTCAGGCATAGCTGCCAACCAAAATTAATACATATATCCCATGAGGATATTTACAATATACAGTATGTCCAAAACTTAACATGTTACAGACGTGAAGTGGTATCTATAATCTCTATTAAAAATAAAGAGACATGTATTATTTTGTTTTCGTAAAAGACACTTAAGGCGGGGGGGGGGGGGTTAGAAAGGACTGAAATGTGGGTTGGCGTGAATTTTTAAGATGAGCATATCTACAGTATATCTCAAACACTTAACATGTTACAGATGTGAAAATTGATTCTTTAAATATTTTAAAAATGAAAAATATTTTGTTTTTTGACAAACCACTTAACGTGGGGGGACGAGACTGAAAAGGGGGTTGAATGAATTTTATTAGGGTACTGATATCTCAAAAACTGAAGTTGTTACAGACGTAAAAATTGATATTTAGAGTCTCCCCTAGAAAGGAAGAAATACTTTTTTTGTTTTTTTTTTGTTTTGGAAAATCCGCTTAAGAGCGGATGAAAGGACTGAAATATTAGTTGAATTATTTATATGAGGATACTTATATCTAAAAAACCTCAAGATGTTGCAGACGTGAAAATGGGTATTTGAAATCACTTTAAAAATAAAAATAATCTTCGGGGGAGGCGGGGAATTGAAATAGGTGTTGAATTCTTTACATGAGGATACAAATATCTCATAAACTGAAGATTTTACAGTCGTGATAATTGGTATGTGGCAGCTCCTTTATCAATAAACACGTACTTTTTGTTTTCGGAAAACCACTTAAGGGACTGAAAAGAATTGAAAAAGAATGTGAATTTTTAAAATGAGTACCGGTATAATTACAGTGTATATAAAAACTTTACATGTTACAGTCATGGAACTTGGTAATTGGAATGTATTTTAAAAATAAAGAAACATGTCTCTCTTTTTGTTTTCAGATAATCCACGTAGGTGGGGGTGGAGGAAGGGCTGATAAAGGGGTTGAATTCCTTTCATGCTGATACTTACATCTCAAAACCTGAAGATGTTACAGATGTGGAAATATGTACTTATCTCCTTTAAAATAAAGAGACTTTTTTTTTACTTGAGAGAAGACGTTCTCACGTGTACAGTTCTATGTCGCATGGTCATCTCAGCCCCAAGAAGCAATACCACAAACTTCTGGGGTAAATGAAACTGAATTTTTCAGATTTTCAGATAATGTCTTAGTACAGTACCGAGGAACGATTACATTTATCAAATTACGAAATTCACGCGAGAAGCCGCGGGTAAGCCGCTAGTGTGTACATAAAGTTCATCGCAGATTGTACAGTACACAAAATTAACGTCTTTCCCATCACCGTCAACTGCAGGCTTGAATACCAACCGCCGGGCTGAGTGGCTCAGACGGTTAAGGCGCTGGCCTTCTAACCCCAACTTGGCAGGTTCGATCCTGGCTCAGTCCGGTGGTATTTGAAGGTGCTCAAATACCACAGCCCCGTGTCGGTAGATTTACTGGCACGTAAAAGAACTCCTGCGAGACTAAATTCCGGCACCTCGGCGTCTCCGAAGACCTTAAAAAGTAGTTAGTGGGACGTAAAGCAAAATAACATTATTATTATTTGAATACCAACCAAATACGACTTTTAAGCTTAGGACCCGGTTCAGAAGTCTTGTATTGTGCGGTTTTTATTTCGTTTGTTGCTTCTTATTCTTACTTCACGACTTTTTGCCACTGTTTCTTTTCTTTTGGAAGCACAGTCCACATTCGTTTCCGATAACAGTATAGACGGAAAATTCGAACTCCGCTCGACCGTAATGCAACGCACTCCGCTGACAGCCCATAGAACTACCACAGCACTGTCCTTGGCTCACCGCGTACGAATGACAGAGCGCTGCCCAGACCGGCCCGTGCGACGACGTCATGGGCTTCGTATGTTCGAGCCTTTCAAAGCCCATTGCATTCTACTGCCGAAGCAGCTCATGTGAGCAGGGCCTCTCTGCGGGACTCTGATCCCAGCTATTTCTGTGGTCGCTGGAGCCATTCAAGCTCATTTTGGTTTCGGTTTAAGGCCAGATGCGCTTCCTGAAACCACATAATATTTGGAACGAACGTCTCAGCTTAGGATAGGTCGGGATTTGAACATGAGCCTTCCGGGTGTAAAGCCAGAAACTCAGCCATTGAGTTAACCACGCCCCTACCCATTTCATACGTACATCCAAAAAGGGATAAAACCGACAATTATTCAATTTTAGAAATTTATAGGCTCCAAATGAATAGTTCCACTATGCATGCTCAATGATGAAATTGAAAATGAATATTTAAGTGCAGCATTAAGGTTTAGTATACTTGTATATTTTTTAGTCGACACACGCCTGTAGTTAACACAATATTAGTGTAATAAATTCATAGACTAAGAAGCATAGCTCCTACTCTTAAAAAGAAATAACATAATATTCTTAGAATACAACTAGCTGTGTATGAAATAAAGCCAAAGTCTTATGCAACCATTTCACCTCCTGACGATGAAGCAAAGATTCCGATAAACGTAGTGCAGTAAATAATTCAATAAAACTTGAATGAATTTACTGACAGTCTCGTTGGAGGTCTACATAAAATCCATGGTTTTGTTTAAGACCTCACTGTCACCGCAACGGACACAATCCTCCTAGTAAAGTAAGGTAAGGTGAGGGTCTATTCTACTCGAAGGTAAGTCCGAACCTCCGCCGAAGCCGGAGTTTGTGTACGGTAGGGTGGCCAGTTCCTTCCCGTTCCTCCATTCCCTTACCCCCCCCCCCCCACCAAAAAAAACAGCTCGTGGCAACCCATTCAAATCTTGACTACACCCAATATTGCTTAACTTCGGATACTCACGGCATCCGGTGTTCCGTGTATTTGCCTACAGTAAACGGAACCTCCTCTTATGACGCTCAATCAGTAAATACGCAATTTTGGACGTCACTGTATCAAGCTTATGGTTAACCGACTTGTGCAGCTGTGCGCAAACGATCGGATACATCAGTTGGCCTGAGCTTCGTTCCTTTCTTTCTCATTCGTTAACTTACTATCTGACTTTCTTATATATACTGATTCGCCAAAAGTAACGGGAAGGGGTGCCCGATTAGAAAATGTGCCGTGTATGATCCCTGAGCGTTGTGGCTAGCTGCGGCGTAGCCGAGCAGTCTATCACAGACACCAGTGTCGTGAAGATGGCAACACGTCGCGAGTTAACCGACTTTAAATGTGGGATGACCATCGGCGCACGGCGCATGGGTCATGGTATTGCGGAGATTACACGCGAATTTGGGTTTCCGAGGTCAACAGTGTCGGGAGTGGATCTTCAATATCGCAGAGAGAATTTTACCACCCACGTAAACCACCGCACGGGAAGACCACAGGTGTTTAACAAACGGACATCACGTCGCCTCCCCAGAACCATACTGATCACTCGACGGGATACTGGGAGTCAGATCAGTGCCCAGCTGTGAGTCAGGAACCCAATTCTACCAGGACAGTAAGGGGTAACTGCACCGCAAAGGCTTCACGAGCCGACGACCAACTCGTGTCTCTTTGCCGGTACCTCGACACACAGCTCAACAACGTGCATGGGCCCGGGAACGTCGGCAATGGATCATAGAACAGTAGCGGCGTGTGGTATGGTCTGATGAATCCCGGTTCCAGTTGTATAAAGCTGATGGGTGCGTGAGAGTGTGGCGTATGCCTGATGAAGCTATGGATGCTGCGTGTCAACAAGGTTGTGTACAAACTAGTTCAGCTTTCTCACAACAAGACACAAATTCATAAGACTTCTGGATCATACATACATACATACATACATACATACATACATACATACATACATACATACATACATACATACATACATACATACATACATACATACATACATACATACATACATACATACATACATACATACATACATACATACCCTTCTTCAGTGTAGACTCGTATGCCTTTTAGCAATTAGCCTGCAAGCTTCCGTGATTTAACTAAACACCTCCACAAACATTTAATTCTTTAACTAGATTTGTTGCCTCGTTTAGGTCCATACCTCTTACCTTTAAATTATCAAAAACTGAGTCTGATAATCGTCATCTTGGTCTCCCACCACTTTTCATATCCTCCACCGAAGCGAGTTTATGCTTAGAGCTTCAGCCGTCGAGTTCATTCTTAACTTACGATTTATGTCCTCATTCCGAGTACCCTCCTATCTTTCTTTCGAATTTTGTTCTTATGTGGCACTGGATCGGAAGTGACGATATAGATTGTGTCCAAAAGGTATTTACGATTCCTAACTCACTACTCTAAGATATAATGTAATAGGATTATAAACGCACTTCTTGTGCTGTATTCTCACTGCGTTAACACAAATATTTATATTAATTAACGACTAGAATATAAGGAATGATACAAAATTAGCATAACTACGGTGGCGGTGGTGGTGGTGGAAGTGGTGGTGGTGCTGGTTGTAGTGCTATTCTGTGGAAATTAAAGAAACTAGCTGAGGGACAGGTCTGATATAGGCAGGAAGGACCGTACACAATCACATTCGGCAGGATCTTTCACTCTTTGTTGCAGTGTGCAGTATTGCTTTACAGAATTATTTGGTGGTTTGCCGATATAGCCGAGGGTGAAAGTATTTCAGTTGACCTACGCTCTCCATATTTCGCCATGCAGGGCTCTAGTAGCAACCTTCCCCAGGTCTTCTGGGTTCCACTCCCATATCTAGCACAAATCGATGGCCTAGATTGAACACCTCGTATCTCAAAAAGTTCTTCCTATCCATTATTTCCTTTAAGACTGGTCACGCCTCCCAGCCACACATGAATATGCAGTCCATCAGAACAATGTTCATTGGGTTTATTTTCCTTTGCTGATGCGTAAAGGAAAATGGACCTTATACAATTATACTGTAGGAGTCAGTAAATACGTCACGCAGACATACTTTCCTATAGTACGGTACGATAAGGTTCATTTTCCTTCACACGTCGGCATAGGAATAAAGAACACAACGAACATTGTTCTGATGGACTGCGTATTCATGTGTGGCTGGGAGGCGTAACCAGTCTTAAGGGAAGTAATGGATAGGAAGAACTTTGTGAGATACGAGGTTTTCATTCTAGGCCATCGAAATATCAGTCTTACTATTTACTGGCGTTATCAACTCCAATAATATGATTGAGTAAAGATATGGATTTCTTTCGTATCTCTGAAGGTGGTATTGAAAATTCCAGAAAAATGTGGAGATAGTGAATTGCACCCAGACCACAATATTCGTAATTCCAGTACCAAATTAAATATTATAACACACACTACTACAGTCATTACATTGAAACAGATGATCAGAGAAGACACTCAGTAAAACAACAACAAACACTAATTAAATACGACTATGCAGAAATACTACTGAAACGTTGAAATTTAATTTATCGAACCAATTCTTACGGGTTATTCCACATTATGTTTATATCAATGTGCGCATATTTACCTGCATGCTAAAGCAGAAAATGAAATTAATGGAGACTGAATGTGTACATGTTATTCCACGATCAACTCAGTCATTCCTTAGACACTCTTCAATCATAGTGGACTTTAATTTCAAAATAGATGTATCACCATTGGGACATGAGTATACTTTTTTCACCTTCCTAACACGGGAGTGCATTAACACGATGTATGCTGGCGCACGCGCGAACAAGATTAGCTGATGTGATGTTTAAATCTCTGTTCATGTTTTATGTCTTACACGTTCCGCCTTGGTGGTCTCTAGACCACATTACTGGCTGGCGTCCTACTGTTTGTTAGAGAAAGATGGCTCTTTTAGTAGCAGTTGCAAAGTTCATAACAACGTAAAAATTTATGAATGCAAGCTAAGAAGGGATTATTGTATTCCGGTAATATTTTTGACATCACCTGGAGTCAGGATAACAGAAATGATAATATGCTGTCAGATTACAAATAAAGTTGTAAGTCTGATATCTGAAGTCAGATTTTCCCTTAATTGAATACATTTCTCTTACATTTTAATGGCTGTCACTTCGTTAATTAGGCTTGTTTATAACTTATTTCTATTTTCTTTCCTTGTTTCCATAGCTTCTTCCCGACATTTTCCTCTAAATCCGCAGATACATCCACAAATGATACGAAGAAAACACCCATGAACAGATCAAGTTGGCTTTGCAGTTTAAGCCACGTAGCTGTCCGCTTGCATTAGGGAGACTGCGTTTTCGTATCACACTGCCGGCAGATCTAAAGATGGTTTTCCATGTTTTCCCAACGTTAGACCGGGCAAATTATGGGACGTTAATTAAGTTCAAGTTCGCTTCCTTCCCCATCCCATCGTTTCCGTAAGACCTGTCGTTGTGACGTAAAACAAATAGAAAAGAAACATGTAAGGGTGACGAGGCGTGAAACAGCATTCTTCAACCAGTTGTTGTACCTGTTCACTCTGACAACCATATGGATGCCTCTGTTTATAGTGACCGGGCGAATTGGTCATGCGGTTAGAGGCGCGCAAATCTCACTGTCGGCAGCCCTGAAGGTGGTTTTCCGTGGTTTCTCATTTTCACACCAGGCAAATGCTAGGGCTGTACCTTAATTAAGGCCACGGCCGCTTCCTTCAAACTCCTAGGCCTCTCCTATCCCATCGTCGCTATAAGACCTACCTGTGTCGGTGCGACGTAAAACCACTAGCAAATGTTTATAGTGAAAAAATTAGCGTATTTTTGCACTCGTAAATTAATACCGAAAACGAATTAGAAATATTTAGTTGATTGGTGAAACCATTATCTTTACAAGCATAAGTACTGTTCTAATTTCGAGCAATAGTTTCCACATTTCAACCTTCCTACACATCCTGACAAAGAAATAGAAGCACACATAAGGTGTGGAAGAAGCGAAATGAAACTTACGTGCTGAGAGGTTATATGATGTTATTTTAGCGATTACAAAACAGAGTCAAATTTACAAAGAATTTGGCAGTACCATCCCACTTATAAGTATGAAGCTGCACCCTCCATTCGCCCCTTGAATCCCACCGTCGGCAGCCAGCCTTGAAGATGGCTTTCCGTGGTTTGCCATTTTCGCACCAGGTGAGTACTGGCGCTGTGCCTACGCTGTGCATGGCCGCTACTTTCCCAACCGCTACCTTTCCTACCCTTTCATCGCCGAAATCCTGCGATGTTTTGTGGCGACGTTAAAACAGTGGAAAAAGAAAGCGTATCTCAAGTTACGTCCTAACCGCCTCGGACCATTTTCAGATTCCCTCACAGGCTTATTACGGGATATTTACTTCCCACTGACATAAAGTAGGTAATATTCGGTTACTTGGTTTTTATTATAAGTTTCCTTTACATCGTGATATCTCAGCACAAGTAGGCCTACTTCTCTATATTTGTTACTAATATCACCTCGTTCGTGAACAAAATGGCTTCTTTTTCTTCCTAATATCCTTATCAGTGTCTAACGCTACAATGAAGGATATTAAAAGGAAAATTTACGAGGCTCAATAATTATTAATAAACACAATAGAAAACTTATGGCTCTGGTGATAAGATAATGTTAACATCATACGCAGCGAGCGGCCTCTCCTAAATATGTGGCCCATAATCTCAAAGGTATCGTTCACTAATGTTATTTTGTTGTAGAAATAAAACTATAGAAAATTATTTTTAATGGTTGGCATAAGATTTAATTTGGAGTTTTAACATCAATTCATTAGAATAGACGTCAATATAGCAACAGTGTTTTAATTCTATAAGGACTCAGTTTCAGCCACTTTTAACCAGCGTTCATTCCCGAAGAAAAATGTAACCCAAATTGTATACTCTGGTAGATAATTTTATCTTCTTTCCTTTTTGGCATAAGCCACTGGTTGAGTGACTCAGACAGTTAAGTGATGGCTTTCTGAGCCTGAGCTGGCTGGTTTGAACCCGCTCAATCCATTGCTATTTAAAGGCATTCAAATACGCCTGTCTCGTGTTTATATATCTAAGAACAAGTAAAGAGAGCTCGTGTGGGATGTAAAACCATAATTATTATTATTCTTATTATTATTATTATTATTATTATTATTATTATTATTATTATTATTATTATTATTATTGGGGATGTACCATTCGTATCATTAATCAATTTAATATTTTCGAAATCAATGCTGTTGATTTTGATTCACAATGAGTCCGGAGACACCATTTCCTTTCTGGTGTAGAAGCATTTTGATAACCTGCACCACTCCAGTCTTTCATTAGACGTGTACATTTATTTATTCATTTATTTATTTGCTTAATTACCTTGGCTAGTTTTCAGATAGGTGCTATAAGACTTCTGGTATTTTGCAAGCTTCTTTCTGGAGTAGGTGTATAAAAGGTGATTGTAATTCGCATCTTAAAAAGCAATCCGCTGTGCTAAAACTCGATCCCTGGATGGTGCAGCTTCCCTATCCTATTGGTGAACATCTGAGTTAAAATAATAAATGATAAATTGAAGCACACTTCTATCATCACGAATACGGAGATACTGAGGTGTTCCTTTGGAACGGGAGTCAATAAACACAATCCCGGAATGTTTTACAAACAGTAGTTTATAGGTGCAGAGAAGCAGTATGTTCTTATAAGCAGACGTTGTTCATGAAGTGACAACCAGATTTAAATTGTGTATTAGATATTAATGTACATAGGAGCTCCTACTCCTTCGCCTGCCCGTAAAATGTGGCGTTTCGTTTCCTTATTAGCCTTTTTCAATAAATTATGTTTCTCCTGCTTCCCATGCTCGCTCTGTGTGATCTGTGGTAGAGTGTCCGCCTCGTATGGCCTCAGATACCGTGAGCAAACATTTTGATCTGACGCCAGCTAGGCTGCCTGTGTGTCAATTTCCACGTTCCGTTTAATTATGCAGAGTGATCAAATATGCTTTACTACGGCGCGCGGTGTTTTACTATGGGCGAGCGCGCTCACGTAAGCCGTGTTCGGGTCGAGGACTGTAGTAGGAAGGAAAAAGCTCATTAGCAACAGGAATTTTAAGTTCATTACTTACCAAGTTCTGAAACTGCCGACCTTTATTTTCCACACATGTTTATCTACTCATTGGGACATTACTAATCACTCACTGCAGTTCACGTTGAGGAATCCCGGCATTTGCCTGACGGATAGTATGTTTCAGTTCTTGTATCGTGTCCTGGTTCATCCTGTACAAATCATTTTTCAATTTACGCCAAATGTAATAATCGCAGATGGATAAATCCGGTGATCGAGGGGGCCACAAAAGTCTACTAATAGGCCGAACTCTGTTCTGTGGGAACATTTTGGGATATTTTTGCTATTTGTTATATGTCGCACCGACACATAGGTCCTATGGCAACAATGGGAGTGGAAAGGGCTCGGACGGGGAAGGTAAAGCGAACATGACCTTAAGTATGCTACAGGCCCAGCATTTACTTGATGTGAAAGTCGGAAAACATGGAAAACTATCTTCAGGGCTGCCGACAGTGGGGATCAAATCCACTATCTCCCGAATAGAATCTCACACATACTTCACCTTAACCGTATAGCCAACTCACCTGCTTTGTGAATTTATTTCATGGCATTATTCTGAGTGTGAGCAGGGGCAGAGTCCCGTTGAAAAATAACCCGCAAAGTCACGCTCCTCATTGGTTAATTCTCTGGAAGAGGGGTAAGTATGAGTTATAGAAACGACCGTATCCTCAAAAGAATTGTTCCTATGATTCCTTATCCACTGATGGCTCACCGTACACCGGTATTTGCGTCATGAAGGGGCACTTCATGTACGAAATCGGGTTCAAAAGTAGCGTGTCATTCATTGTTTATACTGTATTCCAAAGCAAGCTTTTATGTTGGCCTTCAATATTTGCATGACTATGGTTAGTAGTCAAAGGAGTATTTAGTTTTCACGTGGTAAAGCAATTCATTCTGTTTCCTGCGCATAACATAATGAAGTGAATATATTTAAACGTATTTACATGACGTCTTTATGCACAAAATAATTTATATTGTTTCCTCACCACAATCTAATAGACATTAGGCACAATGATATTTTAAAACAGTTTCATTGTTTCGATACGAGTCCCTTCACGAGTTGTAACTGCGAGCCGTGCACGCAGCTGATAGTCTGTGCCTTCCCTCAAAGCGCATTCACTGCTGCTTTACGTGCTTGAGCTGGAGCGCTGTTCATTGAGCCGAAGTATGCCAGTCTTTGGTTCACATGATAATATTGCACAGCATTGAGTGCAGAATAGAATTTTTTCCAATGCGAATACCTCTGCCAGATTAGAAACCACGATCCAGGTATCCGGAGGTCAACACTCTACCAACTAGATCGCAAAAGGAGGTAACGGTCTCTAGTCCGGTAGCATCATCCGCATACACCCGGTGTACGCACATAAGTCTTTTCCGGCTTCAGTAAGAGGTGGCGCAATCGAACAGTACGCAGCGCATGAATTTCACACATACGTCAGTTTGTTCGTCTGACATTAACCTACCAACACACACAAGTTGAGTCCGCCAAACACTAGCGTCTGTGTTGTATCGTTCTGTGATTATGTCGACGTTTGTGCCCGAAAAAGAACATTTGCGGCACGCATTACTTTTCTTATTTAATCGAAAGGAAAAGGCTGTGGAAAGTCATCGTTTGCTGGTAGAGACAAACGGTGAACACGCTCCGTCGATTAGGACACGTGAGACATGGTTTCCACAATTTAAACGTGCTTATTTCAATGTGAAAAACAGTGCGCGCTCTGGTAGACCACAAAGTGAGAAGGCGAGCAATTGCAGACGTTACTGGAAGATGACCCAACTCAAGCTCAATAGCAGTTGGCACAAGCATTAAATGTGTCACAAGAAACAATCAAAAGCAATGGGGAAGACCAATAAACTCGGTAAATGGGTCCCACACAATTTGAATGAACGAATTCTTGAACTCTTGAAGCCCGACGAAACCGTTAATTCGCAACGCTATCGCCAACAAATGATTAATTTAAATCACGTATTGATCGACAGACGACCGGAATGGGCCAGAAGACAAGGCAAAGTTATTTTGTTTCACGAAAATGCGCCGTCTAACACAGCAAAACCAGTGAAAGACACCTTGAAATCGCTTGGATGGGACATTCTTCCACACCTGTCGTACTGCCCCGACCAGACGCCAAAGCACCAATGCGGCACGCGTTCACAGAGTAGCACTTCGGCAATTTCGGCAAAGTTGGAAAAAGGCTCGACGAATGTTTTGCCGCAAAAAACAAGCAGTTTTTCGTGCATGGTGTAAATAATTTACCTGAAAGATGGACATTGTGTGTAGAAGCTAACGGCCAATATTTTGTATAAACACAAAATGAATTTCCCTTGAAAACTACGTGTTTTCTTTACCACAAAATCCGGCAAAAACTTATGCATACACCTGGTATGCCTCGCCTCATTTAATATTGCGTCATTATTTCTCTCACTCTACAAGAGGGAAGCTTGTGCTCAGTTATGTCGTCACAGAATGCTGTTCTGACACAGTTCCTGCACATATGGAGTCAAATTACGAACTTAATAGAAAGAAAATGTCGTTAATAAGCCGACATTTTCAGTTTCCTGATAAGAATTAAAATACGAATCTACGTGTTATGAAAATAAGTGCAAGCCTTTCTCTTCCAAATGCTCTTCATTTCCCTCGAAAGTGTTCATAATTTTAACTCTGACACTCCTTGGTATTTTTCATTTTTTTTCTTATCACATGCTTGGAAGGAACCCATTTACAAGTCCTGGTCAGGAAAACACATCCAGTTTTGATTTTCCACTCAATTATATCCTCGTATTCAATACATATAATCTGAAATGTTCGTAAGATGGTAGAAATGAGGAACAGCAACGAAAGACACGACTTCATCTTGTAAATAGTCCACAATTTACAATATTACCCACACATCTGGTCTCGTTCAAATACATGACTGGTACATTTTCCCTTGAATTTTTAAATTTACTTGGATGTAGGGAATAATTTTATTTCACCCTTAAATATAACAGGTTACTTCCTTTCTGATTTGCCAGTTTTCTAATGTCCCATAAATACACCGAAGATATTCGGCGGCACAAGGAAGTGAGAGAACGTGAGTGGACGTGCCCTTAACTAAGGTCAAACCCTACCATAAGGACACGGTTTTTATTTATTATATTATTTTATTATGTTAATGTTGATTCATGTACGACACTAGGGATACTGCGATCAGCAGTAAGTTTGTGTGGTTTTGACTTCTATACTCGTGTGAATACCTGATTTGAAATTACGGTTGTGTCATCGATCTGGAGTTGGATGGGAACGTTGGAGATGTGCTTCTAGGGTGTTTGAGAGAGGGGTTCTAGCCTGTTTCTATTCCCAGTTGTGTTTGCAGGACTTAATGTACCCTATTATTGATCCGCCAGCCATTATTACTTTTATAGTAGTCAAGAATCGAACCTATGAAAACTGAGCTGGAAACTTCTATGCTAAATTACAATCATGGCGACAGGCCGTTGCAGATAGCACTTTCTGCATGTAATTGCTAAAGGAAACCGCCACGTACAGGAAGGAAAACCATGACAAATACATTCCTTTGTATGCTTGTATGAAGAGCTCTTCATTATTTCGTACTTCACCTTTAATGATAATCTCCCACTTCAATATATCCATCGCAAGCTAAGATAATAATTTCATGAAATCCCTGCGTCACTCACACGGTTAAACGTCGGCCTTTCATTCTGAATTTTACTTTGAGATTTTGGATCCGAGTTTTATTTCCAGCAGTACTTGACATTTACTTATTCGTCATTGTGACAGACCTGCTCAGTTGTCATTTCCACATTACCATGGTGTTAGGTAGATTTTCAGTCGGTTATGAAACATATTGTGGAAATTAGGTTAGCAGATTATTATTATTATTATTATTATTATTATTATTATTATTATTATTATTATTATTATTATTGACTCCGTGGCTCAGACGGCAGCGCGTCGGCCTCTCACCGCTGGATACGGTGGTACAAATCCCGGTCGTTCCATGTGAGATTTGTGCTGGAAAAGCGGAGGCGGGACAGGATTTTCTCCCGGTACTCCGGTTTTCCCTGTCATCTTTCATTCCAGCAACACTCTCCATTTTTATTTCATAGCATTTATCAGCCATTAATACATCACTTTTGGAGTGGCGACCCCATCGTACTAATAGCCTATATCTGCTTCATTCATTCCATCTCTGACCCTGTCAATGGATGGAAAACAGGTTGTAGGTTTTCATATTATTATTATTATTATTATTATTATTATTATTATTATTATTATTATTATTATTATTATTATTATTATTAATGCCCTGAGACATATTTAGGGCACATGTACAGCTTAACTGCTATCGCAGCTCCTATTTAGCCAAAGTATTTCGCGTTCGTTTCCTGTTGTTTCACTCGTGATTATTCGCAATAGTGTTATACATAGTGTATCTTACCTAAAGTCATATTAAACAGTGGCCAATACCCCATTAAGATACTAAGCTAAGTATTATCATCAATAGCTTCTCCAAAATGGGCTGCTGTTCGAATACAAGCGAATGCACTTGGAATTTTGTAAATGAAAATTCACGTGTTTGTGGGTTCGTTTCCACGTAAAACTGAAGGTTCTATGGGCCTGCGTCTGTTAAGTCTTCAGTTCGGAGTCAGATTGTATCCTCAAATAGCACCACCAAAGTTTAAGCAGTTATAGGGAAAGTGATAAAACCCATGGCGGCATGATAATGAAGCGTACAAGGCAAGAAGAGGACTGATGTAGTTTGCCGTTACTTTCCTCACCGTGCCCAGTATGTGGTATTGTAGCACAACTGGTCCTATGAGTAGCACCTTTCATAACGTCCAAATTCACTAGTCATGCTCCAAATGTTATTACTCACCACCACTCATATCTCAGCGGCTTCCCTACTGTCACAATAACTACGACTTCGAATTCGGTGGAAGCTACGTTATCTTGCTCTGGCCTATGTCATAGGACAGATGGAAAAGAAAGAGCAACACGCTATGTCCTGTGGGTATAATCATGTAAAACAAAAGGCTAGCTTTTTGTATTAAATTGATATTACTCCACAAGTGCCCCTTACTTCTGATGCTGATGCATGCAATATTGTGATTAAAAGTAACAGCTAATATTGAATTAGAATGCTAGCTCGCTGTACAGTATAATTCTGGCAAATGCAGTTTTACCAGTAGATTTACTAACTATTACCTGACCGCTCTTTAAGATGGCCAATAAGCAAGGTCGCCCAGCGTGGCTGTAGTTTCAGCGGTAGTCAACGTTAAGTACACCTGTTCCATTTGCGTGAGGCAATGCAACACAATGCGCGTTTCTCGTACATCTGTGATAAACTGTTGTTAACACAATTTAGTAGTAGTGTATTTTGCAATACTTTTTAGTTTACTATTTTTCTTATCATCGCCCCAGTCACCTCCCTGCGGTTTCCCATACAGGACCAGTTCCATCTACGTGAATGACATCCTGCGACCCGTAGCCATACCCTTTCCGCACGACACCCCAGACGCCAAATTTCAGCATGACAATCCGCGACCACATGTTGATGCACTAACACGAGCCTTCTAGTTGTCACAGGATGTCAGACTGTTGTCCTGGCCCGCCCGATCACTGGACTCGTCGCCAATCGAGAATGTGTGGGATATGGTAAAACGACGGGCGCGGCGCTGTGACCCAATGCAACCACTAAATATGAACTGTGGAACCAGATGAATGCAGCATGGATGGCTCTACCCCAGGACGTCATTCGCGTATTATACGCGTCGATGTCATCACGCATGGAACAAGTTATCAATGCCCATGGAGGACCCAGTTCCTACTAGGCAACAGGACACATGCTGAACCTAGGTGACTGAAATGCTAATCTTTTCTGCAGAACGTACTGTAACGTGTTGACTGGGTAAATAAGTAAATAAATGAGTACAGAAACTGGTAGCTTCCTATTTCTAAGATTTATTAACTAAGCACTACAATTACACATTTACACACGCACACACGCGATTTCCGAGCATTCAACTTACACAAGTACACTTACACGGTTCGCGCTCTCTCTCTTAGTTTCTCATGTTCTTACGCTACACAGTTCTACATTCACACACAATGTTCCCCGTCGCACGGCTAAACGTTCACTCCTTCGCCGTCAGTCCGCACTGTAGCACGGTAGTCCGATATCACGACATTCCATACGGGTCGGGATAGTATCTGCTGTTCACTCAATCCGTCAAACTCTGTTCGCAGTCTGCACACGTCGTCACCTAGTGTTCCCTTCGCGCTGTTCCAGAACACCCAAAGTTCTTCTCCAGCAGCCGGATCCAAGAGACTCACACACACGACGTCAGGGAAACAGGAACGAGCCCTCGGCTCCAACAGACAGATACTCCACCAGGCTGACATACCCAGTCCAGGCTACCAGAGTTCTCAATCTCACTCTCACTCACTCAGTAACTCACTAACCCAGTCTAACTCTCACTGACTAGAGGCAGGTCGTTCCTTTCTTATATACTTGCGCTGGCCCTTCTAGAATAGTCCGGATGCTCGATGGATCCAGGAACCCCGCGAAATGGAAGACCCCAGATTAATCGTGGAGTCATTTCCATACTCCTCTGCTACGGGACCGCGGGCGGAAGCGAGTGGGGCTGGCCTAGCAGTTAACTGCTGCTCGTGATTGGCGCAGTTGAAGTAAGGGGGTGGGCCGAATACGGTGACGAGCCGGGCCCGTAGCAAGTTGGCATGGCCGACACTATAACCATTACAATACTAATGAGCATATCCTGTGAATATGAACTTTCTACCTCTTGTCTTTCAAGGTGTTTTGTTTTTTATGAACATGAGTGTATATTGAAAGAGCGAAAGCTTGGAGGAGAAATGTACTTCCAGCTTGAGAGAATAAGCAAGCTTGTATTGCAGTTTTACTGTTGGTGATTGTTGATATCGTGACCATTGCTTGGAATCCGAACCTCAAATATGTGATACGTAACTTTTTTTAAAAATTCCTCTTGCATTGATGGGCATTCGAAATGCGACCACTCGACTATCACGCCGTGCAGAATCTGTTCTGAAAGCGGTCATGCTAAATCGTTTCACAAATTAAAGACAACGCAGTAAGGTATATTGACATTGAAGGAGTGCTAAAATAATTATATACATATTTAAGCCCATATTTTTTTTCAAGAAGTGAGATATGTTCATCAGGGTATAACACTTTCAAATGAGGTTTCGCAATTCCAGCTTTATGCGAGTGCTGAGAGTAATGCACTGTATACTGAACATCAGTCTTATCACTCAGAATCCAAACAAACTCGTAGCGCAACAGCCCACGTGGGCTACCCAGTCAGATGTCCTGCACATACTAGAGTTTCACGTGGTTAACGTTACGACATCGCCAGCAGTATTTCTTGGCTTTCATCACCGTATCCGCTGCCTCTCATATCAGACAGTTCCTCAGAGTTCTGTCGGGGCTGAATGAACCGTTTTCCAACACTCAGTCCAGAATTAAAATCCCTTGACTGGCCAGGAATCGAATTCGGGGCTCCGGGTAAGCGACAAACACAGTACTCGGGCACCACAGGAATGGAAGTCCTTTTATTCGTACTGGCATATATCCCGTTTGCCTTAAATGTTATCATTGAGAAGAACAAATGGACAGATGTGTTCTTTCACTAATCAAATGTGACTTACGGCTCACACTATTTGTTTGATAATAATGTTATTGGTTTTTGCGTTCATTAACGACTTTTATGGTCTTCGGAGACTCTGGGGTGCCGTAATTTTCATTTTCGTGCCAGTAAATCTACTGTATCTGAGCACCATCAAATACCACCGGACTAAGCTGGGATAGAACCTGCCCAGTTGGGGTCAGAAGCCAGCGCCTAACCGTCTGAGCCACTCAGCCCGTCTACACCATTTTTTAAATTTATATTCCAGTTTACCATTTACGAAAATGTTTAAATTTAGTCAGTGCGTAAATATTTTTCATATTTTCGAATTTGGAGAGGCTTTCTTTCCACTGCACCTTTCGAGAGTTTACTCCTCGTACGTTTTACATTTAATTTGGGGACAATTACCAGTAATAGAAATGTACGAACACGTGAAGCAATCTTGACTTTACGTCTGATCTCAGAAGCTAGAATTAAGAAAGACAACCTGACGTAGGCCTACATGGTATTCGGAGATCTAGAAAAAACATTCAGTAACGTAGTATGGTCGAAATTATTGGTGATCATAAAGGTGACCTGGATCAGATATCGAGAAAGAACGATTATGTACAATCTGTACACCAATCAGTCTGCAGTGATAAGAACCGAGAGCTATGAAAAAGAAGCAACAATTCAGAAAAGAATGAGACAAGGCTGCAGCTTGTCGTATCTCCTTGTTAATGTTTACTTAGAACAGACAGCAAAGAAAATCAAAGAGAAATTGGAAAGGGAATAACAAACCTTCAGAATCACAAATAGGTTAGTCCATTCAACATTACTGAATGTCTTTTTCAGATCTCTGAATGCCATGTACGTGTACTTGTCCTTTTTACTTTGATCCTCTAACAGAAAATCAAAACTCTTGAGATTTGTCGATTATATTGTTATTTTATTTGAGTCTGCAAAGATATGGAGAAATATCTGAATGGTACGGACCCAGTCCTGGATTGGAGTACTTCTTCTTCTTCTCCTTCTTTTTCTTCTTCTTTATTTGTTTTCCCTCCTGGGTCGGTTTTCCCTCGGACTCAGCGAGGGATCCCATCTCTACCACTTCAAGGGCGGAGTCCCAGAGCTTCAGAATCTGGGTCGGGGGATACAACTGGGAAGGATGACCAGTTCCTCGCCCTGGCGACCTCACCTGCTATGCTGAACAGGAGCCTCGCGGGGGGATGGGAAGATTGGAAGGGATAGACAGGGAAGAGGAAAGGAAGTGGCCGTGGCCTTAAGTTAGGTACCATCCCGGCATTTGCCTGTAGGAGAAGTGGGAAACCACAGAAAACCACTTCTAGCATGGCTGAGGTGGGAATCGAACCCACGTCTAATAAGTTGACTTCCCGAAGCTGAGTGCACCCCGTTCCAGCCCTCGTACCTCTTTTCAAATTTCTTGGCAGAGCTAGGAAACGAACCCGCGTCTCCGGGGGTGGCAGCTAATCACACTAACCACTACACCACAGAGGCGGCCGAGATGTAGTACAAGATGAAAATAAATAAATCCAAAACAAGGGTAATGGATTGTAGTCGAGTGAAGTTAGGTGATGCATGAAATGTTAGATTAGGAAATTAAGTGTTGAAGGATAAACAAAGACAAGATATACGTATATTGTTATATGGGTAGTCGAATAACTATAAATGGCAGAAGTAAGGAGGTCATAAAATGCAGACAAGCCAGGAAAGCGATTCTTAAGAAAATAAATTTGCTCACTTCGAACATTGATACAGAAATTAGAAATATGTTTTCGAAGACTTCCGTCGGAAGCGTGGTGTTGTATGGAAGAAGGAGAACAGAAGCTTTTGAAATGTGTTGTTACAGAAAAATGCTGAAATTGAGATGGGGAGATTGAATCACGAATGAAGAGATCCTGAATCGAATTTTTGAGAGGAGAACGATTTGGCGCCATTTGACCAGAAGAAGAGAAATGATAGGACTCATCTGAAGACACACAGGACTTGTTCAGTTAGATTTTTTTTGCTATTTGCTTTACGTCGCACCGGCACAGATAGCTCTTATGGCGACGATGGAACAGCAAAGGCCTAGGATTGGGAAGGAAGCGGCCGTGGCCTTAGTTAAGGTACAGCCCCAGCATTTGCCTGGTGTGAAAATGGAAAACCACGGAAAACCATTTTCAGGGCTGCCGACAGTGGGATTCGAACCCACTATACCCCGGATGCAAGCGCACAGCCGCGCACTCCTAAGCGCACAGCAACTCGCCCGGTCAACAGTTAGTTTTTGAGGAAAGTGTAAGTGTAATAATAGTAGCGTAGACCAAAGCATGAATGTGACAAATAGATTAGAGTAGAGGTAGGTTGTAGTAGTTACGTAGAAATGAATAGGTTAGCACAGGATAGGGTGGTATGGAGTGCTGCATCAAACCAGTCTATGGATTGATAACAAAGCAATAATAATAATAATAATAATAATAATAATAATAATAATAATAATACATGGGTCCATATAGTATGGTGCAGTGTATCCCAGGTTAGTGAGACAGGATTCTTAATTGACTGAAGTACTGTTTATTCTATATTTACAGCCGACTTAACGGGCAACTGGATACGCAACGTGGCTGAAAATGAATTAGCACTCTGCTATTACGTGGTATCATGATGTGCGGAGCGGTATTAATGCTGCGTGGATAACAAGCTTCCCGAGTGATAATACAACTGCATATAGTAATCCAAATTCATGACCTGTTAATGGAGGTGTGAGTAGTTGATGCTTATCACAAGGGAGCTGGGTGTGACATGACCCCAAGTGGAATCCAAAAGAAAATAGCAGATAATTCTGGAACAATTTACTGACCATCGAATTATCACACCCCACTTAAAGCTGTGACCGTCGCACTTCAACGACCTGAACAGCATTAATGTCACAGTGATCGAGTCAAATTTGAGCAAATGATCACCATGTTATACGTAAAAGAAGCGACACACTCTAGACAGGCCTATGTTCGTGAGGACGGCAATTACCGCGTGCACAAGACTTTCACCGTCTCTGCTTTCTGTTCTTATCTCGAAATGCACGCTAATTCCATAGATTTGAAAACTTATAGAAAATCTGTTGGACTATTCGAGAACAGCGGGTTAAACGCATTTTTGTTTTCTATTTAACACAGTTGGCCGCAAGGCCAGTGGGTTTACTTTTTCCTTGTTTTTGTGTTGAGTGTTGTTATGCCCACCAGCGTGGGGTATTATTGTATCCTTATTATTGATTCTTCAATTGAGAATTTCCATTTTCTCCGCTAAGATCGATTATGTTGTGAAACTGTAACGGGAGAAAAATAAAGGTTTCTATCCTATTCTATCCTATCCTATTCTATAAAATAAGCATTTCTAAACGAGGCTAAGATAAGAATTGCAGTATAAGGTGGTACCAAAGGATATTCTATTGTTTTAGCTAACATTATAAATTACATAGATTAACCTTCTCATGAAGTAACGGAAGGAGTCGGGTGGATGGAGGAGGAATATATGAGCTTCAAGTGACCAGAGCAAACGGAACAGTTTTCATTCAGTATCTCACAGTTGTTAAGGTTGAGGTCATGTTAAACGCGCATAGGCAATGAAGTCAAACAGTTACATCATTTTTGAAGTAGTGTAGTTATTTGACTATGAGAAAATACTGCAATATATTTTGGGTACCAGGAGCCAATTGCGTATCAGTGTGCTGCAGTCGTTAATGGAAGTTTTCAGAAACTGGCTTTTGAACAGCTGAGAATTACGAGTGAATGAGAAGATCGCCACTTCGTATGAGCAGCGAAATCAGACCGCACATCTACGCAAATATAAGATCTAACAATAAACTTCCAATGCCAAGATGATTTGTGATAATCCTGTGATCAGAGTTGTGTTGCTGAGACTGCTGCCACTAGTCAGATTTCCACTAATGCAACTACATACAACCGCATGTCTAGTACCGTCAGTCGAGAACTGATTACTCGCACGACGGAATTAGTTCCCACTATGATTGATAAGATTGTTTGATTCCGTCGTAAATTAAATAATAATCCTATATAAACCAAGGTGTATCTCCCAACAGTACTACTTAAATCCCTGGTTACGTATTAAAGGGCCTTAAGGTACAGCATCAGCATTTGCCCGCGTGTAGTTGTTATGATACTCTAAACAAGTAAGGGACAGAATTGGACGAAGTCGTATTTGGTCTCGGATACCACCTGTAACCCTTGAACAGTAAAACAACATGTATTGAAGAATACTTCACAGGATGATGTTCATCACCTTTAATGTAACCACGGTGCAACAGATCAGGTCTGAATTTCTGCTCGAGAAGATATTCTGTGTGAACACTGAATACGGCTAATAGTGCGTAATAGCTGATCTGTAGTTACTGTAAACGCAACACAAATTTCATTTTTGAAAGTTCCAAATATCGTTATTATTAAATTTTAGGGAGTAAATTAACCCGCGTTATGGGGTTTGTGCCTTTCTCCCATAGCAACAAAGAACCGCTTATACTCCAGCTGTATGCACGAATGCCGGTCTGTTCTAAACTCACACAGCTCGCTTAGTAGAAGAAAGCGTACTTGGGAAATGTTCAGACGCCAACACAGCGATCAAAATGAACTTCCCACGAAACTACTACGCTGGCGTAGCAGGGGGAGAGTTGATACTCCCACATGACGGTCCTAGTTGGCGGAAAAGGGGTCCTAACCGTCTCAGTTCCGTCCAAGCAGTGGCCGGAGCGGGTCGACCGGTTACACAGCGCTCCGTGTGAAGTTAAACAACCAAGTGTTGGAGTATCGTACCACTTAGTGACGTTTGAGCACTTAAAATACTTAACTAGTGAAAGTGTAAACAGTACCCGTAAGAAAAACAATGCAACAAATCAGGAAGAATGCGCTGAAATGTACCTTTCAACTGAATCAAACTCGTCCACCTGCAGCCGAAATTCATGTATGGGTATCAGAGACATTGCAGGTCGACATGGATCAGCTGGAAGCTCTACAACTGGATGCCACCACAAACTCAGTATATATAAAGGTAATCTCACGAAATATATTAGATAGATTGCTGAATAACTGTGCTGGACAAAGTAGTGTTTCCTTGTTTTATGGTGAACGGGTTCCAGTGGGAATAACTGAAGCCGGTATAGAGGCTACGAGAGTCAGACTTTTTAACATTCCTCCAGAAATTCCTAACGAAAAAATCGGTACCCATTTCTCCAAGTACGGTATTGTTAAAAGGATTACTCCCTGTAGCTAATGGAATAAGGTAAATTCAAATTGAATTAAAAAACAAATTCCGTCCTTTATTACTGTAGAAGGGTTTCGAGTTGAAGTTATCTACGACGGACAAGAAGAGACGTGCGCGATATGTAATGCCCCCGATCACCTCCGTAGTGCATGTCCACGGTGCTCATACCCTATGAGGCGCATGGAAACACTTCGTATGACTAGTCAACCACTATCCCCATCGGTAGTTCCATCCACTAATAGCCAAGACGAACAGCAGAGACAACTAGATAATGCAGACCTTCCTCCATTATCGAATACGCCATTAAAAAATAGAGAGTCACAACACAGCACAGAGCCGGTTAGCCAGCACCAGGCACTAGAAAGTAAACAAAGGTCTGAGGCAATGCGTTCGCTCACGCAGGCAAATATGTCCCGGGAACAGGAATCAGAGCCTGAATCACAACAAAATAATCAACTTAAGAATGAAGAAATACACTTACAAACGAGAAGTAGTTCTGATGTTAGCCAACAGGACATTATTTACATGGATACGGAACTTCGTACTAGACAAGATATTGAGAACACACAGATAGATGACGGGCACACAAGTGAAATGTCAACTCAGTCGAGTGAAGATTCCCTGCAAAACATCTCCGATAGGACACATAAAGAGTCAACCTATGATATCCCACTATACTCTCCAACAGGAGGGACTGGTGAACTTAAGGCGCCTCTGAATCGATGGTTAGAGGATGTAGACAACGTCGAAGAGAAAGAGTCGGACAACACAGGGAGGGAGATCAGTAACTCCCCTTCTGTCGCAAATCCACTTCCGGTGAAGAACCCCTCTAAACTAAAAACAGTACGGTCCTCAAAAGAGGCCACACATAAGGCAACGCAGCCATACATAAGCCCCAAGGACCCCAGATTAAAAAAGTAGACACTCCTCAGGTTGTTCAGGTGATCGATGCTGCACATGGGACATAGACTAACCACTTTTGTTATTATGGCAATGTTATTAACGTATACGATAATGACACTGAATATAAACTGTGTACAAACTTTAAATAAGCAACTGCTACTAAAACAACTCATCCGAGACAAGGACATTGATATTGCTCTACTACAGGAAGTTGCCTCACTCGATCTGCAGCCCATTCCTGGCTACGAAACTCTTGTGAATGTAAATGAGAATAAACGCGGTACCGCTATATTCATTAATGACAGCATCCCTTACCTTATCTTTCTCTTGAACGCGCGAGGTATCAGCATACGTGTTAGAGATCTACTGATTGTTAATATCTATGCACCTTCAGGTTCGCAGGCCAGATCTGAAAGACGACAGTTTTTTTACAGTAGATATCCTTCCTCTTATTCAACAGTTCCAAGGTAACATGATTTTAATGCCGTCATATCAGCGAAAGACCAAACTGGTTCTTATCAAAGTTGCCCAGCTTTGGCTGCTTTGATACAAGGTCTACAACTAAAAGATACTTGGGAACTGAAAAGGTCGCCATCTGCCGGATACACTTATTTCTACAACACAGGAGCCTCCCGATTAGATCGAATTTATGTCAGAAATAATTTTCAGGGAGAAGTACGCGAAGTGGATGTATGTCCTGCGGAATTTTCTAATCATTGTGCATATATATGCAAATTACGGCAACCAGCTCTAGGCACAGCCCGCGGATGAGGCTCGTGGAAACTAAATCAAACTATCTTACTGGATACAGAGTTACAAGAACAATTTTACACAGACTGGCAAAGATGGGGACGACAAATAAACCGATATAACGACACCTTGGACTGGTGGCTGTTATATACGAAACCCCGAGTAATGAAATTCATGAAGGCGTATAGCTCCCAGGGCCATCGCATTTTACTATCAATGTTTACGCCAGCTATATGAAGAAGACCCTACAAACCCCATGATTTATCGCAGAATAAAACAAGTAAGGGCCCTGTTGCTGACATTGCACCGGAGGTACCAAGAAGGACTAAAAATACGCGCCCGAGACAATCAATGTAATAGTGAGGAAACGCCTTTAGTTTATCATCTAATCCGAGCATGTCGTAGGGGACGACAGACATGCATTCATAAACTTACTAACTCTGAAGGAAGGACGATCCAAGAGCACTCACAAATTTCAGACACCATTGTACGCTCCTTTGAAAACTTGTACAGGGATGACTCCAATTCACCTTGGGATCACCAAGACCGATTTTTTGACTGCATACGAGGACGAGTACGGCTTCGCAATCAAGACAACTTATGCATGTTGTTAACAGAAGAATTGTACCAAGCTATCATAATTAGCGCGTCAAATAGATCTCCTGAGATAGATGGATTGGGAAAAGAATTCAATGTCGTGCTGTGGCCGGTCAACAAGAATGAACTCATTGACGCTTTAAACAGTACTCTTGAACCGGGAAGGAATATTGATCGGATGAACGGTGTTATAGTACTCGTTCCAAAAATGCCGCATCCCAAGACTACAGCTGACTATCGTCCCATAACTCTTTTAAATTTTGATTACAAGATACTCACCCGATGTTTGAAACGTAGACTTAGCGCTTTTGTTGAGGACGCAACATTCAGTCATCGATCCGGTGCAGTCCAAGGACGCAGTATCCGTAATACCGTCTGTGACATTAAGCAAATCATTGACGGAAAATCCACGTATACAGCTCATTTCACTGGATTTTGACCATGCTTTGGTAGAGTAAATCACAGACATCTGCTGGAGGTATTTAAAGCTCTTCGTTTCAACGCCCAATTTACATCAATAATTGAGAAAATAGTGATTGGTGGGACATCCAGGATTAATGCGAATGGCTGCCTAAGAGGTGCAATCAGAATTGGGAGAGCAGTTCGGCAGGGTTGTCCTTTATCTATGGTAGTGTTTGTTATCTCGTTAGAACCCTGTACCGGTATTAGTAATTTAAAGCGCACATTCTCACCAGGAACCTTGGATATATTTGCTTATGTTGATGATGTCACTCTGATTTTCGACCACAATACAGATTTCCAACAGCTACTCACGCAACTAGAGATTTACGGTCACTGTTCTGGAGCAGTTCTGAACTTTCAGAAGACCAAGACCATGCTGATAGGTAATAGAAGTAGAGTGTACAGAGATCTTCCGCCCTGGATGAACATAACAGAGGAAATTAAGATATTAGGAGTGACATTTTTCAATAGCGTGCAAGAGATGATTCAGAAGAACTGGTCCCATGCCCTCACTGCTGTGAATGGCGATCTACAAGAAGCTAAATATAAATTACAACTCCTGCAGCATAGAATACAATATGTAAACACATAAGCGCTTAGCAAAATCTGGTATGTAAGCCAAATCTTGCCTATGCCACGACTGATAGGCTCTGCTTGCTTGTTGTTTTAAGGGGCCTAACATCGGAGGTCATCGGCCCCGACTGATAGGCATTCGGATAGCTTCAGCAATAGGATGGTACATATGGTAGGGTGCCATATTCCGGATCATTAGAGCTACACTTTCACTAGCTAGATCTGAAGGAGGACTCGCTCTTGTTGACGTGCATACAAAAAGCAAAGCGTTCTTCCTTAAACGAAATTTGCAATTTATGCAAACACCTGATCACCCCACATCAAAAATATTTCTAAACCAATTGTGCAACCCCAGTGAAAGTAATAATCCAACGGCATTGTATGATATCAATCACCACGCGCCGCATGAAAGATACTTAAGATTTGAACTGAGTTATCTACACCGGAACCTACTTACATCTACAGAAATAACAACGAAGTTGTACAACCATATGCTCCAACAACAATATCAAGCCCCTACTATCATGAAGACGGCGCTGATTGTCAACTGGCACCGTGTCTGGAGGAATGCATCGAATCGTGCAGTTCCCGAAACACCTCGGGACACATAGTACAGGGTAATGCATGATAAAATACCCACGAATAGTAAGCTACACCGCATTCACATGAAAGAAAGTAATTTGTGCACGTTCTGTAGGAACTGTAGTGATGCCATACATCACAGACTTGCTCAGTGTGAAATCATCCAAAAGGTGTGGAGAAAATTTAGGGGGCTATTACAAACCGTTTTAAATCAGTCAGAAGTCTTTATTGCATCTGACTGTTTAATACGTCCCACCTTCAGTTTGAGGCCATCTGAACTGAACAGTGCAGTAGTGCTGCTACTAGGGTGTTATGTGCACAGCATATTACACACTAAAAGTCCTGGTGGTGAAGAAGATATCTTCTCGGATATGAGTGTCTGGATACGGAACGCTCTTACTTGTCCAACGAAAAGGAAGTGCCTCAGGAATTATGCCAGTAAAGTAGCTGGCCTTTGTTAACCTAATGCAGTGCAGTTCCACGAACTGGGCGCTTCGGCATACAGTGTGAACGTGCAAAAGTAGTGGACGAAAGGAATAGTGAATCTATTGAATGTGCTTACTTCTTTGAAATTAGTGTGGAACTTTAAAAACAAGAAGTGTTTTGATTTTTCTGGTTAGTTATAGTTCAATTACTACTTTGTTGTTTGTCAATTGAAAGGTATAAATATAATTTTAATTTCAAAACCCGGCAAAAAACCAGCGTTATATTATATTTACCTCACGAACTTCAGGAAACAGGAAGTTGCAAAAATGGTTTTGATTGTATTTTTCTTTCTTTCTTTTCTGTGTTCATTTTGTTAAACGATGGGAAAGTATTATTTATGTATTAACTGTTGTTTGTAAGTAAATCAGTTTAAAAATAACGACTTGCCGGCGGACTTCAGCGAAACAAAATAGCTCTCGCGGACAAAACACAAAAACCCCTGTGGGTGGGGGAGGCAGTCGAAGAATACATCTAGCTGCAGTCGCGTAAGTGCGACCGGTATCCATTATTCGGGAGATAGTAGGTTCGAACCCCACTGTCGGCAGCCCTGAAAATGGTTTTACGTGGTTTCCCATTTTCACACCAGGCAAATGCTGGGGCTGTACCTTAATTAAGGCCACGGCCGCTTCCCTCCCACTCCTAGTCCTTTCCTGTCCCATCGTCGCCGTAAGAACTATCTGTGTTGGTGCGACGTAAAGCAACTAGCAAAAAAAAGAAGAATACATCCACGGTATCCCCTGCCTGTCTTAAGAGGCGACTAAAAGGAGCAACCAACGGAAGGATTGAATTAGAACCATGAGGCTACTTGTAATGAGTACCACTACGCGGGGAACACCATGGGTCTCTTTTACTTGCGCGTAGTACCACTATGTTAGCTACACAATAGGTTTGTGATTAGTAGCGACAGTGTGTGCTTTCGGATTTTACAGTACCTGTGATTAGTACCACCATATGAGTGACACCATGGTTCTGCCTTGCCTATGATTAGTACCCACTACGTGAGGAACACCACGGGATAGTACGAGTCCCTATGGTTAGTGCGATAATGTGATGAACACCATAGGCTTGTGTTACATGTACGCATTACATTACCTGTGAGTAGTACCATAATGTGTGGAATACCGCGAGTCTACGCTGCTTTTGATTAGTACCGCAACATGTCAAATACCACGGTTCTACCTTCCTAGCGATAAGTACAATTATGAGGGGGGGGGACTTGGATATTAGACCCCTTTATACTATAACTATCATCAATTCAGTACTGTGCTATAGAAGCAGTCCGTTGGTCAGTAATACAATTGTTTAACGTTAGTTACTGCGAATGTGGAGCGTTGCGGGTCGGATCCACTGATTGTTTTAAATTCATATCCATTCATTCGTTCTTCGTCCTCACGTTCTGAATTCTGGTCAGTGGAGCATTTTGGACTTTTAAATGGTCATTATATTTCGTCTCATATCGTACCATTAGGGGACGATGACCTAGATGTTAGGCCACTTTAAACAACAAGCATCATCATTATCATCATCAAAACGAACTTCAGCAGTGTGTTGATTGCATGCTAAAGGGGGAGAAAGTTGGCAGCGGTATAAGGTTCTCATCTTATGCTCCTAGCGAACACTAGGAACTGAGCTAAATCGGTCCTTGGTTAGACTATCATAACTAGTTTTACTTTAAACTGCCTTGCTAGAACGAATGCATAGAGGAATGTTAATATTTGAGATAAAACGGTTCATTTAACGTCGTAGTTTCCTGCGAATTTTTAGCTTTTAACACGACAGGTATTAGGAGAAACTGTAGCTGATGTCCAGGATCTCTATGTAAATCAGGAGAAAACATAACTAAGGAGCGATTGTGTTATGGACAGGCAACACACTCAGCTCGTAATTCTGTCTTGTCGCCTGAGAAATTTTCCACATAATTGATGCGAGTTCCTCTTAGTGAGCCAGACAGAGTGGATCAGAGGGAGTGCTGACCTTCTGAGCCCAAGTTGGCTGGCTCAATCCCAGCTCTGCTTGTTGCTATTTGAAGGTGTTAAAATACGCCAGCCTCTTGTTTGTAGATTTGTAGATGACTGATCATACCATATCGGCAAGGAATGCAAAATAATGCAAGATAAAAACCTGTTGATATAATTGTTAATATCGCAGAATGAATTTCTATACTACTGAGTAACGACACAACGCAAAGGTGGAACAGTTGACATTTCAACGACATCCATCCCTACTGTTGATTGTTTACTGAACTAGTTCGATTTTCACACCAGGAAAATGCTGGGGCTTACCTTTACTTATATTTTCTTTTTTTACAATCTGCTTTACGACGCACCGACACAGATACGTCTTATGGCAACGACGGGATAGAAAAGGCCTACAAGTGGAGAGGAAGTTGCCGTGGCCTTAATGAAGGTACAGCCCAAGCATTCGCCTTGTGTGAAAATCGGAAACCACGGAAAACCATATTCAGGGCTGAGGACAGTGGGGTTCGCACCCACTATCTCCCGAATGCAAGCTCACAGCTGCGCGCCCCCAACCGCATGGCCAACTCGCCCGGTGTACCGACATTAAGGCCACGGCCGTTTCCTTCCCACTCCTAGACCTTTCCAATCCCCTCGCCGCCATAAGACCTATGTATATCGTAACTACCTAAATTGTAAATACACTGACTGACAGAGCAAATGCAACACCAAGAAGGAGTGGTCAGAACTTTATGCCAATTGCAGGGTAGACTGACGTCACTGAGGTATGCTCATGATGTGAAATGCGCCGCTGTGCTGCGCACGTAGCGAACGATAAATGGGACACGGCGTTGGCGAATGGACCACTTCGTACCGTGATTTCTCAGCCGACAGTCATTGTAGAACGTGTTGTCGTGTGCCACAGGACACGTGTATAGCTAAGAATGCCAGGCGGCCGTCAACGGAGGCATTTCCAGCAGACAGACGACTTTACGAGGGGTATGGTGATCGGGCTGAGAAGGGCAGGTTGGTCGCTTCGTCAAATCGCAGCCGATACCCATAGGGATGTGTCCACGGTGCAGCGCCTGTGGCGAAGATGGTTGGCGCAGGGATATGTGGCACGTGCGAGGGGTCCAGGCGCAGCTCGAGTGACGTCACCACGCGAGGATCGGCGCATCCGCCGCCAAGCGGTGGCAGCCCCGCACGCCACGTCAATCGCCATTCTTCAGCATGTGCAAGACACCCTGGCTGTTCCAATATCGACCAGAACAATTTCCCGTCGATTGGTTGAAGGAGGCCTGCACTCCCTGCACTCCCGGCGTCCGCTCAGAAGACTACCATTGACTCCACAGCATAGACGTGCACGCCTGGCATGGTGCCGGGCTAGAGCGACTTGGATGAGGGAATGGCAGAACGTCGTGTTCTCCGATGAGTCACGCTTCTGTTCTGTCAGTGATAGTCACCGCAGACGAGTGTGGCGTCGGCGTGGAGAAAGGTCAAATCCGGCAGTAACTGTGGAGCGCCCTACCGCTAGACAACGCGGCATCATGGTTTGGGGCGCTATTGCGTATGATTCCACGTCACCTCTAGTGCGTATTCAAGGCACGTTAAATGCCCACCGCCACGTGCAGCATGTGCTGCGGCCGGTGGCACAACGGTACCTTCAGGGGCTGCCCAATGCTCTGTTTCAGCAGGATAATGCCCGCCCACACACTGCTCGCATCTCCCAACAGGCTCTACGAGGTGTACAGATGCTTCCGTGGCCAGCGTACTCTCCGGATCTCTCACCAATCGAACACGTGTAGGATCTCATTGGACGCCGTTTGCAAACTCTGCCCCAGCCTCGTACGGACGACCAACTGTGGCAAATGGTTGACGGAGAATGGAGAACCATCCCTCAGGACACCATCCGCACTCTTATTGACTCTGTACCTCGACGTGTTTCTGCGTGCATCGCCGCTCGCGGTGGTCCTACATCCTACTGAGTCGATGCCGTGCGCATTGTGTAACCTGCATATCGGTTTGAAATAAACATCAATTATTCGTCCGTGCCGTCTCTGTTTTTTTCCCAACTTTCATCCCTTTCGAACCACTCCTCCTTGGTGTTGCATTGTCACTGTCAGTCAGTGTATATATATACCAGGTGGCTCACGGACACCGTACGTTCTACTTATAAATGTCCCGCATGCATTAGTGATATGTGGGGTGTCTACCGACTGATTTTAACAGGGGAACTACTGCCAGCGGGCAGGTTACGTCAGAATACGAAGAGATAAGGAACAGAGTCACACTCGCAGCATGTTACTCAGCGCGGCCGGTCGAATGCATCTGTTGCATTCGTAAACATCGTTTTCAACCGTATAGTTCTAGGCTGGTGTATGGTACAGCCGCACTATATTTGCTGTCTGCATATAGGCAATGGCTAGTGTGATCAGCAGCGGTGAATACATAGACATTATTTTAAACTGGGCAACCTGGTCGGAATTCAACAGAAGCTCCAAACAGACGTACGACTTCTACACACATATTTCGCCGAACAGTATTCGTTTATGTTCCATGCAATCATCTCCTTTATCGAGTTTAATGTCTACACGTGTCTGAATTAATAAGTGATTAAATTTCCTTTTCTGCATCTTTGGCGTGTTAACAAACAGTAGCGGCGATTAGGGGGTGGGGCGTGAAGGGAAAGTCGCCCCCGCCCCTCGCCACTTTGTGGAGTAAGCATTACATATTCACTTTAGCCACCTGGAACTAGGAATTATTATTTGTTTTGCTAATTGCTTTACGTCGCACCGACACAGATAGGTCTTATGACGACGATGGGATAGGAAAGGCCTAGGAATTGGAAGGAAGCGGCCGTGGCCTTAATTAAGGTACAGCAACAGCATTTGCGTGGTGTGAAAATGGGAAACCACGGAAAACCATCTTCAGGGCTGCCCACAGTGGGATTCGAACCCACGATCTCCCGGATGGAAGCTCACAGCGAATTATTTGTAAAAGAAACGTTATCTTTACAAGCCTTTGTGTCTTATCTGCTAATTCTTTCCTTTATTTTCCTTAATTATTAACATAATTTATGGCGGAAATAAGCACCAAATGCCGTTCGTCACGGCTAACCGATTTGTATAGTGCTACGGCAAGTAGTGGAGACTATGCATGTGCTGTGGGGAAGGGTAGTAGGGATATAATGTTTTTGTCAAGGTCGTGGACACTGAGTTATAATTCACCGGTATGCCGCACGCATTCTTCAGTCTGGCAGCCTTTTCAGTTTCTGTTAGTTCCTTAGTGTGTACTAAAATACTGAATAACTTTTAATTGCATGATCATGCCGTACTTCTATTTAATTGTACCGGCTGAGCTAGCCGTGGAGTTAGGGCCGCGCAGCTGCGAGCTCGCACCCGGGAGATAGTGGTTTCGAATCCCACTGTCGGCAGCCCTGAAGACGGTTTTCCGTAGTTCCCCATTTTCACACCACGCAAATGCTGGGGCTGTACCTTAATTAAGGCCACGGCCGCTTCCTTCCAACTCCTAGGCCTTTCCTATCCCATCGTCGCCATAAGACCTATCTGTGTCAGTGCGACGTAAAGCAAAATAGTAGAATATTTTTTTACAATTGGTTTGACGTCGCACCGACACAGATAGGAATTATGGCTACAATGAGGCAGGGAAGGGCTATGCCTGGAAAGGAAGCAGCCATGGCCTTAAATACGGTACAGCCCCAGCACTTGCCTGGTGTGAAAATGGGAAACCACGGATAACCATCTTCAGGGCTGCCGACAGTGGGATTCGAAACCACTATCTCCCGGGTGCGAGCTCGCAGCTGCGCGGCTCTAACTCCACGGCTAGCTCGGCCGGTACAATTAAATAGAAGTACGGCATGATCATGCAATTAAAAGTTATTTAGTATTTTAATACAAACTAAGGAACTAACAGACACTGAAGAGGCTGCCAGACTGACGAATGCGTGTGGCATACCGGTGAATTATAACTCAGTGTCCACGACCTTGGCAAAAACATTATACCCCTACTACCCTTCCCCACAGCACATGCAAAGTCTCCACTACTTGCCGTAGCACTATACAACTCGGTTAGCCGGGACGAACGGCATTTGGTGCTTATTTCCGCCAAAAATTATGTTAATAATTAAGGAAAATAAAGGAAAGAATTAGCAGATAAGACACAAAGGCTTGTACAGATAACGTTTCTTTTACAAATAATTCGCGTTGAGCTTGCATCCGGGAGATCGTGGGTTCGAATCCCACTCTGGGCAGCCCTGAAGATGATTTTCCGTGGTTTCCCATTTTCACACCACGCAAATGCTGTTGCAGTACCTTAATTAAGGCTACGGCCACTTTCTTCCAACTCCTAGGCCTTTCCTATTCCATCGTCGCCATAAGACCTATCTGTGTCAGTGCGACGTAAAGCAATTAGCAAAACAAATAATAATTCCTAGTTCCAGGTGGCTAAAGTGAATATGTAATGTTTACTCCACAAAGTGGCGAGGGGCGGGGGCGACTTTCCCTTCACGCCCCACCCCCTCATCGCCGCTACTGTTTGTTAACACGCCAAAGATGCAGAAAAGGAAATTTAATCACTTGTTAATTTATACATGTGTAGACATTCCACTCGATAAAAGAGTTGCTTGTACGAAACAAAAACAATACTATTCGGTGAAATACTTGTGTAGAAGGCATACGTCTGTTTGGAGCTTCGGTTGCATTCCGACCGGGTTGTCCAGATTAAAATAATGTCTATGTATTCGTCGCTGCTGAACACACTAGCCATTCGCGATAAGCAGACAGAAAATATAGTGCGGCTGTACCATACACCAGCCTAGAAGTATGCGGTCGAAAACGATGTTTACTAATGCAAGGCGTGCATTCGACCGGCCGCGCTGAGTAACATGCTGCGAGTGTGAGTCTGTTTCTTATCTCTTCATATTCTGACGTAACCTGCCCGCTGGCAGTAGTTCCCCTGTTAAAATCAGTTGGTAGACACCCCACACTTCATTTATGCATGCGGGACATTTATAAGTAGAAAGTACGGCGTCCGTGGGCCACCTGGTATATATATCCTAGTTCAAGGGTTGCGAAGAATAAGGAAGTGGCGTAGATATTAGATACCACCATAGCATTAATATAGATTTGAAGAGATAAAGGATGGAAACCCCCTGTGATAAAAATATTAACACTTTTCCTCTTAGTTATGTTAGTCGAGTTCGAGTACTTTCGTGACAAATTTGGGAATTGGAGCCGAGCCATACGGGCGGAAAGGTACTATGCTAACCCTGAATTCATAACAGCCAATTGCTAACGAAGTCCAAATTGGATACTTAACTGACTTCCTCTCTAGTTACATATCAGGAAATTTCAATACATACCAGTCTCCAAATTAAGAAAGGAAACTGATTTCCTTATTCAGTACGTACCTCCCTACATATTTTTGGAAATGATACCGTCATCGACCTCAGTAACTAAGTCAGTTGAGGCTACAAGCATAACAACACGTTAGTCAGCATTGGAGGACAATGCAACTCTTTCCTTTGTTGGCAATGTATCAACTCAGACAGGTTTTTCGGTGACGATGGAATAGGAAAGGGATAGCACTGGAAAGGAAGCGTGGCTTTAATTAATGTATAGCCGCACCATTTGCTAGTGTAGAAAATGAGAAAACACGGGAAAACTCTCTTCAGGAATGCCGACGGTGGGTTCTAATCCACCACCTCCCGAATTCAAGCTACACGACTCGTACCACGCAGGCAACTCGCTCGGTTAAAATGAAACCATGGTGCCTATGGCAGGGATGTTAGATGGTGATGGTCATGATCGGGATCATAGTCGTTATTAAAGACCGTTGTCAATTGGTTTGATCCCTCCGTTTTGATCTTTGTTTGATGACTTTTATGATTTTATTTTTCAACTCCCACTTGTGCCACAACCTAGAACTGTGACATCATCTTGGACATATTTCATATTTGTGGTTCTAAATAACTTCCTTTACATCCATCATCATAGAAAAGCGCAGACTTTTAAGCAGAAGGTAAATGTAAATGATGTTCTCAAGAAACATGATGATTAACATCTACTCTTTGCCCCTTAAAACAACAAATCGCCACCGTCGTCATCATCATTTTTTCAGATATAGCTGTAATGTTTCTTTTAACCGTATTAAACAAGAACAACAAGAACAGCAACAAAATGTGTTGTCTTGTTGTGTCCATAAGTTGTACTTTGTGTTGACTGGCTTTCGATTCCTACACTGAAAGTTGCGTGGACGAATGCCAACATCATTGTTCCAAATTTAAATTGGCATAAATGTGGGAGTCTGCTGTGAGTAGATTCATCGACATATTAAAGAACGTCATGAAGGGTAGAATTCCAGCAGTTCTGTAATCCTTGAGATCATCCGTAATTTAAATTACGTTAAATACACATCAATCTCTTTCGTTTCTTTCTCTCTTTCTTAAAAATTCGCGACTAGAGAAGTTAAGAGTATATGGTCGCAACACACTGAAGTTCATAATTACACAGTCACTCTAGACAAGCTTGCGTGACAAAATGTCTAAAGCTCGTTGTCAAAAAGGTCAAATATCCCTGTCACTAATTATGTATGTGCATAGTTTTCAGGGAAATATTAATTAAAGGTTGGAACTCCAGTGATGCAAGGAAATAAACGAGACCTCTGTAAATATTTGAACGAGGTTGGTTCAACAGATACGGCATTAGATTCATAAATAGAAAGACAGAGGTTAAGTGATCAATGAAACTGGAGGCTAAAGCGATGTACTCAAATTTTATTCTTATTGCTTTTAGGATAATTATATATTTGGTTTTGATTTATGAGGAAATGCGAGTGATTATAAAAGTAATTCTAATATGTAACATTACGTCTGAAATTCATTTAATTATTTATTTTGCAAATGGTTTAAGGTGGTACCAACTCAGGTAATGGGGAAGGAAAGGGTTTAGACTGGGAAGGAAGGTGCCGTGGCCTTAATTTAGATACAGCCCCAGAATATACCTGTTGTGAAACCAAGGGAAACTCTCTTCAAAGCTGTCGGTGGTGGGTTTCAATCCACTATCTTCCGAATGCAAACTTACAGTTACGCGGGTCGTACCACGGAGCTAACTCGTTCGGTTTAATGAAATGTACTATTGTCCTTAGTATGGTATTCTCGTCACCTGTAATGGCGATATTGCCAATAATAAATCATACAGCAATTCCCGTGATATATTCGTAGATTCTTAGTTCAGTTTGAGGCATTCAGTTACAGCTACGCACGTTCTTATTTCAGGGATCAACTTGTAGAAAGAGAGCAAACATCGGGAGAGACAGTTGCTGTTGGCTCATTCAATGGCATGTATAACAAATAGTGTGAAATTAAATGACGTATGGCTTTTAGTGCCGGGAGTGTCAGAAGACAAGCTCGGCTCGCCAATTGCAGGTATTTTGGTTTGACTCCTGTAAGCGACCTGCGCGTCGTGATGACGTTGAAATTATGGTGAAGACTACACATACACCCAGCCGGCGTGCCAGTGGAATTAACCAATTAGATTAAAATTCCTGACCTTGCCGGGAATCGAACCCGGGACCCTTGTGACCAAAGGCCAGCGCGTTAACCATTTAACCATCGAGCCGGACACAAATATGGTGATCACTGTAATCAATCAATCTGCGATTGTTGTCTCCGTCTGATACGTCTATGCAAGTATTTCCAATATGCGGTTGTGGTGGTGTTAACACGCGGCGCATATTTCATTGTTTACATTTCTATTTGCAGACTGATACCAAACAATTCTACTGTAGTTAGCCCTACTAATACACAACTCATTACTTTGCCTCTTACAACGGCGATCTGTCAAAATTATGATACTATCTTAAAAATGCCATTCTTCCACATTTGCGGAATTAATATTATCTAGGATGCCAACTAAAATAGGAACTTGGAAACCGCCCAGAGTTTAATGTCAAGGGGTTCCTTTCTCATTATGATATGATATACACTATACTGTAGGAGTGCGTAAATATTTATCGCAAGCATACATTCCTAAAGTGCGGTACGTTAAGGTCAATTTTCCTTTACACACATACATAGGAATTTAACACAACGACAATTGTTCTGAAGGTCTGCATGCATATCCATGCGTGGCTGAGAGGCGTGACCAGTCTTAAGGAAAATGATACTTAGAAAGAGTATTGTGAGATACGAGGTTCTGTTTCATCAACTACTATATGAAACCCTGTATTAATTAAATGTCCTTTGATAAGACGCTCTACTGTATATGAAGTTTACGTATTCAATAATCCATCACATAAGGAGCATAATGGATCACATGGAGGAAGATAATTATATTCTTTTCGATGCTGACGTTCCTTAGCTGATTGCAATGAAATATATCAGGTTATTGTAAACCAACGAGGTAACCTTTTCGCCATAAGAGCTCATAGTTAATAGAACGTATTACTTAGATATAATCAGTCTTAACATGACAGCATGAGTGTTAGTTTGAGTAAAACGTGGCCACTTGCCAGCACGTTTAACACAAGGCTACAATTAGGTTTAGTAATTATGGTAACTAACTGAAATGTGCTTACATAAGAGGAGCTCATGTCATAAGCCTAATGAACTTCTCATTTCTACTACTCTAAACGCCATGCTGATTGTTGAAGCCATCAGCTTCACTGAATTGCACGTTGGTTCGTTAAGATAATGAAGATGGTGCCGACGCAATAACAGTTATCCGAGATGTATTTCCTGTTTGAAATTCATTCATTTTCAAGTAAGAAGTATTTTTCCAGAAGAAGTACCTCAGGTCAAGTTTCCAAAATAGTGTTTGTGGGTCATGTCACTGACTGATAACATTATACTTCCCCTTTTAGTGTATTTCGTACGCAACACGATGAACTGGATACTAAACGCCGATGGCTATACCCTTCCCCTATGTACTAACTTACCATTCTAGAATTGGGGATATAATCACAGTTCATGGTAGGGATATCGAGAAGGTAATCCTAGTACACACAGATCAATGTTGCGGGGGGGGGGGGGCTATTGTTGTCCGTAACATCCAGCCACCTTGACAGGCTTCTCCGTTATGTATGGAGGTCGTCAACGCACCTGAGAATCACAGCCTCCTGTTCTAACACTAGCTCACTTAGAGTTTGTATCGTTAGTAAATGTTGCAGATGCACACGAAGTCAGGTGGAAATCATTGAAATCACCGTTCGATTTATCTCAAAATGACGAAAATATGCTATCACTTCCCCAAGATGAACTGCCTCTACGTGAAGTTAATGGTGTAATTTGGTTCCTACCACACGATAAAGAAGTCTGAAGGAAATAATACAAAGCAAGTTTGAACTATACCGTGTAATAAAACCGGGATCAATGAGGCCTGATTGCGTATTTGAGGTACTTTGTTTCATTACATAACATAGCTCGTTGTAGGATTTTCTGGACTTCTTACACGTGCCGTACCGAGCAAGTAGCTGCACGGATTAGCGTCACGTAGCTACCAGCATGCGTTTGGGAGATAGTGGGTTTGAACCCCGCTGTCGGCAGCCATCAAGATGGTTTTCCGTGGTTACCCATTTTTACACGAGGCACATGTTGGAGCTGTATCTTTATCAAGGCCACGGACGATTCCTTCCCACTTCCAGTCCATTCCTATCCCATGCTCACCATAAAACCTATCTATGTCGGTGCGACGTAAAGCAAATTCTTAAAGCATAATGAATGCGCAGTAAGTGTAAGCGTTAAAGAAACAATGCTTGTTGCTTTACGTGACTGTGATATACTGATCATAGCCACGGATAATAGAACCACAGGGACAAGACTCCACTTTTCAAGCATCCCATATAGTTTGCTGGGGGGTTCGAGATAACGTTACAGAGTGGATGGCGGTCAAATACATGTTAGATCATGTTAGGTGAGAAAGGTGTACTCCTGCACTATTTGCTTCCTTCTATATATCACGCCTGTGTATGTATGTTGAGTAGGCTACTCAGCCCGAAGGCTAGTTGAATCTTCAACACATACACCATCAGATAGCATCGGCAGCCTCGGCGTCATTGAAGAGGTGTCGTAGGCAAATGAGGAGTGAGGTAGTTTCCTGTTGCTTTAGAAAGCCAGAAGGTGCTGTTTTATAACATTCCGCCGGCCCACCGAAATGTATACACTAATCAACCCTATGGTAAACACGTTTAGATCATTCATAATAGGAGCTGGCTGCATAAGGAATGACTTAACTAGCATCGCTCATACTTCAGTCACTTTCATGTTGTCAGTGCCAGGTATAAGACCGCGACAGAAAAATGAAAATAACAAACTTGATCTAGCCCATACCACAGGAGAGACAGCATTCTGTATCCAACCAAAGAATGGCCTGTGTGTCTTCACGCGTCAATAAACTTTACTGGTTTATGATCTAAACAGAGAGTAGTATGATCATACCAACCTTAGGTACAGTAAAGTTCCTTAAATCAATCAGTAAAATTCATACTTTATTACTAGTTCCTTTGTTGTGTGTGATAAAATCTATTTCAAATCCAATGTGCTGTGCAACTCTAAATTTTTATCACGATGTACATAATCACTATCTGCATTCGTGCCAACTCTTTACGTCATGCTTGATAGTATGAGCGTTAGTTTTGCTGTCTGATGGTCTGAGATCTGAGTCTTGATTCTGACACCGCCTATACTGAGCTTCTTCCTTCACTCACTGTAGGGCAGGTACTGTAACCTTTAATGAGAATATTCTCGCAGCAACGTAGCCGAATACTTACGGACTCTTGGTTATCCTAGGGCGTGCCTTCTGTGCTTTAGTCATTTCGTCGAATGATCGACGAGGTACGAAGGAATATATTAACTACTTGAAATAAATCATCACAGATGGACTTTTACTAAAACAGTCAGCTTTACTGCTGATCAGTCCAACCCGCACTCACATAACATACGACATGCAAAACAACGAAAGTTTCCAATGCTGAATAACAATAAACATTAAACAAAACACAATAAAGACAATTTGTGACCTGTAAATACAGAACAAATGACATACGATGGTCACCAAAATTACCGTAAACCAGTTGTCAAAGCTATTGACTGTTATCTGGGGCTTCATGTGGTCGACATACCACATCTAGCTAGGTTACGCAACACTAGATCGGAATTGGTACATCAGTTGAATCGATGAATCACAGCTACCATGACCTATCGCTGATCCCGCTAACGTCCTCCTTCATATAAACCAAACCACTAACGACGTACTACACACTTACTACACAAAAAGGCCTTCCAAAGGTACATCTTAATAACAATTTACAGTATTTATAAATTAAGAAAAATATCTGCGCATTCGTGTCAAATCTACGTCTAACAGTTTAAATTAAGTATAAATATGAATGGTTACACCATTTGTTTTACGACACAATCACTATTCATGATGCAACCTTCTTCCATTAGAACTAATGTCTCTTGAAGGTCCAAACGATGAAACGAAAACTCTACTACATATAGCAATAAATATGTCCCAACCTTCCATAAAAATCTGCCTGCTCATTTCGTACAGACACTCTGACTAATCCCCGATGTTATCAAATGAATCAACACGACGATGTTAATGTAAAAATAATCTTGACATAATAACCAAAACCTAACCTTCCCTGCCAATCTCCAAGGTAGGTCTGAGTATTATCTACACTCAAACTTCACTTGGAATTGTGGGACGGGTCTATCGCTTAACCTCGTCGACTTACCTCTGCGTGGAAAATCTAAAGCATGGGACAAAATCACTCTTTAAAATTATCATTTCAGGCATATAAGGAATAACATCTGCAGGGGCAGTTACGGCACTCCCTGGATAAAGTTCCAGACCGCACGGCACACAATCACAGGGGCTAAAACTGGAACATTTTGTACCATCAAATAGTTGTGCACGTTATTGCAACATCTCAATCTTAAAATCCACAGGAGCACTTAACGACTTTACCCTAGGTAAAGTTCACTCAATGGAACAGCACAAATTTGTCCGAATAACCGTCCCACATTTCAGCAATTCTGCAGCCTAATCCAATAATGTTTATTATAAATTCCCATATTTGCACTTAGATTCGGGCCTCAAATCCATCCCATAGTAACATGAAACTAACTAATCATATTTCTAGATACTCTGAATCCAATAACATACACTTGCGATTATTAATTTTTAGGTAAACATGTATTTTTACCATTTGAGTTATTGATCATTAAACTCACATGTTACTCAATCCTTAAATACAGAAATAGAACTTCTGGATATTGCTGCATTCAAACTTTGTCACCGCACTACAAATACAATTATTCCTGATGTCCAGATGTCAACATCAAACCCATAATGGAGAGATATACCTCTTTACATTACTTGAAATGTGAGTCACTCAGCCAAAATAAAAAAATAAAAAAGAAGACAGGACGTTAACACAACAAGAATTAGACATTTACATAATGAACGGAAATTCATTACAGAGACCCTGTGGTGTTTCCTCGCCATATTTTCCAGCACGCCGACTGCCTCGGATAATTTTCTTCGCCATCATCAGAGCTATGATAACCATTCTTGATGGGTACATCTTTATAACACTCAGCTTCATCTTGATTATTTACATTTTATACGTAACACATATTTACAACACGCAACAATTCCTACACTCAGTTTTCGTTAACACGGTAACGCCTTCTTGTACAATCTGTTTGCAACAACTCCGCGGTAAATAATACACGTATTTCTTAGAAATGGCCGTCGCTCAATATTCCCTGTACCTGCACGACTTTTATCAGATCACGATCTCCCCCTCACTAAAACAATCTTAGCTTGTCCTGAACATGTAACTAACACTTGCTCTCTGACAAATTACTTCGTACTGCTCGAGTCTTTAATATAAAACACTGAATATTAGGCTAGTCAAATAATTATTCATCACGGAGAAAGTCAGAGTTTATCACTACTAAGTAAAATAAATTCGACACTCCTTTTGGAACATCAACGGAAAATCACTACCTACGCGCTCTTGAACGTTAGAGTTCACAAACCTCACTCCAATTAAAATAATTCAGAATATGACAAAGTCCTCGTCCACATCATCCCCCGAACACTGTTGAAATAATTCTAAGTGTTGACTTCTCGGCAGATATAATTCTGACATAAACTGTTGCAGCTATGTCCATGATTAATGACAATGCGACTCCCATGTTACGTTCCTTAGATAGCAACGTCTGATGCCGCTAAATTTTCCACCGCGTCCTCATAGCTGACAAAGCATTTTACTTATTCGCAAGGTGTCATAGTTGTATTTATGTTCTCTTGTCCGTCTCCATGGCTAAATGTTTATAGCATGCTGACCTTTGATTACACAGGTCCCGGATTCGATTCCCGCCAGGGTCGAGAACTTTATTAACCATAATTGGTTTATTCTGCTGGCACGGGGGCTGAGTATATGTGTCGTTTTCTGCATAATTTCATTCTCATCACGACGCGCAGGTCGTCTACGGGCGTCAGTTCTAAAGAGCTACAACTGGCAAGCCGAACTTGACCTCATTCTAACAATTCGTGTCATCAGCCTGATGCTAATGATACAATTTTCACTACTTTAATAATAAGTGAAATTCTCGAGGTGGCATAGGCACTGATTTTAATCGTAAATTCTTAGACTCTTAACAGAAGCACCTCTTTCAACAACAAATTCACCCACCTGTTCGACGATCGACTCTAAATTTCACAAGATTTCTTCTTCGACGATATTGTACCCTGGAATAATATCACATAATCCCGGTATTCTGTCTTTCTAAGTAGGACTTTAAACATGTTCAATAACTTCAATTTTTCTAAAGGTATTCCCGAACGTACCGAAAAATCACGAAGCATTAGAAATTCTCATTAGTCGTGTCGAACATAGAGTGTGATATCTGTAAGCAATACAACCAACCAGGGAAGTCAATTCGATATGAGGACACAAGTTTGTTCGGCTCCACGGCTAAAAAGGTAGCATGCTGGACTTTGGTCCATGGGGTCCCGTGCTCGATTCCCGGCCAGATCGGGAATTTTAAACTTAATTACTGAATTAGTTAGTCTATGTGTGTGTGTGTGTGTGCGTGTGTGTGTGTGTGTGCAGTCTTCATCTTTAGAATTCATCATCCTGATACACACGCAAATCACCTATATGCCGTGAACTCGAAAGGTCTGCACCAGGCCTCTTCGTAGTCCACACACCATTATTATTATTATTATTATTATTATCATTATTATTATGATTATTATTATTAATGTTTGACAAGTTTACGCAACGCAAACCACTTTGTACATAATACATACGCATGGTTAAATGTGATTTCTTAGAATCTGAGGATGTTCATGTAGAACGGGACATGTCATTGCACTTATAATTATTCAATTATAAGTAGGCTATGTTATAGTGTTCTAAGTGTTGCATTCGTGTTTGACAGACAGAAAAGCTTATAAGTTATATTAACTGAGTCGACACAGAAAAGTAATGGCTTACTTCTTAACAAACATTCCGTTTAAACCTTTTTCCTTATGGAATAAATAGGTGATGCCTTTGCTGTTTACAGTGCACTATGTCGTCTGGTATGGGCTAGAATAAATTTGTTACTTTCATTGCCCTGTCTCAGTCTCATCCTTGGCTTTGACAATATGAAAGTGAAAGGGGTATGAGCGATGCTAGTGATACCATTCCTTATGCAACCAGTCCCTGTTATGAATGGTGTGAAAATATCGCTCATAGTGTCAGTTGGTGCATGCATTTCAGTGGGCTTGGCAGACTGATATGTAATAGCAACTTCTGGCTCGGTGAGGAAAGAAACGGGAAACTACCTCACTCCTCATTTCCCTAGTATGCCTCTTCAGTGACGCCTAGGCTGTTTATGACAGCTGTTGGCGGAGCTGTGGAGGATCAAATTAGCCTGCGGGCCGAATACCCAACATACACATTCTGATGTGAGAATAGACACAAGAGAATGGTGCTGATGACCTTTATGTTAGTCCCCTTAAAACACGGTCGTCGTCGTCGTCATCATCGCCACTGCCATCTTTATCACGAACTAGATACATACAGGGCGAGTCTCTCCTGTTCCTTACGAAAACTTCTACACTATCACATTACGCCGGATAGCATATTTAACATACACAACCTTGCCCATGTAGTATAAATGAAATATATTTTCAAAACGCCAGTAGCTGCGAAACACTACGTACACCCTAAATAGCATATTTATCATACACAATCTGACCCATGTAGTGTAAATGAAATACAATCTCAAAACGCCAGTAGGTGCGAAACACCACGTAAATAATTAAAAATGGGAAAATAGCCATTTTACCATAAATAATCTACCTAAGTGTACCAAGTGTGCATGCTTATTCTCTCAGGCTCTCAGGAAAAAATGTCCTCCTGATGGTGACGTGATAGCTATTCATTCGATTAGTAGGCTAATTACTGCAAATCCGCTGCATGGATAACATAGATTGCATGAAGGAGGTAGAATTTATTGAACTTTTCCCCTGAGTCACAACAAATGCACAGTCGCTCAAAAATACTGAGAACATGGTGTATAACTTCCTTGCAAGTACTCTTGCTCAGAAAAAAATTGGTATTCACAGGGTTTTTATCAAGATTGAAAGTGAACTATATTATCATAATAATTTAAATTAGGCATGATAAAGTATTAAATGCGAGAAATACGCAATACTCATTCTCCTCACGATACATATTATTACAAGTTTTCTTTAGGTTGCACCAACACAGATAATACTTATGGCGACGATGGGATAGGAAAGGGCTAGGAATGGGAAGGAAGTGCCAGTGCCCTTAATTAGGGTACAGCCCAAGCATTTGCCTGGTGTGAAAATGGGAAATCATCTTCAGGGCTGCCAGCAGTGGGGTTCAAACCCACTATCTCCAAAATGCCTGACGTACGTGACGCAAACCAGACGGCAACTTGCACGGTTTTTCTTTTGAGCGACTATACATATACTGATAGGATTCTGAGAGAACCAGTAACGAATTTCTTCTAAATTGACATTCATGCAGCATATTATTTTGGTGGTGTATGAAGACATCACGCCTTTGCTGGTGGGACCTAGTGTTTACAGTGCACTATGTCATCTGGTATGGGCTAGAGCAATTTTGTTACTTTCATTGATCTGTCTCAGCTTTTTCCTTGGCTTTGACAAAATTAAAGTGACTGAGGTATGAGTGATGCTAGTAATGCCATTCCTTCTGCAGCCAGTCCCTGCTATGAATGGTGTGAAAATATTGCTCATAGGGTCACTTGGTGCATGCATTTCAGTGGGCTTGGCAGACTGATATGTAATAGCAACTTCTGGCTCGGTGAGGAAAGCAACGGGAAACTACCTCACTCCTCATTTCCCTAGTAAGCCTCTTCAGTGATGCCTAAGACATCTATGACAGCTGATGGCGGAACTGTTGAGGATTCAACCAGCCTTCGGGCTGAGGACTAAACATACATACATGAAGACATCTCTTTTCAGTTTCGACTCAGTTAATTTACAACTGTTAGGTTCTTCAGTCTTCTTCTTAATCTGTTTGCCCTCCTGGATCGGTTTTTCCCTCGGACTCAGCTAGGGATCCCACCTCTACCGCCTCAATGGCAGTGTCCTGGAGCTTCAGACTCTCGGTCGGGGATACAACTGGAGAGGAAGACCAGTACCTCGCCCAGGCGGCCTCACCTGCTATATTGAACAGGAGCATTGCGGGGGGATAGGAAGAGTGGAAGGGATAGACAAGGAAGGGGGAAGGAATCGGCGTGGCCTTCAGTTAGGTACCATCCCGGCATTTGCCTGGAGAAAAAGCGGCAAACCACGGAAAACCACTTCCAGGATGGCTGAGGTAGGGATCGAACCCACCTCTACTCAGTTAACCTCCCGAGGCTGAGTGGACCCCGTTCCAGCCCTCGTACCACTTTTCAAATTTCGTGGCAGAGCCGGGAATCGAACCCGGGCCTCCAAGGATGGCAGCTAATCACACTAACCACTACACCATAGAGGCGAACTTGTTCAGTCTGCTGGAACTAATTTTGAATAAATATAATTAAAAACTATCTGAAAAAGACAACACATGGTAACAGAATTATACCTGAAAAAGAAACAACTTAGTTACTTAAAAAAAACATGCAGCATTATCATTGAGTCTGTTAATTTCTAGATGAGGAAAATAATGTTAAGAATAATGAAATATTAGGCATTTGTAAAAATGTTGTCACTTGAAAATTATGCCCATGTCAGTTGTCAAATTGCCAAATAAGCATTCCTAACATCTATTATATCAAGATGTATTTTGTACTTTAATATTCCTCTGGTATTCCTGCAGATCATGGTCATATTCACTATTAATTCAACGAGTCGTAACATAATGGTTAAATAACGTATTTATCACAATAAACTAGTTCTTATTCTTCAGAACGTCCGGCTCCATGGCTAAATGGTTAGCGTGCTGGTCTTTGGTCCATAGGGTCGCGGGTTCGATTTCCGACCGGGTCGGAGATTTTATTCTTAAATGGTTAACTCCCTTTGCTCGGGGACTGGGTGTTTGTGCGGTCCCCAACATCCCTGCAACTCACACACCACACATAACACTATTCTCTACCACAATAACACGCAGTTACCTACACATGGCAGATGCCGCCCACCCTCATCGGAGGGTCTGCCTTACAAGGGCTGCACCCGACTCCAAATAGCCACACCAAATTATATTTTTCAGAAGAAAATGGTTAAATAATCCATATTTCACAATAAAGTAGTTCCTATTTCTTAGTCGATGAACGAAGTACTGCGTTGTTAATCGTTTATTTGCCGAGATGAACCATGTTTCAATATCCATACAGTGAGAAATACGGGGAAGAAACACTTCATCTCCACCCGCTTGAATTGCACATGTACTCCGCAGATTAAACCAAATATAATTACTTTATTTTGATATGAAATTTGGTTGTGCGTGGGTAATTATGTCGTCATTTATCACTGATTAATTGTGTGGGTCAAACTGAGGCTAAACAAGAGACGACCAGATGCAAATGGAGTGGAATTGGTTGATCGATGTTATAGTAATATGGCCGACAGCGTTAATTAGAAAGTAAGAACACTAGCCTGTAACTAACGAGAAAATTATTACTGTCAGTTATGTTCATGGAGATAATATGTTAATTCTCGTGTGCACACGTAAATTATATTACTGTACATATTACTTAATTAAGTTTTATGAGTGACGATTTATTGTGCATGAAATACTCCTATCAGGCAAACTATTACTCTTGTTCCACCCTGACCACCGCTCGTGACTTCCAGTGCTCGGGTCTCGAATGTGGAGTGAGGGAAATCCTATGCAATATATTATGAGCACAGAGTAGAATGCACGCATTATCAGCAGTAATACATGGCAACGATGCGAAGACATATAGTGCTCCCGGATAACCACAGGCACAAAACGAATTTCCAGGCACATACACACCTGAATCAATCAAGACATTTTTATTACGAATGTTGTCCGGCTCTTTGCTGAATGGCCTTTGATACAGAGGGCACTCTGGTACGATTAACGGCAGGATCGGGAATTATAATCATAGATGGTTAATTTCCATGGATGGGATAATGACGTTAGAGGTTTTACGTTCCACTAACTGCTTTTCGTTTTATGAAGACGCCGATGTGCCGGAATCTTTCCCGCAGGAGTTCTTTTACGTGCCAGTAAATCTGCCGACACGAGGCTGACGTATTTGAGCACCTTAAGATACCACCGGACTGAGCCAGGATCTTGGGTAGGAGACTGCGTGTTTCCTGAAACACACCGCACACTACACTACCCTGCACCACAATAACACGCAGTTTTCTAATCACGGCAGATGCCACCCAACCTCGACAGAGGGTCTGTTACAAGTGCTCAACTTCCTCAATGGAACACAATATATATATTACAATCTGCTTTACGTCGCACCGACGTAGTTAGGTTTTATGCCGACGATGGTGTAAAAGAGGGCTAGGAGTGGGAAAGAAGTGGCCGAGGCTTTAATTAAGGTACAGCCCCAGCATTTGCCTGGTGTGAAAATAGGAAACCACGTTAAACCATTTTCAGGGCTGCCGATCGGTGGTTTCGAACACACAGTATTGCATAAATATCCTGTAGTACACTTACGATCATTAGTAGCTGGCGTTCTGAAATTATTTCAGACAAGGAAATCTGTACAGCACTCAGAACCGCCAAGTACCGGCTTACACTCGCTCCCACTGGTCAGAGGTGAGCCATGAATACAACTGAAGAGCGAAGATAATTGTGTCAACTTCAAATTCAAATTCACCTGCTTCCTTCTAGTCCTTGTGTAACAGGACACATTAGGTCATTTTAGAGGACATTCTTGTAATATGGCTGCCAATAAAAATGTTGCTTATGGACACTTTTCGCACACTACAATAATCGTTTCCGTTTACGGATGGGGTTAAATTTTGCTTTCTTCTTCCTATAATAGAGAAGCACTCTCTAATCATCAACGCAACAAGACTTTTGCGTGTATTAATTCTCCTTGGTCCACTGTCTATGCAGCGGTGTTCGTGGAATATCATAGGACTTGGACGCTTCTAGAGGAATAAGCATCTATTTCGCCCCACCTTCTTTCTATATTCCAACTCTGACGCTGTATTGTTCTGACTCATTTTAAACGTCTACAAATATTACGCAGCAAGTTAAATTAATTCTTTGAAAACGGATTTGTAAAATTTTATAACTTCACAGGTTATTTCAATCTGGTCAGAAAATGTATCTGAATAAGCCTACCCGAGCTCGAAATCTGCAGTCGCTTATGTGCTGCCAGTATCCAGTATTCTGAAGATAGTGTGTTCGAACTCCACTGTTGGAAGCGCTGAAGATGGTTTTCCTTGGTTTCCCATTTTCATATCAAGAAAGGCCTAGGAGTGGGAAGGAAGTGACCGTGTCCTTAATTAAGGTACAACCCCGGCATTTTCCTTAATTAAGGCCACGGACGCTTCCTTCCCACTCCTAACCCATTCCTATACCATCGTTGCCTAAAGACCCATCTGTGTCGATGCGACGTAAGGCAACTTGTAAAAAAATATGTTATATGCCTATGGAAGTAGAACAAGGCTACTTAAAACATTTCATTTCATACTATTTTACAAAATACGTTTTAAACTGCATGTACAATTTAACCACGTATACAGGTTAGTGCAAATCAAACGGAAACACACTCGCCACCCTTAAGGGCCATGCTTTCACTAACTCTACCCGTCTTTTGTAATATAAGCATGGTAGTGACGTATTATGTTTTCCTCGCTGTAAAAGGCAAAATTATATCGTCAGACTTACCTTTCAAAATGGGTTCCCTTATAAACAAACCCAAAACAGGCCGAGAGTGACAACACACAACTTAACACACGTAAAATAAATATGGCATGGAATTTTAAATGACTTTTGGGATTGTTTGACAAATGGCGTATTATTATTATTATTATTATATTATTATTATTATTATTATTATTATTATTATTAATATTATTATTATTATTATTATTATTATTATTATTATTATTATTATTATTATTATTATTATTGTCACCAACGACCAAAGTAAAAATAACCTGGTATTAAATGCTTGTGATCACCAGTCACAAGGGTGTTTGAAAAATCGGCCCTGTAGAGTTATATCAGTGCTTATCAATTACTTAAATGCAATACGTATTGGGATGGAACTACATCGTGCACATTTCTTCAAAATGAAACTGCAGCTAATTAATTGTTTTTCTTTATTATAAAAGCCAGTATAGCCAGAATACTCAATCATAGAAACATTTTAATCAGTTCCCGAGAAAATATCGATCGAGTAGGAGTGTTTTGTGAGCATCTTGTGACTGGGTGAAGTAATAAGGCACGCCATCAGGAGGACGAATTGATGGGACAATGCCCTGCTTGACTCTTATCCATGCTCAGTGTTTGCCAAAACCTACGCCCAAACGTTACATGATTCCCTTCTTACTCCCAATTCTAATGACAGTGAGTATACATACAAACTACCGCCTGCCTTTTACTCTCAAAATGACTGTTATTCAGTCAAATAGTGCGCAAATATAAGTTAAGTAGGGTTAAGTAGGATGTCAGCGTGACAGATTCCTCACCGCACTGCTTGACATTCTTGATCAGCTCTGTTGCCTCTCATACCAACCAGCTTTTCACTTGTCCCCATTCAAGCCCTCACTCCAGGATTAAAATCTTTGGACGATCATTAATCGAACTTGGCGCCTAAGGGCAAGAGACACACGTTATATCCCTCCACCGAGGGAATAATCTTATACATATTGTTTATTCTAGGTGCATTATTTCGTACGTTCCTTACACAAGTTCTCACTAAATGTTGAAATGTAGGCAATATTCTGTTTGCAGAAGAAAATGTCACTCCCTTTCAACTTTGTTAGGGAGTTAGCATATTAACATCCTATGAGTTCACTCGAGCTCAGTTCCCAGTCCTGCAAAGTATTCGATAACAATAATGTAATAACATTCTGGTGGACAACGTTGCTCAACGTCCGTAGGTTTAACCTTAAAGTACCCTACACGTGTCCTCTGGGTGGTGCTAATAGAGCAATAACAATAATAAGATGCCACCCTACTACCCTACAGGGCCTCACGCTTGACAGTCGAGAAATAAACTTCAATAATAATAATAAAACAGTCCTTCTGAGGACTGGCATTTCCAGACCCGAACCTTTGGCTCTCAATCAAAAATCTGCCAACTAAACATCGAAGGAATCAGTAAGGCAAAAAGTGAATACTGATCCAAAATCCTTCTGGATCACTCCGTGGACGTAGTTGTGCTTCAGGAAACTCATACAGAAGATGACCTTCAACTGAACTGTAGGGTTAAAATTCCTGGATACCGATTAGCAACAACAGTAAATCATCCTAAACATGACATTGCTACTTTGGTCAGGAATGATGTAGTGAACTATGATGTACTTGAAAATGCTGTGAATCAAACTTTCTTCTCCTCGTCTATACAAGTGCAGAATGTTGTGATAACCAATGTATACAAGCCACCTACAGTCAATTGGTCAGATCCCATCGTGCTGGTACCTACAGAAAATAACATAATCACTGATGACTTCAACAGCCACCACAGTTTATAGGGATATGATGAGTGTGATGAGAATGGTGATATAGTGCTTGAATGGATGGACAAGAGAGACCTTAAGCTAATCAACGATGCTAAGGACATAGGGACGTTCCACTCTGGCCGTTGGAATAAATACTATTCACCCAATCTCTGTTTCGTTTCTTCCAATCTCATGACAACTTCCCCAGTACACAGGCGGGTATTGAAAAAATTCCCTCGAAGTCAACATAGACCCATAATTTAAAAAATTGGCCTGCAAATACCTGTCCTTAGGTCTATACCTAAACCTCGCTGGAACTTTCAAAAAACTGATTGTAATGCTTATGCTTTGCACACATGCCAATATTAGATGGATAGCTACAACTTCAGAAAATTACGCTAGGTTCGTTGGACTAAAAAAATCTGCCGCAAAAATAACCATTCATCGAGGCTATTGGAAGGATTATATTCCAGGTTGAAATGAGGAAACCAGTCGCTTGTCCGCTGAATATGAGGAAAAATGTAGTCAAGATAAAGCAATCGAACTCCTCAAATCCTTAGAAAATGCTAGAAGAGAGAAGTGGGTAGCAACTGTAAGGGATCTTATCTTCACACATTCCAGCAGAAAAGCATGGTCTCTCATCCGCAAGCTGGAACCAACTTCCACACAATCAGGAAATCACTCCTCAATTAATGTGGAAACTATAGCTAATCACCTCGTCTCAACATCGCGGATTTCTGGGTATAAGAAATTCACCAAGCAGGAAGGCAGAAAAAACAAGACACCCAGCCAAATGACAAGAATACAAGTCTATTTTCTTCAGATGATGTACAAAATAGTTTAGACACACTCAAGAATGGTAAAGCTGCAGGACCTGATGGCATATACCCTGAATGTATAAAGAACTGCGGTCTAGCAATCAAGCGTTGACTTGCTTCTTTCTTCAGTGATGTTCTGCAATCGGGCCGCTTGCCTCCTCTATTCAAAGTAGCTTAAATTGTTGCTATTTTGAAACCAGGCAAGGATCCCAAATCACCTCAAACCTATAGACACACAGCTCTACCAAGTGTTACATATAAGCTTCTAGAAAGACTGATCATCAATAGAACATCTCCTGCAATTGAACACCTTATTCCATTTGAACAGGCTCGTTTTCGGCATGGTCGAGACTGCGGTGATCAGGTTCCCGTTTTGACTTCCTTCCTTGAAGCAGGGTTTGAGAGGAAAATGAAAAATATATCTGTGTTCCTTGATCTCACGGCTGCTTATGACACCGTTTCTCCTCAAACTCACCAGGGTTATACCTTAGTCTTAAAATTTTTATCCTGATAAAAAATACGCTCTGTAACAGATTTTTCCAAATTCATACAGAACATTCCCGTACCAGATTCCATAAACTTAATAATGGCTTGCCACAGGGATCAGTATTGTCTCCCATTCTCTTCAACCTATACATCCACGATTTCCCAGAAACTGCATCTCGCATACAATGAAGACACTTCATTGAGGCAGAGGACATTCTATCCCAAGACCTTGACAACATGGGTGATTATTTCAAAAAATTGTGCATGGAACCTAGTTCACTAAAGGCAGAGGTAGCTACGTTCCACCTACATGACAGGCTGGCAAAATATCAACCTACGATCAGGTTCGGAAACCACACACTGCAGTGTAATACGAACCTAAATTATCTGGATGTAACTTTAGACAGGTCCTTAACCTATCAACGCCATCTTGAGAAACTGGCTGCTAAGCTTAAAAGCCGTAACAACTTGCTGGGTAGACTAGCTGGTACTTCATGGGGCGCAGATGCGCGTACACTACGAACAACTGCTCTAGAAATAGTATATCCACCAGCTGAATATTGCTCCTCTGTATGGCTCAACAGCACCCACACTAGTCTGGTTGATGTCCAACTGCACCACACAATGAGAATTATATCTGGTACATTCTTATTCTATGGTTACCATTACTGAGCAACATTCAGTCTCCTCACATCAGACGGCAAAGCGCCCTTGTTAGACTGTGGGCCAGGATAGCGAAGAACAGTTACCTCCCAATACATCAGTATGCAGATGAAAATGCATTAATGAGACTCAAGTCACGGAAACCTTCCTGGAAGACGGCAAAGGAATTAGTTAATTCACATTTCAAGCCCGATGAAATATGGAAACACGAATGGTCTCAATCACACCCTCATGGCATTGCCAACATCAGGGATCCAACTAGAAAGTTGCCTGGGTTCAACCTTCCTCGCTCCACCTGGACCACACTCAACAGGATACGCTGCGGAGTCGGAAGAAGTGCTTCTACTGTGCATCAGTGGGGCTAGAAAGACTCTCCAGCTTGTGACTCTAGTGCTGAAGTGCAAACCATCCTGCACATTCTGAACGACTGCCCTCTGCGAGCTTTTTCTGGTTCCATCCAGGACATCCATCGAGTGACCCCTGAGGCACTTTCTTGGCTGGAAGAGCTGGACATTCGTCTATAAGAGAGTGAAAGACCCCCACATTAACCTTTTTAATGTGTAGTTTGTATATATGTATGTATATAGAGCCTTTTGTTTCCCTGTTAAGAACTTGTACATTGTCGATTGTCAACTGTAGTATCATGCACTATATAAAATATGAATAATATTCTATAATTAACATCCGTTCAATTGCTTTAGATCTATGAGGAACGAGATAGCCAAAATTTAGCTCGGAAAAAGGGCTCTTCACCGTACAATGTATAGAGTCCGTGAAACAGGTGGTAGAAGATGATATTGTACGCGAACCTCTTCAAACAATTTACCACTATCTTAAGTAGTGTCGAAGAAATTAAGTCATATATCTTCGGTCAATATCTTTTACAAAACAATAGTCATGATACCCCTACTCAACACAGCTCATATCTTCACGCCGCTTTCCTCTGGAAGGAGCTGTACAGCTGAGTTACGTAGACCAGTGTCTGGAGGTCAGTACTCTCTTAACAGAGATAATAATTAACTGTGGCCCTGAAAAGGGTTCAGGTGTGGATGTTTCTGGTGTGAAAGGATCTGCAGTCAGGTTGTTCATTCTCTGACGTTGCCCAGGGTACGCCCGATTGCTTTTATTATCTTGATCACAAATCATCGCAATATCCTACATCTTACCTTCCTCCTGGCTGGATAAGATTTTCTGAAGCTATACCTCCTGGCCACGACGAAGAATGGATTACCTGGAAGTCCCTGAATAGCCTGCGATCTGGAGTTGGCAGATCCAAGGTTAATTTGGCAGGATGGGGCTACATAGATCAAGAAAAAATCCAATGTGACTGCAGAGAAGACCAGACCGCCCAACATATGCTCCAGTGTCGACTATGTCCAGCTTCCTGCATAGAAGATGAACTATATCAAGCATCAATATCTGCGTTGGAAGTGGCCAAGTATCGCGCATATGTACCATAGTAATTATAACTGTGTACAATGTGTATGTTTCTGATACGAGAATAACAATAGTACTCTCTTCTGCTCACTGAGTCAGATACTCGTTGGCTGAATGGTCAGCGTACTGGCCTTCGGTTCAGAGGGTCCCGGGTTCGATTCCCGGCCGGGTCGGGGACTTTAACCTTCAATGGTTAATTCCAGTGGATCGGGGGCTGGGTGTTTGTACTGTCCCCAACATCCCTGCAACTCACACACCACACATAACACTATCCTCCACCAAAATAACTCGCAGTTACCTACAAATGGCAGATGCCACCCACCCTCTTCGGAGGGTCTGCCTTACAAGGGCTGCACTCGGTTAGAAATAGCCACACGAAATTATTATACTGAGTCAGACAGGGTTGTTACATACCAGTCTGTCTGTTGAGGATTCAACCGGCCTTATGACTGATCTATAGCACAGAAGTTAGGAAATTAAATTACTAAAAATGTGGTAAATAAATTAAAGAACCGTTATTATGGCCAAATTCCTGTGGAGAGACAGCAAAATTAATAATAATAACAATTATTATTAGTAGTTTTAAGGCACACTAACTAGTATGAGACTCGAACCACGCAGACGACGGATCGGTGCCAGAAGCGTTACTGAAAACCTAAAAGCTTTGATTTTTTTAAGATTCAGCTTTAAATTTAAAGATTGCTGACAATTTCGCCGCATAGGTTGCCTAGAATAGTCCCTTCTATCGCCAGATTAACGGACGTCATGTATACTGTGTACTGTGTACTTGTGTACTGACAGTGAGCCTCGCACAATTTTTTTTTTTTTTGCTACGGGCTTTACGTCGCACCGACACAGATAGGTCTTATGGCGACGATGGGATAGGAAAGGCCTAGGAGTTGGAAGGAAGCGGCCGTGGCCTTAATTAAGGTACAGCCCCAGCATTTGCCTGGTGCCTCGCACAATTAAGCACATTTAAATTACATTATACTGCGCCAGGATTCTACCCAATAACCTTAAATATGGACGACGAACACCTTAACCAACTGCGCTAAACAGGTAGACATGAGGGATTTAAATATTGGCACAAAGGATAAATGATAATATACCCTCAAACTAGCGAGGAGAACGCTGTAACGGAAATGAACTGGAGCTCGATTTCTGGCCATCTTCAGTTCCAATTTTACAACACAATTGAATGAGAATATTAGAGGTGATATAAAGGACAACCTTACTCGACGCAGCTGATTTCCCCACGCAGTTCTCCCCGCGACAGGGGTGTGCATTGTTTTATGCAGAGTTATACGTATAGTCTATTGAAGCTGACCTCTTCAGTTTTCTCAAAGCGTACCACATACTTCAGTAACATTCAGGCGGCGTCCCAAATATTTTTTATGCATGTAAAAGAACTCTTGCGAGACCAAATTCAGGCACCTCGGCGTCTCGGAAAACAGTCAGAAGCATTTAGTGGGACGTAAAACCAGTAACATTTTTTACAATTGGCTTTACTTCGCATGGACACAGATAGGTCTCATGGCGACGATGGGATACGATAGAAAAGGCCTAGGAATGGGTAGGAAGCGGCCGTGGCCTTAATAATGATACAGCACCAGCATTTGCCTGATGTAAAGAAGGGAAACCACGGAAAAATTTCTTCAGGGCTGCCCAGAGTCGGGTTCGAACCCCATTGTCGGCAGCCCTGAAGTAACCTTCTTATTCTAGATCATTTTGCAATGGTATTTATCGACAATGAACAATATTTTGTACTTAACACATTACGTACTGCGTTCTTCATTTAGCACTTTATTTTCCATATTGTCTCCATAGTGATTGGTCTAATCGTAGAAGAAGAAGGAGAATAATAATAATAATAATAAGATTTTCTATGCCACTCTCGTAAAATGTGGTGTCGTGGCCAATGACCCACCGCTTCACTAATGTTCTGATATCTTCATCACCCTGAAATCTGTGCTACCTTCCGATACAGAACATGAATGAACTTTCTCCACAATTGTAATAGGTCTTGCGTCACGTTTACTTTTAAACTTACATTTGGGACGCTCGTTGTATATACAAGTTTCACATGCAAATTGGATTAAAGTGTTTTTGTGTTTTAGCCCTTATTTATGAAATTTTCCTACGTATTATAAACAAATATATTTCTAAGTCTCAGTGCTAGCAGGTCGATAGTGAGAAGTATGACTTCCACAGTTCATATGCTGTAAGTGAATCTCCGTGCTTCCCTCACCGCAATTCCAGGCGAATACCACGATGGTACGTAATTTAGGCCATGTCCAACGATTTTTCAAACCCATCCTCAAGTAATTGCACACACACACACACACACACACACACACACACACACTTCATCACATCCTGAGACATTTTGTTTAATGACATATGTTTTAATAAGTCCCCCTAACTAATTTTATGAGTTTCTGTGACGCCGAGGAGTGGTAATTTTATCCTGCAAGAGTTTTTTCGTGCCTGTAAATCTTTCTTTGCTAGTTGCTTTACGTCGCACCGATACAGATAGGTCTTATGGCGACGATGGGACAGGAAAGGGCTAGGAGTGGGAAGGAAGCGGCCTTGGCTTTAGTTAAGGTACAGCCCCAGCATTTGCCTGGTGCGAAAATGGGAAACCACGGAAAACCATTTTCAGGGCTGCCGACAGTGGGGTTCGAACCTACTATCTCCCGAATACTGCATACTGGCCGCACTTAAGCGACTGCAGCTATCGGGCTCGGTTGCCTGTAAATCAAGTGATACGAGTCTGAGCTCCTTTAAATACCACCGGATTGAGCCGGGATCGAAGCCGTCAATTTAAGAGTCTACAGACATGCCACACATTTACTCCGGAAACGGGGCTCTAAAACACGTTGCCCCACACTTCGCACAGATGAAGCAGTCACTGCAACATTGACACCATCACTCATGTCAACAAAAAATATAATCCAGAATAAAGGATCATAGAGCATTAATTCATATACAGTAGAGTCTCGCTCATCCGACCTTCGCTTATCCGACATTCCGTGTTATCCGACACTGGTAGACTTAATTTGAACTTTTGGTGGAGACTAAATTCAGGCACACCCGCTGTGGAGGGTGCGACTATGGGACAAGCACTGGCCTGACCGCTGGCGGTAGGACAGTTTTTTTCTCAAGGACAGGTGCAGTGAGTCTTCAGTGAATGTAGTATTGGTTGGGTGCGGATGTTCTAGTTTTCATATCCTCTGTGAGTATAGCGAGTAAATGGAAGAAAGTGATTGTTTCTTTAGAAGACGAGTGCATTAAAGAGACTGGACAAAGGGGAAATTCTTCAAAATGTGGCTCCAGATTATGGATGTTGGATGTGTTACTGTGGCAGACTGGAAAAAACAGAGGGAAGAAATTTAAAAGTGGTGCTCTACCAGAGCAGAGAAAAAATGAAAAATGTGAGTCCGAAAAAGTAAGTGAAGCACTATTTATTTGGTTATCTCAACACCGGGAGAAGGACCTGCCAATATCTGGCCCCATTCTACAGGAAAAGGCTGCGTATTTCCAGAAGGGGTTTAATGAAGGGGGCCGTAATTTTCCTGCCAGTGCTGGGTGGCTTGATCGGTGGAAAAAAAGGTACGGCATTAGGCAGCTTAATATCTGTGGAGAAAAGTTTCCTTTCGTAAGACATCTGGAATGTTTTCGTTCAATACTGAATGTACTGTACAATTGAATTGATAATTCAATAAACAGAGTACCGGAAAACATGTCATTGTTTTAGTACTAGAGTATAGCCTTGCTGATTGTTTCAGTTCATTTTCGAAGTTATTCTGTATTATCCGACATTTTCGATGATCCGACGTACTCCAGGTCCCGTTTAGGTCGGATAATCGAGACTCTACTGTACATCCTTTAGTTTTTCAGTTGGAAATGCGATTGGAAAATCATACAATTGCTGCAGATTAGTTTCATTTGCAAGACAGAAACTTTTAGGCTCGTACCTTTTAGGGCTGTCCTTTCTTTAACGTTTGACTGGTTTTTCTTATTCCGAGATATATTCTTTGGCACACATTGGTTTGATCATTCAAAGGAGAGGTAGTTGGTGCACTCAGAAATAAAGAGTAGTGCTGCTGAGTTCGATCTTTGTACTCCCAGCCACAACTTTCAGAATTTCTGCTCAGTGTTCTTCAATGCATATATTAAGGAAAAGAATGGAGTATGAACTTAAAACGTTCATTCATATTACTGTTCTTCATAGCTCAAAATTCAAAGAAATAAAATAAGAAAACTTTCGTCCTATCAAGTTCGCACCCTGTATGTGTTACATGATTAAACAATAAGTATAACATTTCAAGTGTTAGTGAACTTTCGATACTGGTGAATACAATGCAGATGTCATTATTTAGGCATCGTGAAAACAATATTGAATTCCATGATCAGACAAATAGGGCAAGTTTGCACGAGACAGGGTTGGATACACTACGTAAAGTTTTATTATACACAACTTGTACTTATAAGAGTAAAATATAAAACATTCCTTCATTTGTTCAAATAAGCATATCAAAGGACTATATCACAATTGTTTCGTGGTGTTCGATTATTTCTAAACGGCAGTGTATATACACTGACGGAAAAAAATATCCAAACACAAAGGAGTTTTGTTAGATTAACGAACGTTGGTAGGCATGTTTATACATCTGAAAGGTGACGTTGATTCACATTTCCCGCAAATCGCATTAGCGTGGCGCTTGTAGCGGCCTGATAACGTTGCACATCAAGTTTGCTTTAAATACGGGCTGTACTGTGCGAGAGCGTTAGTTACCTACGAGATTGGACGAAGTGACTGTGAGTTGGTCAAGAATGCCTTTACGACGACGAAGAGTTCAGTATCAACAGCTTACTACAGTTGAAGGAGGCCGTATAACAGGGCTACGTATAGATGGATCTTCCTTCTCCGCTATTGTAGAACGACTTGGCAGGAATGTCTCCACTGTGCATGCGTGCTGGCAGCAGTGGTCACGAGAAGGTACGTTCGCAAGAAGACCGGGCTCCGCACGTCATCCTGACACCACCAATAGGGAGGACCGCCGCATTTGGCGTATGGCTGAGGCGCAGCGGACTGCATCTGCAGCAGCAATTCAAGTAGCAGTTGGCACCACAGTGACGCAGCGAACTGTTCGAAATCGGTTACTTGAATTGGAGGATGGGGTGGAGTTCCGTTGTGTTTTCCGATGAAAGCCGGTTCTGCCTTGGTGCCAGTGACGGCCATGTGTTGGTTAGGAGGAGGCCAGGTGAGCGCCTGCATTCCACCTGTATACTGCGTCTACACACTGGACCTACACCGGGAGTTCTGGTCTGGGGAGCAATTTCCCCTGACAGCAGGAGCACTCACGTGGTTATCCAACGCACCCTGACTGCAGGTGTGTACGTCCAGCTGGTGATTTGACCTATTGTACTGCCATTCATGAACAGCATTCACGGTGATGTTTTCCAACAGCATAATGCACGCTCTCATACCCCTATTGTAACCCAACGTGCTCTATAGAGTGTCGACATGTTGCCTTGGCTTGCTCGTTCCCCCGAGAACATATGGGACATCATTGGACGACAATTTCAGCGTCATCCACGACCGGCATTAACCGTCGCTGTACTGGGTGACCAAATGCAACATACATGGAACTCCATCCCTCAAGCTGACATGCAGAACCTGAACGACACAATGAATGCAGGTTTACATACCTGCATTCAACAGTCAGACGATTGCATCGGTTATTAATGGAACAGCATGGCACATTTGCGATGGCTTTTCTTGTGCGGGTATTAACCTGTAGTCTGTAACTTTAATCAATTAAATATGTTACCTCGACAAATATATTGCAAAAATTTCCGTATTCTACATTCCTTATTTCATGGTGTATGGATATCTTTTCCGCCACTATAAAATCTAAAACGACAGGTGCAGATTAAATTCTTAAGAACAAGCTAATTATAGGAAATTCGACTCCACCGGCAAAATAAATTATTATTATTATTATTATTATTATTATTATTATTATTATTATTATTATTTGATAATCTACAGCACATATCTCTGTCGAATTCAATCAGTATTAGTACGACGTTAGATTACAGTAGTAGCAGGACAGCGAGGTCTCTTTATACCCCTTATTTCCGTAGCATTATGTGCCATCTTGAAACGAATAATATAATTTGATTATACGTCTCTTCAACGCTAAGTTTTAGAAGTATTTCCACACCACTTGACTCTCTCACTTCTGCCTCTCTTATTCAAGTTAAATAATAATTTCAGGCACCAATATTCCATCTGAAAAATCGTAAGAATTTACCTTCACTTACTTTTACCTCCGAACTCTTTCATTAGATGTTTATTACCTTTCATGTCAGTGTATGAAGAGTAATTTATTTAGTTGGAAATATCTAACCTAAATAACTACTATGGGGGAACACACGGAAATGAATTAGTGTTAGTGTTGAGACACATGAGAGGACTGTAGTGAACTGTGGGCAGATTGTTCCACATGAAAAGAACATTCTGTATACGTGGAGTTGAACTGATGTGATCAGTGTAAATAAATTAGCAGTTCAAGGGTAATTCCATTAAAAATAAAATATATAAAAGACCGAAAGAGGAGAAAATTAGATGAACCTAGCAGCATTACAGAGGACAATATATTCTTTCTAGGAAGTATCAAGAGTGAAAACTTACACGAAGACCTTGGAGACCAATTCATTTTTCTGTAGTAATGTGGTAATTACATGTAATATTGAAGTAAATATTTTTTTTAAATTACTACACACAAGTCCATAAATAGAGTGCATTAGGTGGTGCACGCAAGACTTGTTCATAACTACTAATGGTATACAAACTATGCCTCACCTTCTTCGTGCGGTTGAAGTGTCTTTCATAGAACGGCTTAACATCTTCAGTACTTCAGATGTCTAATGTTTTAATCAGTAAATGTTGGATGTAATTTTCTAACAGTTTAATAGATACTAAGTTTGATCCATGTATTGACAGGTATTGGTTTCACGGCTTATAATCATCTTACTTTTATAAATTAATTTTATTCATATACAGAGTATAACAATAAATTACGGCCACACTCTGAGGACAGGTTCCTCAAGAAGAAGAAAATATATTATATGGACATGGGTCCGGGAACGATATATTTCCCTGTTAGAACTCATTTTCTACAATGCTATATAGTGCATTATTATTGGGAAACACACAGGAACAGAACATACCAGCAAACCACGTGAAAATATTTGCAATAAAGGCAACGCTCTTTGATCATTAATAAACTGCATATTTACTTCTCCCTGATAACTAAACAACATTATCTGCTTTCTGAGTATGTCTTATGTCTTAATTATTGCTCACAATATCAGCGAATATATCCGCCACCGATTCCTCGTCAAAATAAAGGCAGCTATCAGTCAAGAAGCCAAAAGTTCACGAAGCCTGCTTGCTCTTTATGAAACTTCAACAAATATCCATAAACAATATTTTTCTGTAATAATGAGGATATAGAAATGTCCTTAATGAAAGTATATTGAATGAAATATAAAGAAGCGGTCGGTATCACACAGTATATAGAGTATGAAGACTGAGTTCAACAAGTAAGGCACTATAACATTCACAAATGATTATCTTGCTCAGAAATCAGTGATGTGTGAAATGCTGTTTTGAAATATTCGTTTACCGTGTACTATTACGTAATACATCTGACAAGATGGAAAGTAGACCAGGGTTGTTTACAAAAAGGAGTATTTATTGATTGCTCGCACGGTGACATTAATACTGAAAGCATGAGTGAGAAAATCAAAAGTTTTCCTTCCACGTTCTTTAGTAAAACTTATTCATACATACACCTAATAAGTTAATTCAAGTTATTAATTAAGACTTAATTGATAAATTTTAAAAACTCAAAATATAGAGAGTTGCGGCCGAAACCTTCTCCCAATAAAAGACTGCAAACATGGTGAAAATCAATATTCTACATTACAATTAAAAATAATTATTATACAATCAGAGAACATTGTATCTGAAACAAAGAGAAAGAGAATCAAGGCTTGAATATCCGGTGATCCTTAATGGAGAGAGTGCGAGGTTCATTTCACTGAAATAATTAACTTATGACACATTGAGCCCGTAATTCTACATTGCTGAAATGTCAACTACCAGATGGATTGCATCCATATTTTAATCGCAAGCTCACCTCGCGTTCCGTGGAATGCCAACTCACAGGTGGAGGCGACCCACCGAAACATCGAACGAGGTCGGAATATTTCGAACGATCTCGGGTAACTAAAAATAAAATTCTGGCAAATAACCCTCATTGTGAGATGTTTCGGCACAGCCATTAACAAAGAAATAAGTAATTAAGAATTTCGGGAAATAATTGATGAAGCTGGGAGCCTCCGTGGCTCAGGTGGCAGCGCGCCGGCCTCTCACCGAAGGGTTCCGTGGTTCAAATCCCGGTCACTCCACCTGATATTTGTGCTGGACAAAGCAGAAGCTGGACAGGTTTTCCTCCGGGTAATTCGGTTTTCCCTGTCATATTTCATTCCAGCAACACTCTCCAATATCATTTCGTTTCATCTGTCATTCATTAATCACTGCCCCAGAGGAGTGCGAGAGGCTTCGATAGCCGACACAATTCCTATCCTCGCCGCTAGATGGGGGCTTCATTCATTCCATTCCTGACCCGGTTGAATGACTGGAAACAGGCTGTGGATTTTCATTTTAATTTCATGAAGCTAAGTCCACAGGGTGGAAATGAATTTAATTAGGCTCGGAGAAAAGGTAGCACCTATCCTGGCCGAGTGGAACACACGTGTCAAGGACATAACGGTCACCATCATGCATGAGATTAATTAATCACGCGCGTTAAAGACAGGAACAATCAGCGAACAACACCGCGATGACTGGAAAATTACGTGGAATCTCTGGGGTGAGTCTCAAAAAAATCCGTCCAGAGGCTATCAAATGGAAAGATTGCACAACAGTAGATAACGCCACGCAAAGCGTCTCTAGAGAATGCATAAATATCCCTCAAGCAAGAAGAGGCAGTCATAATTCATTTGTCGAGAGGGTGATCCCACATCAAGTGACATTAAGAAGAGGACTTAAAGTGCGCGAAATAGACTTGGAGAATCTCTAAAGCCACTTGGCTTGAGGGATGAATATTTTCCCATGTGGTAATGGGGAGCGAAGTCAATTTTGATACTGAAATATTGTATTTATGACATCCATCCCGGTCGGGGAGAAAAATCATAAGTTAAATAATTGTTAGATTCTTGAACTTCTGCTTACAAGTTGATGTTCTCCCACGATTACTATTTTATCTAAGACCGTTGATAACGGCAGTTAAGTCTAGGTGACGATTATATGTGATACCAGCGAAGTGCATTTTGCGATAGCCGACCTCACGAACAAAATACATTCTGACCACGGTCAAGATAATACTTAATTACTATAAATCGAATTCTATTCTGTATTTTTACAAGATGAAAACGTCGCTGACTGGAAACACTGCGAGTGCGAAAATTAATTTCATAAGAAGGAGAGTTTAGCTTGCGTAGTTTGATGAGAAGTCACGTCACTGGACAGTTCACGACGATTCATGTTTGGAGTCTGACATGGCAGGTCAGTTGGGACCATACACTCTAGTTATGCCGTGAATATCGTGATTGTAGTGATTATTGTTTTCAGTTATATTACGTAATGCCAAACGAGAGTTGAGTTCGTTTTTATTTAGCGAACATCACGATATGTCTTTGGATTGTAATGAGAAATAGATTAAACTATTCGAAGATGTTGTTTATTATCGATTTCACGCTTTATCGCAGGAAACAGACACATAATTCCAGATTTCAGTCCATTTTTGTAGCGAATTTCACTTCAGTGTTAGAGTTTCAACGAGGACCAGATTTAAATATCCGGACATTTTGTGAAAGTTTCGATTTTGTCTGGCAGTATAATGTTGTGTAGATACCATAACGTTGGCTCAACAATAACATTAGGACGCCGTCTGTACGTAGCCAACTCATAGGTTAGGCAATTTTGCGAATCGACTTGAATGATGTTAGTGTTTGCTGTATTGGATACGAGTGTGGAAGTTATCAGCAGTAGCTATTTAGGCCATGTTTTGGCATAATTCTTGCTAGCCGGAAGGTGCTCCCGTAATAGCGTTGCATCAGTACCGGCATAATGTAAGGGTTGTCCCACGTGGAAACCTGGCTAATGGAGACTGATCACTACTGCTTAGCAACATGTGTTCATCGTTTCTATTTGTTTCTTTTCTTTACCTTGAGATTTATTGTTCGTGTGTCCGGTATATTTTGATAGTGTCGTGTATTGACACTTAGTTGAGTTATTTAGGATTTACACTACAAATGCGGTTTCGATTCGTCAGCTGTTAATATATTTCATTTTCATTTTTCGTTATCACATTATTTATATGTGACGTTGATCTACCAATCATTTTTAGCTCGGTTTAATGCGACATGTGTAGGTAGATAGACTTGAAATTGCAGTCGTAGTTAGAGAGAATTGGAAAGATCTCCTGTTGTTTGTTCTATATTGTGGACTTATATTTTAACGAATTTAACGACGTAACTGTTTCATAACCTGAAAGTTGGTTTGGTAAGAACATATCCATGTGGTTTATCACTTTTCTCTAAACTTCAGTGTTTGGCGTTTCTTCTAAATGCATAATGAGTTAATAATTTCCTGCATTTCGCAGTTTAGTTCCTTCAGAACGATGTACGTACGATCCCACCGGATCGAGTGTTGTTGGTTCGTTATGAACATCTGTTTTAGGTGATGCATGTTTCAGCATCGAGATTCCTCTGTAAATTAAGGGTGCCACGAGATGACAATAGATGGTGGAATTTTATTTTGATTGTGACAATTGTTGTTAGCATGTAATGAACACCATCCTTTCAAGTAATATTTCGCAACCTACCCAAAGAAACTGATAGTCGATTTGGTTCGATTAAGGATCCATTCGTGGAATGTTCCAATATCCGAGAGGATAGTCGACTGGTGGATAACCTTAATGAAATTTAAATCTGAAGTGCAACTTATTGAAGGTCAGATTTTCCACAGATCGTGTGGGTTAACTCTCAGTTTTCGTTTGGAACAATGGTGCCCGATTTTCAGGTTTTTCTATTCTCGTTTTCTGGTTTTTGCTATACACGAATTATGAATTGCATTTTCATGCTTTGGAAGACAATAATAAACAAGTTCTATATAGCTTTACCACTCACGTTATGCATTGTGACTGAGTTATAACAAGTTGTGGAAAATTTGACTGATTTTTCTTGCCTATTGAATAAACAAGTTATCGTGATTTACATGGAATGAATATTTTATTGAGCACAATTTTGCTCTTTATTTGAAGTACCTAGTTATGCTCTCCTCTGAACCCTATCGTTCGGCGGTGAAGTGACAGGAAAAAACTCGCATCGACCCCAAGATCCAAGAGTACGATATTGCTCTACCGAAGCAGCCGAGGTTGACGACCAATGATGGAACGGTAAGTTCAGGGGTTCAACATGACATACTGAAAAAGCAGAGAATGTCCAGCTCCATGGCTAAATGGTTAGCGTACTGGCATTTGGTCACAGGGGTCTCGGGTTCGATTCCCGGCAGGGTAGTGAATTTTAGCTATCATTGGTTAATTTTGCTGGCTCGGGGATTGGGTGTATGTGTCCTCTTCATCATCATTTCATCGTCATCACGACGCGCAGGTTGCCTGCATCTGGAGAGTCGAACTTGTCCTTGGTCACTCCCGGCACTAAAAGCCATATGCCATTTCATTTTTTCAGCAGATATTGTATTTCAGTCATCAGAAAGATATAAACATGATTAAAAAGCGAGGGATTTATTACAATTCCTTTCACAATTTGCTTTACGTTTCAGCAACATGGACAGGTCTTATGGTTACGATGGGATAGGAATGGCCTGGGAGTGGGAAGAAAACAGCCGTTGCCTTAATTAAGGTATAGACCCAGCATTTCCCTTGTGTAAAAATGGGAAACCAAGGATAACCACCTTCAGTGCTGCTGACAGTGGAGTTCGAACCCTTTATCTCCGAGTGCAAGCTCACAGGCGCCACTAACCGCACGGTCAATTCGCTCGGTAATTTGTTACCTAAAATGTTTATTTAGTGATGAATTAAATATTCCAAATAATTCAGGTCTCATAATTTTTAGATGAAAACAAGATTATAACATTTAGAATAACAAAATAGTTCTATCGAACACAATTATTCAATTATTCAATGACCAATGATATCGACGTCCTAAATTCGGTAACATAAAGTGACAAATTGTAATAATAATTTACCTAATTTAAGTGAGAAGTTACGTAAATTAATCACTGGAAAGCAGTATGTTATAGGCTATAATAGGTTAATCATCGGACAGAGAGATTTGTCGTCCATATATATTACCAACAGGCTAATAATAATAATAATAATAATAATAATAATAATAATAATAATAATAATAATAATAATGATTTTAAGTCCCACTAGGCACTTTTACGGTTTTTGGCGATGCCAAAGTATCAGAATTTTTTCTCGCAGCAGTTATTTTTCGTGCCGATAAATCTACCGACACGGAACTGACGTACTTGAGGATCTTCAGATACCACCAGACTGAGCGAGGGTGGAACATGCCAACTTGGGCTCAGAAAGCGAGCGCCTTAACCGTCTGAGTCACTCAGCCCGGCTAAAATATTAAGAAACGTTCTGATGTCCAGTAGTCCAGGAATTCTTCATCACAGTGTTAAATAATCATAACTTATCAGAAAGGAAGTCAATAAATATGAGTAGGAATCTCATTTTAGACGACAACTCAGGAATGAAATGCTTTGACCTAACGAATGTTTAAATAATGTAATTGAAAGATACAGAGAGAAGCGAGTGCCAGATTAAAGAATCGCGTTTTGTTCAGGTAAATGATGCAAGGAGAAATTAAATTCTGAATAAAAGTGATCTTAAATCGTCTTGGAATACCTGCTGTGATTATGATTCGAAGATGTTCATCTTGGTGCTCCAAAACCGTAGTAGTAACTAGTTTAATTCGTCGATAACCTGTGCATTGCCGATCATAATATGGCATTCCCAGGAGAACTGTTTCATTTGAAACAAATATATGTCGCTAAATTGTAAATAATTCTTACATTTCTTTGAGTAACAGTTCAATAATTAAGTCACGAACCAGTCAGCAGTGTAATTGGCAAACAAATTTAAGAAACATGATTGTTTTTAAACAAAGTTACTGTTAAGTAATGAAAAATGGAATTAATACACTGACTGACAGAGCAAATGCAACACCAAGAAGGAGTGGTCAGAACTTTATGCCAATTGCAGGGTAGACTGACGTCACTGAGGTATGCTCATGATGTGAAATGCGCCGCTGTGCTGCGCACGTAGCGAACGATCAATGGGACACGGCGTTGGCGAATGGCCCACTTCGTACCGTGATTTCTCAGCCGACAGTCATTGTAGAACGTGTTGTCGTGTGCCACAGGACACGTGTATAGCTAAGAATGCCAGGCCGCCGTCAACGGAGGCATTTCCAGCAGACAGACGACTTTACGAGGGGTATGGTGATCGGGCTGAGAAGGGCAGGTTGGTCGCTTCGTCAAATCGCAGCCGATACCCATAGGGATGTGTCCATGGTGCAGCGCCTGTGGCGAAGATGGTTGGCGCAGGGACATATGGCACGTGCGAGGGGTCCAGGCGCAGCCCGAGTGACGTCAACACGCGAGGATCGGCGCATCCGCCGCCAAGCGGTGGCAGCCCCGCACGCCACGTCAACCGCCATTCTTCAGCATGTGCAAGACACCCTGGCTGTTCCAATATCGACCAGAACAATTTCCCGTCGATTGGTTGAAGGAGGCCTGCACTCCCGGCGTCCGCTCAGAAGACTACCATTGACTCCACAGCATAGACGTGCACGCCTGGCAAGGTGCCGGGCTAGAGCGACTTGGATGAGGGAATGGCGGAACGTCGTGTTCTCCGATGAGTCACGCTTCTGTTCTGTCAGTGATAGTCACCGCAGACGAGTGTGGCGTCGGCGTGGAGAAAGGTCAAATCCGGCAGTAACTGTGGAGCGCCCTACCGCTAGACAACGCGGCATCATGGTTTGGGGCGCTATTGCGTATGATTCCACGTCACCTCTAGTGCGTATTCAAGGCACGTTAAATGCCCACCGCTACGTGCAGCATGTGCTGCGGCCGGTGGCACTCCCGTACCTTCAGGGGCTGCCCAATGCTCTGTTTCAGCAGGATAATGCCCGCCCACACACTGCTCGCATCTCCCAACAGGCTCTACGAGGTGTACAGATGCTTCCGTGGCCAGTGTACTCTCCGGATCTCTCACCAATCGAACACGTGTGGGATCTCATTGGACGCCGTTTGCAAACTCTGCCCCAGCCTCGTACGGACGACCAACTGTGGCAAATGGTTGACAGAGAATGGAGAACCATCCCTCAGGACACCATCCGCACTCTTATTGACTCTGTACCTCGACGTGTTTCTGCGTGCATCGCCGCTCGCGGTGGTCCTACATCCTACTGAGTCGATGCCGTGCGCATTGTGTAACCTGCATATCGGTTTGAAATAAACATCAATTATTCGTCCGTGCCGTCTCTGTTTTTTTCCCCAACTTTTATCCCTTTCGAACAACTCCTTCTTGGTGTTGCATTTGCTCTGTCAGTCAGTGTATTATTAGATCTGTTCATAGTAAAAAAAATCCGACGGCAATGGCCAATGATATCGACGTTGTAAATTCGGTGACATAAAATGTCAAATAATAGTGATTTATCTAATTCAATAGAGAGACTATTAGACGTCTTCGTTCATTTTCTCCTAGGTAATCCTCAGTGTGAAGCTTTTGTTTCGTTACTTTGTACGTGATTAACACGTTAAGACAAAGTCTGTAATAAGGAGACGGAATTCGTCAAAATGTTTATGAACTCAGCGTAACCATTACTTTCAACTGACGCTTCATTTTCTCCGAGACAAATTTCTTCCAGCGTCTAAGGTCCGTGCCACCAGAGTAAAAGCACATTTCTGGGAACGAGCAATTCTATTTCGATTTAGAAAAAGTCAAACGATTTCAGAAGAAGTTTGGTTGAAAAATTGCCACATTCTAACATTTTGAGTCAACTTCCTACAGTATGTCCTGTTTCAGTACAAGCAGAGTACTCAAAGAGAGAAATAAATCACCAAGAGCAACAGCTTATAAATAAGATTTTGAATATGTCCCATTACTCAGGCGCATCATTTAATGACTACTGTGGGTGTAGCCATTTTCGAAAGCAAATTTTATTGCTATTCTTGTAGTCATTGTTTCTCTGTTAGAACTACGGCCGACCCTGTGGCCTAAGAGAAGCGAGCCTGCTTCTTACCAAGGGCCCTCGGGTTAGAAATTTAAAAAATGTCCGCTCAGCCTACATGAGAACAATTTGACGGTGAGATTGTGGTCCGGGTCTAGAGAGCCAAGGATAACGGTAGAGAGTAATCGTAGTGTTGACCACGCGTCAGCTGTAGGCCTTAAGGCTGAGCAGCGGTCTCCTAGTACATTTTTTTGCTAGTGGCTTTACGTCGCACCGACACGGATAGGTCTTATGGCAACGATGCGATAGGAAAAGCCTAGGAGTTAGAAGTTGCCGTGGCCTTAATTAAGGTACAGCCCCATCATTTGCTTGGTGTGAAATTGGGAAACCACGGAAAACGATCCTCAGGGCTGCCGACAGTGGGATTCGAACCCACTATCTCCCGGATGCAAGCTCACAGCCGCAGGCCCCTAACCGTACGGCCAACTCGCCCAGTCATCTAGTAGTATCTTCTAAAGTGGTAGCGAAACGTATCCAGAAAATTCTAAAGCGCAAATTAAAATGTCTGTTGACAGGACTCCAACTAAAACGATGGCGCGTAAAAGAATACGTGTGAAACAAAATTCTGGCACTTGGATGTTTCCAAAAAATGTTGCAATTAGTTAGTGGGACATAGGAACCAATAACGATATTATTATTATTATTATTATTATTATTATTATTATTATTATTATTATTATTATTATTATTATTATTTTTATTATTATTATTATTATATGAAGTGTGAGAACAGGTTTCATGTGACCCTCTACCTAATAATTTTTTCTGAAATAATCCGCTGGCACTACTAGGCGAGGGGCTTGTTTACCGCTGCCCTATTCCAAATGATCTTTTGGACCAATACACCAAATTAGACAAAGCAAAGCAGTCACCTCCGTACAGGCCATAAAGGCCCTTGGAGGAGTGGAAGGTAAAGGCTTCCACCATTGTTAACCTCGGCACGTGATGGGGTAGAGTGGTTAGCTCTACGCCCGACCACCTCTGCCCCCAGGAATTAACCTGGTTCTCCTTTTTGGTGTAGGCTGAGTGATCCTCAGGGCCATATGCACCTCCGGAAGTGGAAATCTCGTTTCTTAAATTTTACGACTTCCTGACGGTGATTCGAAACCACGTCCTTCCGGGCGAACCGAGCACGCCTTTCCCGCCTCGGCCAGGTAGCCCCTACACCAAATTAGACTCAAGTACTTATTTATCTGAAGACGTCTTTCACTGTTTCGTTACCGGAGGAAACTTCACTCCGCAAGAATTATTCGTTGCAGGTATAAAATATGTAGCAATTATCTGGGATGCTTCCCTAAAAACTACTGCTTTGAGTTTGGGCGCTAGCAGTAAAATATTATAAGGGCTCTCGGAAACGTTTCCGTAATACTTACATTAAGGGATCAGGAAATAAACACGGCAACGCAGCGAGCATTTCGCGTCGAGGTCGTGAAATGGGTAAGGTTAAAAGCCAGCACAGGGAATGGGCAATTGTACAAATAGGGTGCAACATTAGCACGACGCTGGCTGTTGAGTGAACTCACCAATTGCACAGTGGGTTAGAGACACTAAAATTCAAAGACACTAAGAAGTGGAAACATTTGAGACATTTCTCAAGTGTTGGCTCATGTAGTAACTAGAGAGTGCTACAACTAATATGTGTGTGTGAAGGAAAATTTATATTTTGTGTTTATTGCTATACTATGCTGTTCTTATTACTGAAAATTTAGCACTTCATGAGTTGCACGCTTGGACTCGTTCGGCATAACAAAATTATAATAATAATAATTATAATTATATAATTATAATAATAATAATAATAATAATAATAATAATAATAATATATAATAATTTCGTGTGGCTATTTCTAGCCGAGTGCAGCCCTTGCAAGGCAGACCCTCCGATGAGGGTGGGCAATAATAATAATAATAATTATTATTATTATTATTATTATTATTATTATTATTATTATTATTACAGTCTGAATTACATCACACCGACAAAGGTAGTTCCTATGGTTACGATGTGAGAAGAAAGGGCTAGGAAAGGAAAGGAAGCGACCGTGGCCTTAATTAATATGACTGGTGTGAAAATGAGGAACCACGGAAAACCATCTTCAGGGCTGCCGGTAGTGGGGTTCGAACCCACTATCTCCCGAATACAAGCTGAGAGCTTACTATATCGTTCTGCCATTATTTCACTTTCAAGAGTCTGTCTTACCACTAATCAAGAGGAGTTGTTCTTTGATTTGCACGCAGTTAAGATGCTCGACATCGTGAGAATGGCACCCGGAGTCATCTGAACCGGTCACTACGCTGACCATTGAAGCAAGGAGCTGGATAGATTATTATGGCTAATTTCTCTCGCTCGCCGAATGGGTGTTTGTACACAAGGTCATCTACCTACTCCACACCACACTACCAATCACCACAGGAACACGTAAAAGTGGTCGGCCCTAAGGGCTGGACCGTGACTATACTTTCCGATCGACCAACGGTACAGAGTAAGTTAAGCTTCCAGGTTACCAGTTACCATGGCTCTGTCGTGGCTCTACAGCTATTCATTCGGGAGAGGGAGAGGGAATGGTCTCCACCGTCGGCTGTCCTGAGAATGGTTTTCCGTAGTTTTTCATCCTCCTGCGCAAATACGAATGCCGGGAGATTTATTAGTAGAGGCCACGGTCGCCAACCCCCTCACTTTCTCCAAACATCACCTTCACCGCTCCAAACCTCCTTGGGCTGAGAGAAAACGTCACCATCTGAGCGACCTACCGAACAGTTTCAGGATACCGAATGAAATATTTAGTAGTAAATGTGAGTGCATCCCTCTTCATAGGGTTGGATTCAGGAACGGCACTCATCCGTAAACATGGGTCAAATCCGTATAAAGCTACCATCGTAAATTGGGGAAACCGGGCGAGTTGGCCGTGCGTGTAGAGGCGCGCGGCTGTGAGCTTGCATCCGGGAGATAGTAGGTTCGAATCCCACTATCGGCAGCCCTGAAAATGGTTTTCCGTGGTTTCCCATTTTCACACCAGGTAAATGCTGGGGCTGTACCTTAATTAAGGCCACGGCCGCTTCCTTCCAACTCCTAGGCCTTTCCTGTCCCATCGTCGCCATAAGACCTATCTGTGTCGGTGCGACGTAAAGCCCCTAGCAAAAAAAAAAAAATTGGGGAAAATGCCTGGAAGAAAAAAGAACATTTCATATCTTGGAGAGTCGTCCTCATTGACGAGTAGGCTTTTGCAGTGATCTCGTACTACTTCACATTCAGGTAGTTCTGAGTCATTCTTCGCATCTTCAGTGAGATGTGGCCAAGGAAGAAGACAACGTGGTAATCACTACTTCTCTTATCGTTGAAAATATACATGGATATTAATGTTCGAGTACCATGTTTATATTAATTTATCTCCGCTGTCCGGCACATGGCTGTATGGATAGCGTGCTGGCCTTAAGTCAAAGGAGTCCCGGGTTCGATTCCCGGCAGGGTCGGAAATTTTAACCGTCGTTGGTTAATTTCGCTGGCACGGGGGCTGGGTGTAGGGTGTCGTCTTCATCATCATTACGACGCGCAGGTCGCCTACGGGAGTCAAATGAAAAGACCTGCACCTGGCGAGCCGAACTTATCCTCGGACACTGCCGGCACTAAAAGCCATACGCAGTTTCATCTTTTGATCTCTGCTAATGTTTCATAATATAACAATAATAATAATAAAAAATAATAATAATAATAAAAATGTTACTGGCTTTACGTCCCACAAACAACTTTTACGGTTTTCGGAGACGCCGAGGTATTTAGTTCCGCAGGAGTTCTTTTACGTGCCAGTAAATCTACCGACACGAGACTGACGTATTTAAGCACCTTCAAATACCACCAGACTGAACCAGGATCGAACCTGCCTAGTTGGGATCAGAAGGCGAGCGCCTCAACCGTCTGAACCACTCAGCCCGGCGCTAATGTTTGAAAATGGTTAACTAACATAGGAACATAAGCCTATTTCAAGTGACTCACATTCACTCCATTGTTTAACATGTGCTTTACAATATTATGACACATGTTCTATTGGTTGTACATCGCACCAATACAGACAGATCTGATTTCGACGATGCGATAGGTGAGGAAAGGGTTAGGATTGGAAAGGAAGCGACCGTGTCATCATCATTATTATTATTATTATTATTATTATTATTATTATTATTATTACGGAGATATCCGTGGTAGTTATGCGTGAAAGAAGGTGCGGGCGTGAACGGGTCTCAAACTACGGAATCAAAGTTAATGTAAAATTTAACAAGGTTATATTTTCTTTTCAAAAACAAGGAAATAACAAGCATGGCAGGTACAAAGTAGCAAATCAAAAGGGGAGTTACAATATTTACAGAATTTGGGCTTCGCGCCCTGACATTACACTGCTTGGGCAATCAGCTCAGTTTTACCCCAAACACAAGTTTCAACAGAGGGGCAGAAAACCCCATTCATGCCTAGGAGCCCTTGCTCCAAATTACACTGAAAAGCCTCCACGAGGCGTACAACACTCAATTTTCAAAAGAGCCACTCGCTCTCAAATTTAAGCCTCTCCCAGGCCACACCAAACTCCACCTTCAAGTTGTCCTCAACGGACATAAACACAGGGGTAAAATACCCAATCTACTGAGGTCTATTAAATGAAAAGCAGGTTAATTAAAGGACCTCTAAAATAACAATTTGAGAGGAGGCGAACTTGCACTCCTAATACACTTGGATTAAGACCTACTTGGCACTAGGCCGTTAATACAAGGGCTAATCCCATACTAAAGAGGTGACTTAAGAAGAGAACAATTTGTTTTACATTAACGAAGAATAGGTTGAGAAAAATAAGTTCACCTCAAAACAATATGAGTGGGAGCTCGAGAGGGTTAGCACTCTCTATCCCAGTATGTAGCTTTAAAAGAGAATATATGAAAAGAGTAGTTAGATTTAAGAAAAGGTTACATGGTGGAACGCTTAGAACCCGCCCCGAGAGTTAAACTGCTGAGCAAGCAAAGACAGAAGTTATTAATCGGCCATTACCTTGTTGTTGACCGCTGCCGAGGAAAGAGGCGTTTCCCGCCTCCTGCTATGTACTTAATACACTGAAGGATGGAACTGAAGTGGCCCGGAGACCCAAAAATCAGCAGTTTATATCCTTTCGCAGAAGTTTCTAGGCGTTAGGGGAATGAAAACACCCTCCCGCACATTCTTTATTGGCTAGGGTACAGAAACATATCCAAGTAGGGGGAAGATACATCGGATTGGTCGAGAAAAAACTCAAAGAAATTCGGGATTGGATAAATCTAAAACAAGGGGAAAAAGAGGGGTATACAGCCAACTTAAACAATAACAGAAAGAAATTTAGCAAAGAACAAACATTTGAAATAAAAATTTCTCCAACAAAATAGTTCTTTGACTTCGCACTAGGTTGCACTATTGTTGATCTTCAGTAGTGTCCTCTAGAAGAGAAAGTTCACACTTCTTACTTCAAGCAAAACAAAAACACATCAAAAATGACACAGTTCAAAAACTCAAAATTTTCCACGTGGTGACATCTTTTGAGAAGGTAGCGAATTAATAGCGTATATAAAGTTCAGACTTCCTCCAGCAGAGGAGTTTCAACAGGCGCAAATTTTAAATTAGCGGCGTGGAGGTGTACCGCCCGGTACAGACCTCCCCCCCCCAAAAGTTCCTCCAGGGGTGACACATAAAATTGTTTGAAAACAAGGTCCAAGTTTGATGTAGATATGGAGATTAATTGCCAAAAAAAATTTATAAGACTTTCTTAATTTGGTTTGATTCAGTTTCAAAATTTTGTTGTTGCAGGTGAAGTACAGTCTTTATGTTTGTAGAAGTTGAGTTCTGAAGATAAACTTTTAATACTTAAAAGTGATGAAAAATTTTGCAATGTCCACCAAATATTGCTGTTGAATTCCCAAGTGTAGTCAATGCTTATAGTAACTGTTCATGTAGTTGATGTTGATGAAATTGGATGGCCAGACCGGCCGTTGCAGCTTGCGTCCAAAGGAGGCCGCTCGGACCCCTCAAGTACCCTGAGATACCGCTCGCCCGCACTATGAGGGGAGCAGAGGTGTTGAAACACGCCGCGCCCGCGGTGAAGGAATACAGGCTGCGGGCAAGTAGCAGGTCGTGCGCCGCACATCAGCCTTGGCCGGGAGGAGAGCTCCGGCTCGCCGTGCACATGCCGTCCTCGCTGGGGCCGAGGGGGCCCGTCCTCGAACCCAGTCGCGGCACAGCGCCGCGCGGCTGCGGGGGCACTGAAACATTAAAGCTAGGCGGCAGAATTGTGTTGGACCATCATCTTTTTGAGGGCACAGGCTTGGTGAAGAGGTTGAGGGGTCAGCGGCGTGCAGATGTCCATGGCATTTAATATAATTCAGCCACAGTGTGTATTGGAGCAGGAGACGGGAGCGTGGTAATGGCCGAGGCAAGGACAGGATGGCAGTTTAACAAATCGGGGGAGGTTTCACACAAATGCTTACATATAAAACAAAATATTATAGAAGGGGCAGAATGCCTTAAAAGTGAAACTCAAAAAAAAATATATATAACATTCATATTCCTTTCAAAATAATATGAATTAAGTTAACACGGAAATTACACCGGTTTCACCTGTGACAGGTGAACCCTAAATATCCTCTCGGTGGCTGGATTGCTTACTAACAACGTAACTGGCGTAAGAAAATCGAGAATGATACAAGGCCCATGAAATCTGGGGGCAAGCTTGCCCGCGGGAACAAAGTTCTTGACCATCACCTGGTCACCTACATTCAAAGTGGTGGGTCTCCGTCCACGATCATACCTTTCCCTAACCTTTTCATGAGATACCTTAAGATTGGCTTTAGCCTTCTTCCAAAGATCTTTAATATTATCCGGATCTATTGTCTCGGGTAGAATGTCACTCAGAGACCAGAGGTTAGAGAGCGGCGAGTTGGGAACAAACTTGAACATCAAAGAAGCTGGAGTAAATTTATGTGATTCATGAACCGCCGAATTCAAAGCAAAAGCTAACCAATGCAGGGACGTGTCCCACCTGGAATGATCATCATGATGATAGGCAATAAGTGCGGACCTGAGATTACGATTAACCCGTTCAGCCAGAGATGGTTGAGGGTAATAAGCAGAAGTAGTTACATGAGAGATGGATAAATCAAAACAGAATTTACGAAAAAGATTTGATGTAAACGCCTTAGCATTATCGGACACAATATATTGGCACGGACCAAAAGAAGCAAAAATAGAATTTAGGCAAGTAATGGTGGACTGAGCGGTAGCCAGCTTAGTCGGAAATAACCAGGAAAATCTTATAAAACCATCTACACATACAAAGATGAATTTGTTGGCATTTCCCTTCGACTGGGGGAAGGGTCCTACATAATCAATATACAGGCGTTCCATGGGGCGCGATGCTTGATGCGAAGACAAAAGGCCTACCTTGGTGGACATGGTGGGTTTACTGAGCAAACAAGATTTACAAGCTTTTACAAGTTCACGGATTTCACTGTCCATACCTTTCCAGATGAACATTTCACGAATCTTTTCACGAGTTTTAAATATTCCCAGATGCCCCCCCAATGGGGTCTCATGATAGTATTTGAAGATCATAGGCACAAGGACAGCTGGAACGACAACCTTCATCATCTTGTCATGCCTCGAAGGGCAACATAAAACACCATTCCTCAGAACATAAGGGACGACATGTTCCCCAGAAGAAAGGGTTTCCATTATCGGAGCCAGTGTCGGATCTTCACGTTGGTATTTCTCGATATCCCTAAAGAGCATGGGAGCATCTGTTAGGATGGCATTAACATCAGATGGTGTGGACTCTGGAGGTGATGAACTGTCGACCGGTTCATGGTTCTCAACGTCGTTTGAAAACATACGGCTGAGTCCATCAGCGACAATATTTTCGGTACATCTGATATGTCTAACATCAAACTGGAAGGCAGAAATACGGATGGCCCAACGGGCTATACGACCAGTACGACGCGGCCTACCTAAGACCCAGCTTAAGGCTTGATTATCTGTCTCCAGGTCGAATTTAACATGTTCCAGATAGAGACGGAACTTCTCTAAGGCGAATAAGACTGCCAAACCTTCGAGCTCATATATGGAATACTTGGCTTCTTGAGCCGACAAGGTCCTAGATGCATAGGCGATGGGTCGCCTCCCTAGTTCAGTCTCTTGAAGAAGGACTGCCGCTACTGCTGACGACGACGCGTCGGTTTGGACGATGAATTTCTTCAAGAAATCAGGCATAGCAAGTACAGGGGCATTACAAAGAGCTAATTTAAGGTCTTCGAAAGCGGCTTGTTGAGAAGGTCCCCACTCGAATTTGATGCCTTTCCTACGAAGAAGGTTTAAGGGCGCCGCTCTATTAGCGAAGTTAGGAATAAACTTCCTGAAGAAATTCACCATACCAATAAACCTGGCGATGCCTTTGATGTTCTTGGGAGGTTTAAAATCACGGATGGCCTGTGTTCTAGAATGATGGACGGCTACACCATCAGGTGACACAATATGCCCTAGGAAAGACATAGAGGGCTTAGCAAAGGCAACCTTGGACAACTTAACAGTTAACCCAGCTTTACGAAGGCGATCGAGAACTTCTCGCAGATGATCTAGATGCTCTTCAAAAGTCTCTGAAAATACGACGACATCATCCAAGTAGTGATATAAGTACTCAAACTTGATGTCGGAGAAGACCCTATCTAGTAGCCTAGTGAGTACAGCTGCTCCCGTGGGGAGCCCGAAAGGCACGCGGTTGTATTCGTATAAATTCCAGTCCGTGGCAAACGCTGTAAGATGTTTAGACTCTTCGGCAAGGGGAATTTGATTATAGGCCTGATTCAAGTCCAAGATAGTAAAGAACTTGGCCTTACGAAACCATGAAAAACAAGAATGAAGGTCGGGAAGGGGCACAGATTGTAACACCACCTTCCGATTGAGAGCCCTGTAATCAATGACAGGCCTGAAGCCCCCTTGGGGTTTCGGGACTAGAAAAATAGGCGAGGAATACGCTGACTTAGAGGGCCTAATAATACCATCCTTCAACATCTGATCGATGATTTCTTTTAGAGCCTTCATTTTAGGTGGAGATAGCCTATACGGTGGAAAACGGACAGGAATCGAATCCGTGACCTCAATTTTGTATTCGATCAGGTCAGTAACACCAAGAGTATCAGAGAACACCTCGGGAAACGACTGACACAATTTGCGAATACTATCAGCCTGCTCCTCAGGTAGATGTCTAAGGTCTAACAACATCTCATCCTGGGTAGGCGAAATAGAAGAACATGATGCAGAATTACACTTTAATAGAGGGATATTACAATTAGAGGCAAATTTGAAAGTGCAAGACCTACTCTGAAGATCGAGCACAAGACCAGTGTGAGAAATAAAGTCCGCTCCCAATATAATGGGGCAAGACAAGTGCTTGGCCACAAACAATTTAACTTTCCATGTGAATTTAAAAATACGAATTTTGACATATAAGGAACCGAGAATTTCTAATGGAGAGGAATTAGCCGAAACGTATTGGATCGCCGACAAACAATAGTTAGGAAGCTTACAAACAGATTTCAATTTTGAATACCAATCAGCCGAAATAATAGAACAAACACTACCTGAATCTAAGAGAGCTGTTATAGGCTCGTTATTTAACTCAATTTTGAGAAAGGGGACCGGTGCGGGGGTATCCGCCGCAATCCTAAGACACTCTTTGGGACCTTCAAAAGATAAATTTGAAAATTGCTCGTTCCCTGAATTTACAACCTGTTTACCAGGGCTGAGTCTCGGGAAGATGGATTAGTCGACTCAGCCGAAGCCACTAGTCACTTTTTATTATTGGCATAGGTAGAATTTGCACCAGAAGTTGAACAGGAGGGGGTGCTATTCGAGTTTGGGCAATTCTTGGCGATATGTGAGAAAGCCCCACATTTAAAACAGCTTTGTGCTGAACCAGCTCCATTATTTGCCCTACTAGTTTTGACCAATGGACATTTATTGCGAAGATGGTCAGGCGACCCGCAAGCATAACATTTACGGGGTGTGACTGGTCGGCGAGGTGGAGGCCGAGTATTACTAAACGAAGGAGGGGGTTCTTTTGCCACACGCAAAGAATCGGCGTACCTAACTCCTTCCGCTGAGACAGCCAACGCTTCAAGTTCAGAGAAAGTTTGCGGGCACGCCGCGAAACACAAGTATGACCTATAAGATGGTGAAATACCTTCCACAATAGCTTGTACAATTTGATCCTCAGGGAAGTGCAGAGCAAACACCCTAGTATAAAACTTAATGTCCTGTATGAAATCAGCCAAGTTCTCATCCAAGCGCTGTACACGATAATAGTACTTCTGAATAAGGGAGGACCTGGCCCTAGCCGGGATGAAGTTAGCTAGCAAGTGGGCATGGAAATCCTCAATAGATGATTGCTCGGCAATGGCTCTTACGATTTTATCTGAGAGAATACCAATAGCATACGGATAGATAATTTGCAAAATTTGACATGGAGAAAGAGAAAACACAAGTGCATGATCCTGAAATTCAACCAGAAATCTTAAAAATGAAATTACTTCACTGGTGGTATTAACCGAAAACTTAGAGATACCTCTGAGCAACATTGCCAATGGATGAGGCAAGCTGCTAAACCCGGGTGACATAGTAGGTAAAGGTTTCAATGGCAAGGAAGTTAATTCCGAACGGATGTTACTCAACGATGCACGGCGTTCAGATTCGTTGTCCAATGGGGCAGAGATAGTTTGAGCAGCAACGGTTATCCTATTAACTTCTCCCTTATGAGGCTCTTCCTCGCTACCTACATTCACTGTGGTGGGTAGATCGCTTTTGGGAGGCACCTCCCCTGTTAACAATTGAGTGACCTTGCTAGATAATTCAGACATATTTTCAAGCAGCGTACTAGCTTCCTTCTTCTGAACGTCATTCAACTTTAGAGACAACAGATCGTTAACTCTATTTGAAAAGTGATATAGCCTAGCTTCCACACGCTTAATTTGATTGGGAGAAGGATCATTTTCATCAAAAAAACTAACTACAGAAGCTAGCCCAGTAATATTCTCCGTGATCGTGGAAAGAGAGTCGTCAATTTCTTTCTCTCCAAAATTGGGGATGGAAATGGGCAAATCTAGGGACTCTCTAAGCTTGTTTGTATCTACTGCAACCGTGCCTCCAGATTGCACATTTCTAATAGTCAATTCGTAGATCAACTCCTCCTTGCGCAATTAGTTAAGATGGAGAACATCGCGAGGGCCGGGCATGATGACAGAACAATTTTGAAAAAGTCAAAAAAAAATTCCAGCAACTGAGAAAATTGTTAGAGTTCGGAACAAAACAATGTTTAGCCGTCAAAAGGGGCTAAATTGAGACCCATTCAACCACGCTCTGCTACCACTTGTTACGGAGATATCCGTGGTAGTTATGCGTGAAAGAAGGTGCGGGCGTGAACGGGTCTCAAACTACGGAATCAAAGTTAATGTAAAATTTAACAAGGTTATATTTTCTTTTCAAAAACAAGGAAATAACAAGCATGGCAGGTACAAAGTAGCAAATCAAAAGGGGAGTTACAATATTTACAGAATTTGGGCTTCGCGCCCTGACTTTACACTGCTTGGGCAATCAGCTCAGTTTTACCCCAAACACAAGTTTCAACAGAGGGGCAGAAAACCCCATTCATGCCTAGGAGCCCTTGCTCCAAATTACACTGAAAAGCCTCCACGAGGCGTACAACACTCAATTTTCAAAAGAGCCACTCGCTCTCAAATTTAAGCCTCTCCCAGGCCACACCAAACTCCACCTTCAAGATGTCCTCAACTGACATAAACACAGGGGTAAAATACCCAATCTACTGAGGTCTATTAAATGAAAAGCAGGTTAATTAAATGACCTCTAAAATAACAATTTGAGAGGAGGCGAACTTGCACTCCTAATACACTTTGATTAAGACCTACTTGGCACTAGGCCGTTAATACAAGGGCTAATCCCATACTAAAGAGGTGACTTAAGAAGAGAACAATTTGTTTTACATTAACGAAGAATAGGTTGAGAAAAATAAGTTCATCTCAAAACAATATGAGTGGGAGCTCGAGAGGGTTAGCACTCTCTATCCCAGTATGTAGCTTTAAAAGAGAATATATGAAAAGAGTAGTTAGATTTAGGAAAAGGTTACATGGTGGAACGCTTAGAACCCGCCCCGAGAGTTAAACTGCTGAGCAAGCAAAGACAGAAGTTATTAATCGGCCATTACCTTGTTGTTGACCGCTGCCGAGGAAAGAGGCGCTTCCCGCCTCCTGCTATGTACTTAATACACTGAAGGATGGAACTGAAGTGGCCCGGAGACCCAAAAATCAGCAGTTTATATCCTCTCGCAGAAGTTTCTAGGCGTTAGGGGAATGAAAACACCCTCCCGCACATTCTTTATTGGCTAGGGTACAGAAACATATCCAAGTAGGGGGAAGATACATCGGATTGGTCGAGAAAAAACTCAAAGAAATTCGGGATTGGATAAATCTAAAACAAGGGGGAAAAGAGGGGTATACAGCCAACTTAAACAATAACAGAATGAAATTTAGCAAAGAACAAACATTTGAAATAAAAATTTCTCCAACAAAATAGTTCTTTGACTTCGCACTAGGTTGCACTATTGTTGATCTTCAGTAGTGTCCTCTAGAAGAGAAAGTTCACACTTCTTACTTCAAGCAAAACAAAAACACATCAAAAATGACACAGTTCAAAAACTCAAAATTTTCCACGTGGTGACATCTTTTGAGAAGGTAGCGAATTAATAGCGTATATAAAGTTCAGACTTCCTCCAGCAGAGGAGTTTCAACAGGCGCAAATTTTAAATTAGCGGCGTGGAGGTGTACCGCCCGGTACAATTATTATTATCAGCAAATAAGTTTTGAAGATAAAGTATAATTCTGTACAGCTCCTCTCCTGTGGACCGATCAGAAATATGTGAACTAGTACACTCTGCCATGGCTTAGGTGTTAACAGAGTAGCTTTCTGTTTGCGCTACCAGTTTCAATTACTACCTATGCCACGCTCATAAGACTGGTTCGAGGGATCGAATTAATGTAATTACTGAAAAGAGAGGCGGACTAATTTCTCATTATTAGTCAACCCATAAATGCGTTTCCATTGCTTTTGGACCACCTTGGGGCAAATTCCGGGACTGCACCAAGCATACCGGTCTTCACCGTATCCTCTTCAGGATAGTCAGAAGTATTAGATATATACCCACCAGTGCAGACATCTACAGAAACACAGGTTATCATATAAATTTGAATTGCACCGAGTAAGTTGGCTATGCGATTCGAGTCGTGTATCAGTTAGCTTGGATTCGGGATGCAGTGGGTTCGAATACCACTGCCAGCAGCCCTGAAGATGTTTATCCATGGTTTCCTATTTCCACACCAGGAAAATGCCGGGGAAGCACCTTAATTAAGCCCATGGTCACTTCACTCCTAGTCTTAGATCCTCCCTTTCCCATATCACCGTAAGACCTTTCTGAGTCTGTGCAACGGAAATCAAATAGATAAAAGGACAATATAGGAAAAAATATTTGCTTACCAAGACATTCTAAGGCTCTCACGTTCAACGACAACAACAATAAATGAATTCGTATTGTACAGAAACGCTAGTGTTCCGGCTTCTCAGTCTTACAATAGGCAGCTTTTCACTTTGGTTTGGGGGCGAGATCATCAACTGGAATGCCACAATTTTCGAAGTCGCTGGCTAGTACACTATTTAGATACATACTGTATCATATCTACATGTTACATCAGGCGACCGACACGAAAAACAAGGGCAGGAAGCGTGAAGATTGAAGTGAACAGCCTTTGTTACCAATGTGGATTTTACTGTAAGCCGGTCAGGAAAATGAGACTCTACCACAGTGCTTATATTATGTCTTCATTAATTTTAAAATGGGAAATGATCATAAATACTGAGTGCACTTACCACTTTGACATGTTGACCACAAATAAAACGGCATAATCAAATTTTCTATAAAAATGTCAGCCGAAAAGTGATAACCGGACTGTGCTTAATTGAAGAAAATTGTAAGATCGTGATGTTGTGTCGACTACAACTGAGTGTACCCCTTAATTTTTTTTGAAAAATGCACTGCGCAATACACTTTACGATAAATTGCAGAATTAAGAAGAAAAAACACACTTGGGAACAGATGAAATACGATTACAACATCGGACATGTGTACAAAGTTAGCTACAAGGGATGGGCGTGCACACAAAACAAGGTCCGAGATCAGGGAACAAAGCATGTGATGGCATACCGCGCTGTCATCTTCCCGCGCGTGGCGAGCGAGCGGGAGCTCGTCCATAGGAAAAACGTCACGCACGCAGGAGTAAACCATATCTGATCACCGTGTTCAATGACCCGCAAACATTAAGTGTGTAGAACTTTTACATATTACATTGTTTAACAAGTCTTTCAGCAATTTTGATCAATTCGCAGCAGAAGATACCGTGAAGACTTTCCCAAAGGCTGTGGCTACTTCTTCCCTTATTTTTTCTCTGGTCTTCATTGGGTTCCTTCCTCATAAGGATCCCCTTTGAACATTAATGATGAGGCAATATTTATGACAAGGTAATATTTTACCGACATAAAATTCTATTCCATTCCATTGCGTTTAGTTTGATAGTGGAATTGAACCTGCAGAAAAAAAATGATAAGAAGAAAGGAAAATGTTCTGAAACCCTGAAATCATACAACCAAGTCCATGCTGTGGCATTCGTACAATTACTGCTATGTATGAATATGTAAATATTTTTGCTTTCCTGGTCATATGTTCTCCTCTTGAACCATGGATTCCTACTTACTTCGGTACAGCACTGCGCAAGGTTTTTAGCGTGGTTTCTTGGTCATATGCTGTTTCTGATGCTAAGATGCATCCAGCTATTCTGTATTTATGTTGCGCTTGGCAATATGGTGTGTTGTGTGTAAATGAAGATGTGTGGATAGTTTTAAGAAACGCAGACATCTAGCCACCAAGCCGAAGAAAATAACAAGGCGCGGTTCAAGTACTTGGCCTTGCTGGAAATCGAACCCAGTTCCTATGAACCAAGGACGAGTGGATGAATAAATAATTGATCAATAAGAGTTAATCCTGTGTATTGCTCTAAGTCCCATTGATTGCAATGTTTCTAAAATGTGTTGGAATATTGCACCGACTGCTGTTCTGGAAAGAGAAATGTACCAGTAAATCTACTGAACACGAATCCCTCAAACTTAAATGAGTTTGAATACTACAAGCGGCCGCCATCGTCCTTAAGTGGTCATAATTTAGCGATATAACGAAGTGGACTTCTGTCAGATGGACGCTGGAGTGGCAAAATAATAGAAGCTTTGTCCTCTGTTCTAATATGAAGCTAATGAAATGCCGTGTGGCCTCAGGAGAGGCCTGGTGTAGGTCTTCTGATTTGACTCCCGCAGGCGACCTGCGCGTCGTGATGGGGATGAAATGATGATGAAGACGGCACATACAACCAGACCCCGTGCTAGGAGAATTAACCAGTTATGGTTAAAATTCCCGACCCTGCAGGGAATCGAACCCGGGACCTCTGTGGCTAAAGGCCAGCACGCTAACCATTTAGCCACCGAGCCGGGCTGTGCAGCTAATGCGAACGTGTTATATATTAAATTCCTCACGTACTCACAGAAGCTGTCCCGTTGAAATTTGTTTGGGTGTGAAGTGATGTACTTAGCAAATCTGGGAACTATTTGGGTGGACCAGCATGATTGTGATGCGTGATGTGACGTCGTAAAATTAACAGCAATAGACAATATGTCGTAGAATGGAAAAATGAAAACCTACAACCTGTCTTCCAGTCATTCGTAGAGTGGTACGTGCTCAAAAATTCAAATTTGTTGCCGCACTTTTCAATGGAACGTAGAATATTGAAGACATCGATTGCAATGAAATTTGATAGGATGATCAGTCAAGATATAAGAACATCACTGCACGCCTTCCGTTATTTTATAGGCTATTCACAGCATGACTAAATTAGTGATTCTGAACAGCAGTACGGCAGTTTCCTCGCTTGTAGTAATACATTATATTAATAGCATTCTCGTTTATAAACAGTGTATTTTAGGAGTTACCTGTTACGAAAGGTAGGGATGAATATCTGCAGTACGCATTTTGGTTAAAATTTAGTGAATGGTTTGTCCGAGGGAGGAGCTTGAAATACAGTGCGATGTTTGTCAGGTAGGTAGTAGCTTCGTTTGCTTCTCGGCTTGTACCACCCGCTACACAGTACGTCGACGAATGGACAAAAATCAAAGAATGAACATTTTATATTTTACACGTGTATCGCACGAAATGAATTACAAATGAAGGCTAAGAAAGAAACAGTTGGCCGCAAATAGATTAAACTCAGTCAACAGAGTGAACGTTCAAAGCGACTCTACTCGATCGACCCGAGTCGTTACCTCCACAGTTGCCAGTTAACTTGTACAGCGTTCGCATATGTGTTTGAGATCAAAGCGAAAGGTCACGCTCTGTGTTACTAGTGGGCAGTTTTAGTAAAGGTTAAATGCTTTCTAACACGAAAAATACAATTTTTTTCAGGTATATCTGCGATATCCACAAAAGGAAAAGCCAAAATTTGTCTCGATATCTTCACAGGAATCTCTTCTTTTAACGATTATATTTAAGTTTATTAATAACTTGTGCGAATTTGTCTGCTAGTTTGATTTATATTACTCGTTTTTCAGGATACTGCACCATGAAAAATAAAGGCATTTATAAAAGATTAATTTTAGCCACCAATGCTAGTCGGAAGAAGGCAGGAATTCTAAAGACAATGTGTAGGTTTTATAAATTTGAAGGCTGCACAGAAGACGCATACAACAGTTTAGACAGATTTAGTGCTTTACTGCACGTGATACTGAGCAAAAATTGGCGGATGTCGCACAAGGTTTGGCCGGTTTTTCTAGTTAAAAATGGAAATTGGCTTGATCGTGCGTGTATGCTTCCGGACTATGAACTACATTGATAAATGCTCAGCGACAAAGTAAAGTGAACACTGATGGAATTTGCTCTACTCGCGGTAGACGTATTAAACAGTTCGAGGACTGTTCGCGAGAGACAAAGAAATGGTGCTTAGAACCCCTTGTAGCGACTAACTCTGCAGAGGAACTTTCCTTTTCTACTAAGCAGGCAGCATACAAACAAAACACTCCAAAAGGTAACGAGCAGTCCAAACGGCAATCTGTTATGCAAGCCTTATCGTTATATACAGATATATCCAGTCTTTTGAGTTAACCGTAGGAACGTTTTCGGAGGCTTTCACGACGCCTTCCGCCAAAATAGGCTCAGTTATACGTGTAAAACTTATCGATCCAACAGTTGTTTAGTTTTCTAGACCTGGTGATGCATATGTTTATTGTATCTAACCCTATTGTATCCTCAAATAGAAAAATTTTAGCAAAAAGAAAAAAGGACGACGCCAGATATGAATCTGAAATGCTATTTTACAAATGATGCTGGACGGCTCCTTACATCTATGAAAAGTGATGATTTGTTACACTGTGATGGAGGTGAATGATATGAAAAAATCTAGAAATGTTGAAGTAATTTTATTAATTGAATTTCATTATTTTATTAGTGTTGTGTACTTTTATTTTGTTTGCGTTTATGGTTACAAATACTGCGGACATTTTGAATTTGTAACGCGATTTATTTTAGGTTACTGGACTACCGGATGAGATAGCATTTTCTGTGTACTTACAGGTGTAAAGTTGAACAACGACAAAAATGTTTGTTTCGGTCTAACTGGCCAGTGAGCGCCTTTAAGAGGTGAAAGCTGAATTCTGATGTTCGCCCACTACTCCCATATGCTCGACGTACCGTGCGCCATACCATGCTTCAGGCAGTAAGCATGCGTTATACTACTGTAAGAAGCGATTCCAAGTACGAGTACATCACTGCACTGCGCCTGTACACATCGCATGACTTCACTTCGGCTTCAGGACGTATTCAGCATGCGTAATGTGTAAGAAGCAATTGTAAGTAGAATAAATCACTGCACTACAGCTTAAGGTAGTATGTATGCGTAAGTTGTATGAAAACTTTCTACGTACAAGAAGTGAACGTTAACGCACTGGAAAATATTGTTATGTTCGTCAGCAAAGCACTAAGTCATTCACTATTAAACACTACCTGATCTGCAAAACATCAAATATTCAACTAATATTTTATTTTTGAAGTAGGATATAATGTTGACGTGAAATGTGTCCAGGGCGCTACTAAAAACCAGCAGAAAAGTATTTCTGCTTATCTCCCGAGCATCCTGCGTATAGATGTCGGAAATTTCATACTACGTCGACTAATATTTCAGCTTCGATTAAAAGAGATACAGAGGTAGCAAAACCCTAATATTTTGATATATTCATAAACTGTACGTGGTAGTAAATAGGATTGTAGAGCGTATAATTCTACTCGTGTTGTCAACATCTCATTTTCACTATAAAGTATTTTATGCAACTTTAAAATAGAACTCTAATTGAGCAATGTCTGATCTACAGTGCCTACACAAGGTCATCATACGTGTTCATCAGCTAATTGCTCTGAGCTTTCCAGCTACTTTTCAGATATTGATTATAAACCTACCGTTGATTTTTTGTCAAAATTATTACTACGATTAAATTTAGGTTGTGTTAATTGATACTTCAGCCACATTTCATTGATTCCTGCCTGGTCCAAACTGAACAGTTCGATTGTACGTAGGTAAGTCTTCTCTCGAGATTCGGGGTAAGGTAGGGCACTTTACGAGGACATTCTAAAAGGTAGGAAGAACAGAGACCGAAATGTTAGGAACTGCACTGAACATTGGTCAGTTAGAGTTGGGTTCGCTATGAGCTCTTACTTAGCGAAAGGCTAAAGAGCAAAATTAGCCTAAAGTGGCCCCGTCATTCCGTGCTGCGGTTTCTGACAAATTAACCCTGACAATGCTATCCCTCTGGGCGAGTTATTACGGGAGTGAGCGCTGTTGACACCGACACGATATGACAAGCGTCCAGGATACTAGCTAGTATAGTAATCGAATGTTCCACAAGACTGAAAAACAAACACAGAAATATTGCCCTAACGAAGCATGTCGTCACAACAAACCAGTCATAGAGTCTGGAGTGCTCCAGGATTATTGAATTGAATGTAATAGGCTCGGTGAAGACCTATTTAAGGGCTATTGCGGTAACAATTGAGAAATTGTGTGCATAAGAGAAAGTGTGAGATATTACGAACGGCAGTCAGTGTAATAAAGCTCTCCTCACTATGGGTTTCTTCCAGTTTCATTTGGGAGCGTGATAGCCGAGCAGAATTTTAACTGGATTCTCTCCAAACCATACTCGGTTCAAATTCCGGCTAATGGAGGTTGTATGTTTGAAATGAAAAGGCATGTCCCTATGGTTCAGATTCCGCATAAAATTGGATTTCCTGAGGCTATGGTTACTATATTAACACACGTGTAAAATCAAACACTTACTTCTTTGCCAGTTTAATTCCATTTTGGTTATTTCCTTCTTAGCCGCCTCGAGGATCGAAATACTGACCCGTGATCCCATGATATATTGGATCGATACTACCCACAGTAGCCGCTCTTTGAGGAATGAACAAAAGTTTTAAAACTTCATGTTATAATTTTTAGTATGTTAAAAACCTCAGGTGAAGCATCCGGCGTCCTCCCGACTACATTAACTCTGCCTTAGGAAGTGCTCCATTTAATTATGCATCACTGCTTGATGGTAGAAGATCAAAATCTTCAGGCCACGTAAATGGCACAACTTAAGGTGATCTCTATTATTATTATTATTATTATTATTATTATTATTATTATTATTATTATTATTATTATTATTATTATTATTGTTATTGCAGGAGAACATGATTAATTCTAACCTGGCAGTTATAGGAAAATCAAATTAAGCACGAATTCGAATTAATATAGCTCACCGTACTTACCCTAAACTCGAATTCAAAACAATCCCTACTTCTTCAATAGTTCCTAGAATTGCAAACTGTACTGCAAGTAGTTTACTGGAAACAAAAGCAGCGTAGGCTACACTCCCTTTATAAAAATAATGGCGTATGGCTTTTAGTGCCGGGAGTGTCCGAGGAGAAGTTCTTCTCGTCAGATGCAGGTCTTTAAATTTGACTCCCGTAGGCGACCTGTGCGTCGTGATGAGGATGAAATGATGATGAGGACTACACATGACACCCAGCCCCCGTGTCAGCGAAATTAACCAATTCCAGTTAAAATTCCCGACCCCACCGGGAATCGAATCCGGGACTCCTGTGACCAAAGGCCAGCATTTAGCCGAGGAACCGGACACTCCCTTAATTGTTCTGGGTCGATGGCGAAGCCTAGATATTGTCGCCAAATCCATTTGCAATTAATGATGGATATTTTACAAAATATCTTCAAAATGAACACTACGAATTCTTTTTATATGGACTACATAGGCCTATATACAATGGGATGAGAGGCATGACCAGTTTTAAGGAAAATAATGGATAGGAACAGCATTGTGAGATTTTATCTTTTGCCCGAACAATGACGGTATATGTACAATGTGTGTACTATGCAGAGTGTCTGTTAGGTCATCAGCCCAGAGGCTGGTTGGATCCTCAAATAGCATCACCAAAGACTATGCAGTTATAGGGAAACCACAAAACCAATGGCAGTACCAAAATGAGGAGTGAGGTAGTTTGCCATTGCTTTCCTCACTGGGCCAGGCAGTGCTATTGTAGCACAACTAACCCTATGAGCAACACCTTTCATGACACTCAGACACACTGGTTGTGCTCTGAATGTCATTAATCAGCACCACCCATACCCCAGCAGCTTCCATATTGTCACAGCCATGGATGAGACTGGGACTTCAGTGGAAGCTACCCTTTGCTCTGGCCTGTGCCAAGTAGGATAACATAATTAAACCTGCATACCAATCTTTTCTGGCTGGTGATCTCTCAGATTAGTGAGACGTTTTACAGCACAGAATGCATATAATCAACGTAAATAAATGCATTATTATTATTATTATTATTATTATTATTATTATTATTATTATTATTATTATTCCACTGGCATATAACAGTTGTGAACGTGCTGGCTCATTGAGAATGATGTCAGTGGATGAGATGCTCGAGAGCCCTGCTCGCGCTGTCTACTCTAGCCCGCACGCCTGCTCGTGCTCGACCGACGTGCCTGCAAACACAATGCTCTGCTAGGCTGCATAACTAACTAACTCACGGGGACTGCCTTGGTTGCGTTTAACATTCCTTTAAAGGGACTGACTTAGCGACGTTGCCTGAGCATACATTCACTCCAGTGAACAAGGGAAACAAGAAATAAACCTCACAATCTGCAGGAAAACTGCAGTTTGAATTAACCAGTTTTTATTGCTGGCAAGAGCTGGAAGAATGTATGTCATGTTCACGTGATAATAATAATAATAATAATAATAATAATAATAATAATAATAATAATAATAATAATAATAATAATAATTATAATAATAGTAACGTCATTGGCTTTACATCCAACTAAATATTTGTACGGATTTCGGAGATGCCGAGGTACCGGAATTTACTTTCATTGCGGTTCTGTTACGTGCCAGTAAAGTTACCAACACGACTCTGACATATCTGTGCACCTTCAAATACCAACGGACTGATCCAGAAACGAACGTGCCAAGTAGGTTTCAGGACAGCGCCTCAACCGTCTGAGCCACTCAGCCCGTTTTCAAATAAATAGACGAGTAGAGTAAGTCAAAACACGTCGCAGAAGTCGTATTGTGTTATATTTGCAATTCTAATATATTTAGCTCATACGTATACGCACTGTATGGGGTGTTCTCCACATCCACGACTGGACATTGGGAATATATTATTCTCAGCTTAGACCGGGATCACTATTTCAGCGCGCCTTCGTTCCGTCGGATATTCATGCGTAAAAATGTTCATATAAGTTGACATGATCATCAGGAATAAACTGCGTTTAAATTTTTTGAAATGTCCTACATCTTTCTCCATAATCATAGAAGATATACAACAATTCCAAATTTATGACATTTTCATCACTAAGTTCTCCAGTATTTTATTGATGGCCTGTTGAATGTAGATGATAAAAGAAAACTCTTATAGAGCTAAAATATTTATTTTTTCTTAGTACTTGATATAAGTTCAAAATCATTTATCACTGTTTTTAGCTGAAGCGGGTTACGTATAACTTTCAGAAGGTATAGCATGGATGTAATCAAACACGTTTTCCTTAGCCACTATATAGCGCAGATGAATCAAATTTCTAGTGCTCATTACTCATTCTAACACTTTCTAACTTGTGCGTTCTCCACTTGTCAAAATTTTCTGCGGTTAACTCTATGAGTAGTAAGTTGTAAGTTGCTGTCAGGAGTCGGAATGTCAACAATCTGCTTCCAGCTGAAGTGTTAGGCTTTAAATTCAAGAATAGAATAGATCAACATTATTCTCGTTGAACAACATACGGTTGTAACTGACAGAATAAATCATATAGTAAAGATAGTTGCATCGCATACGTACAGTCGCTCGAAAAAGAGATGAGCATATTGTATCGTATAAATTCTCCACAGCACCTTTGCGCATGCGAGAATCCATCGAGTACGGTTCACATGCTCCTGAAAACAGCTTGCTGTAAGACTGGACTATGGAATGACGAATGTTAAGGAATTAAAGTTCATTTTAGCTCTTACTAATATGGAAAATTGAGAGGTATGCTTGTTGCTTGTAAATAGGCTTATCCAATTTCAGTAGTATGATTCACAGCATGTCACTCACTACCTGCGCAAAGTCGCGTTTTGTTATGAAACATTAACCGATTTCTAGTCAGTTCCTGCGTTGTCATAGGGAACATCGAAATGCATACAGTCTGATATCCCTGCATGTCGATATATGGCCTTCCGTATTGTCTTTTAAAACCATTATTCCTATAACGGCGGAGCTTATGGAACATAGCTCACCCGTGTTGGCAATTGTGAAGGTTGTTGCTTTGGCAAGAGAATCCGGTCGTAGGGAAGGCGTTCCTGCTTCCACAACTATGTGGTGCACTAAGCTATATCAGGACTGTGCGTAAGAAGCAAAGACTCATTCTACAGGCCTCCCACACATCTCTACTAGTGAGCAAAATGAGGCCACCTGGCAGTACTTGGGGAGAAACCCTTCCTCACAGCTGTATCTCTGTGAGATTTGTTTACCTTTCCTGGGGTGGTATAGACTGCACGTAACCGAATTAGGAGTGCAGGACTCCCAAATTACGTAGCTGATAGGAAGGTCCATTTGACCGAGGACCAAATGACTGATCGTCTCCATATGCCACGAGAATGCTGAACTTCACATGAGAACACATAGTCTTTAGTATTGAAGTCGCGTTTTTATGTGGAGATGCAGCGCAAATTCACGGGTACCGTGAATCAATAGTCAGGTATACATTGACACCTCTCACGAAATAATCGTTTTAGCGTTAGAACGTTAATGAGTTTCGTTTACCCGCTGTTCAAAATTCCAGGAACACCCAAAAGCGAGATTTACGTACAGATTTTCAGTCCCTGGTTGATTCCAACGTTGGGAATAATTTATCCTGAAGGACAGCGTGTTAGAGTCGAGCAGGATAATCACCGATTTCACACTTTAAACGTCATTCAGTGATAATAATTATAATAATAATCGTATGGCTTCAGCTACAGTGTGCAGACATTTCGATTTGACGCCATCTGGCTGCCTGCTCGTCAGTTTCGACGTTCCGTTTTACTCTAGGCCTACTAGATGGCAGACAGAGTAAACCGGATCTCTCCTGGGCGTCTCTGGCTGAGATTTAATTAATTTTGTCGGGTAAATACCAAATGTATCACCAGATATCTTTTACATGCCGACATCGTACGACATGGAGTGTCTAGTGGACTTTTTTCCGCCCTTGAAAAATCCGACTACCTCCGCCAGGTTTGAACCCGCTATCTTGGGATCAGGAGGCCGACATTCTACCACGGATCCAGACAATTATCGAGGCAATACCATGGGCACTGAACAGTCCTGACATTAACCCCAGAGAGAATATCTGGGGTCTACTGATGGGGACTATGTGGGAACGCCGTCGTCTCCCAAGCTAAAGGTAGGAGTTGTGGACAACGGTGCTCAACTTTTAAGACTGTTTCTTCCAGACACTCAGTACTACTGAGCCCAAACCACTTCTAGTAGTTATAGATTAAAAGGACCGGGAGGCCCGATACTGATATGTGTGTGTTTGTTTCTGGATTGTTTATTTCGCAGAAATTGGCGTTAAGTATCAAGATACATTTAGATTTACTTGATTATTTAGTCCTCGAGCACACGAACAACACTGCAGGGAAGGAGTAAAAAATGTTGGTGAAAAATATGATACTGACTGTGTATGGTAACGTCCACAGCTCGCCAGGAAGATTTCAACCTACGGCAGTTCCCAATTGCCGCACTATCAGTTCAACCCAATGCCGTTACTCGCACAGCTGACCCGCGGCATCCTGACTCACTCGTTTTTTTTCTGGTGTTTATTTGTATTGACTGAAATTTTCAGGGCACACCTTATTTCTTTCTCTATTTCTTTCTTTCGTATTTAGTTCTCAAGTCCAGAGCCACAACTCTAATAATTTTATTGGCTTTACGTCCCACTAACTACACTCATGTTAATAAAATCCATAACACCTTGAAAGATTAGATATAGGAAATTCATATTCACAGGACATTTTCTGAAGAATTATTAGCATTTGAACCATGTCGGCACTCAGGTTCAAGCCCACATCGATATCTGTGCGCACCACCACAGACTGGTAAAATGTGCCTGCGGCTCTTGTTGTCGCTATAAACTGAAGGTAGTGGATCAGTGTGACTTGAGCAGACGTTCAGGATGCCTCGCAGATGTATGCGAGAACCGTACCGTCAAATGAGTGAGGTTGAAGGAGGGCGCATTATTGGCATGAGAGAACGTGATGCATCCATCCGAGAAATTACTGCTCGTGTGGGGCGAAGTGTGTCGGCAGTGCCACGGATGTGCACAGAATGGTTCACAAACGTCCGTAGAACACGACGAGATGGGTCTGGTCTCACCACCCAGACCATCTCCCGAGAAGATCGACACGTCATCCGAATGGCATTGCCGGACAGATCTGCGTCCCCCTCTGCTCTGACGCAACCGTGGTACAGTGTAACACATCGCACATTATTAGGAGTGACAGTCCGTCACCGTTTATTGCGGTCTGGGTTACCGACGCGTCGTCCACTTCTCCTCCTATCTTTAATTAATGTGAATAAACATGCTAGACTGCAATGGTGTATGGAACGACATAACTGAGGACAGGAATGGGAGCAGATAGTGTTTTCGGACGAATCCACATTCTCATTGTTTGAAAAGGACGGCCGCATTATGGTTCGCCGTAGACATGGGGAGAGGCATCACATTGACTGCATTCGCATAAGACATACAGCGCCAACTCAAGGTCTTATGGTGTGGCGTGCTATTGCATACAACCACAAATCACAGTTGGTGCGTGTCCAGGGCACTGTGACCAGTTTGACCAACGTGAATGACATCCTGCGACCCGTAGTCATACCCATTCTGCACGACACCCAAGAAGCCATATTACAGCAGGACAATGCGCGACCACATGTTGCTGCACGAACACGTGCCTTCTCTTTGCCACAGGATGTGGCCCACCTGATCACCGGACTTATCGCCAATCGAAAATATGTGGGATATGGTGAAAGGATGGATGCGGCACTGTGACCTAGTGCCAACCACCCAAGATGAACTACGGATCCAGGTGAATGCAGCATGGATGGCTATACCACAGGACGCCATTCGCGCCTGATACGCGTCGATGCCATCACGTATGGAACATGTTATGGGTGCCCATGAAGGACCCAGTTTCTTCTAGACAACAGGACACATGCTGAACCTAGGTGACTGAAATGCTAATCGTTTCTGCAGAACGTACTAATGAACATGTCTCGTGAATAAGAACTTCCTATCTCCAGTCTCTCAAGTTGTTCTGCTTGTTATGAGCACGAGTTTACTTTAACGGTTTTCGGGGACCTGAACTTCAAGGATGGAGTACACTGACTGACAGAGCAAATGCAACACCAAGAAGGAGTGGTTCGAAAGGGATGAAAGTTGGGGAAAAAACAGAGACGGCACGGATGAATAATTGATGTTTATTTCAAACCGATATGCAGGTTACACAATGCGCACGGCATCCACTCAGTAGGATGTAGGACCACCGCGAGCGGCGATGCACGCAGAAACACGTCGAGGTACAGAGTCAATAAGAGTGCGGATGGTGTCCTGAGGGATGGTTCTCCATTCTCTGTCAACCCTTTGCCACAGTTGGTCGTCCGTACGAGGCTGGGGCAGAGTTTGCAAACGGCGTCCAATGAGATCCCACACGTGTTCGATTGGTGAGAGATCCGGAGAGTACGCTGGCCACGGAAGCATCTGTACACCTCGTAGAGCCTGTTGGGAGATGCGAGCAGTGTGTGGGCGGGCATTATCCTGCTGAAACAGAGCATTGGGCAGCCCCTGAAGGTACGGGAGTGCCACCGGCCGCAGCACATGCTGCACGTGCCTTGAATACGCACTAGAGGTGACGTGGAATCATACGCAATAGCGCCCCAAACCATGATGCCGCGTTGTCTAGCGGTAGGGCGCTCCACAGTTACTGCCGGATTTGACCTTTCTCCACGCCGACGCCACACTCGTCTGCGGTGACTATCACTGACAGAACAGAAGCGTGACTCATCGGAGAACACGACGTTCCGCCATTCCCTCATCCAAGTCGCTCTAGCCCGGCACCATGCCAGGCGTGCACGTCTATGCTGTGGAGTCAATGGTAGTCTTCTGAGCGGACGCCGGGAGTGCAGCCCTCCTTCAACCAATCGACGGGAAATTGTTCTGGTCGATATTGGAACAGCCAGGGTGTCTTGCACATGCTGAAGAATGGCGGTTGACGTGGCGTGCGGGGCTGCCACCGCTTGGCGGCGGATGCGCCGATCCTCGCGTGCTGACGTCACTCGGGCTGCGCCTGGACCCCTCGCACGTGCCACATGTCCCTGCGCCAACCATCTTCGCCACAGGCGCTGCACCGTGGACACATCCCTATGGGTATCGGCTGCGATTTGACGAAGCGACCAACCTGCCCTTCTCAGCCCGATCACCATACCCCTCGTAAAGTCGTCTGTCTGCTGGAAATGCCTCCGTTGACGGCGGCCTGGCATTCTTAGCTATACACGTGTCCTGTGGCACACGACAACACGTTCTACAATGACTGTCGGCTGAGAAATCACGGTACGAAGTGGGCCATTCGCCAACGCCGTGTCCCATTTATCGTTCGCTACGTGCGCAGCACAGCGGCGCATTTCACATCATGAGCATACCTCAGTGACGTCAGTCTACCCTGCAATTGGCATAAAGTTCTGACCACTCCTTCTTGGTGTTGCATTTGCTCTGTCAGTCAGTGTATAATCACCTTGTAATATAAATGTACAATCCCTGACACTGCTGTAAAGTTCTCGTGTGAACTCGGCCTTGGTAGTCGACAAAAAATGTTTTAAAGTGTGCGCTCAATCCATTTTTTGTGAGCGACTGCACATGAAAGTAAATTTTAATTTCTTACTTTATATAAACGCCGAAAGCCATGGTCTACAAATTATTGAAAGATGATGAAACTATTAAATGTACATTCAGCATTACTAGTAATTATTACGACGGATGACATCATGAAGGGCTGCACAAGAAATACAAGGTGGAACAAGAATGGACATCAAACTGTTTGACAATGAAATAGTGGCTTGAGGGAAGGATGTGAGAGAAGTCCAAGAAAAGTGTGATGCAGTGACTGGAAATTTGAAAAAGTGGAGAGTTAGAAACAGTGAGGAGAAGGGCTAGTCGAATATGATGGAAAAATGAGAGGGAGAGGAGGGATGAACAATAGAAAGGGAGAAAAGTATATTAAATTATTGAAAGATTCTAGCACTGTGAAATTATACTAATTATAATTTCGTGTGGCTATTTCTAGTGGGGTGCAGATATTGTAATGTAGACCCTCCGATTAATGTCGGCGGCATCTGACATGTGTAGGTAACTGCGTGTTATTTTGGTGGAAGATAGTGTCGTGTGTGGTGTGTGAGTTGCAGGGATGTTTGGGACAGCACAAGGGAATTAACCATTTAAGGTTAATATCTCCGACCAGGCCGGGAATAGTACCCGGGATCCCAGCACGCTAACCACTTAGCCATGGAGCCGGACACTTTGAAACTGAAATAAGGAATGTGAGTTCGGTTCCGAGTTTTGAGAACGAAACATTTACAAACGGAAAACACTTCTGGAGGGACATGTAGCACTAGAGCTCATTCGGCCTAAACCAGGAAAGAGTCCGAGTTTAATTCGCGAGGTAATGTCGCCCGGGTATAGAGCCAATCACTCTGTCCCAGTTAGTGCCGAGGTTACCAATAATGGACGCTTTGCTCTCCTTTCACGCCTCCAAGAGCCTTCATGGCTTGCATACACTTTTATATTCAACTCAATCCATTCGAGTATAATTTAATATCATTGGGCATGTTCCGCTGTGCTTATCTGTTTCTGAGACTTGGATTATAAAAGTGCATCTTTCTACACACTGAACCCAGAAACAACGGAACAAACGGGGAGATCCTGATATCGCTTGAATAGGGCTTCAAAATGTACCTGTACCGAGAACATGGCTGCGCTCTTTGGGTCACGTAACTATCAGCTTTCATTCGGGAGATAGTGGGTTCGAATCGAACTGCCGGCATCCCGGAAGGTAGTTTCGCGTTTCGACACAAGGATAATGCTGGGGCTGAACCTTAATTAAAGCCACGGTCACTTCCTTCCCATTCCTAGCCATTTTCCTATCCCATCGTCGCCATTAGACTTATCTGTGTCGGTGCGACGTAAAGCAAATTGTTACAAATATGTACACTTCATATTAGCAGGGAACATATCAGGGAAATTTGTTATTGATGTAAATGTTTCAATGCAGTCCGACCGTCAACAAGTTTCGCTTGATAACCAAGGCTCATCGGGTTCATTTGAGAGTGCTTACTGAGTCTGTGTGTTAAAATATGGCAGAGTTAACTCGTGTCACGTCATGTCATGTCATGTCACGTCATGTCATGTCATGTCACGATCCATTGTGTTGTTTTGTTCTGTTCAATTCTATTCTATACTATTCTCTCCTGCAAGACTTGAAACACCTTAACAATCTTTATTTTATATTCGTGATCATAACACGTGATTCCATGTAATACTGTAGAGCTATTAGTAAAAGCAAAGCAAAGTCATCTCCGTACGAGCCATGAAGGCCCTTGGAGGGGTGGAAGGTAAAGGCTTCCACCATTCGTAACCTCGGCACTTGATGGGGTAGAGTGGTTAGCTCTACGCCCGGCCGCCTTTGCCCCCAGGATTTAACCTGGTACTCATTTTTGGTGTACGCTGAGTGAACCTTAGGGCCAGCAGAGCTATTAGTAATTATCTTAAACTGTGGTATAGGCTTAGGAAAGAACAGCTCGGACTACGAATATTACTATAATTTACTTGGCATATTATTAGAAGAGTATAGAGGTGGACTATATTCAGCATGATTGTTCTTAGCGCCTGTACTCGCACCCTGTATCTTAAGTGGCGGCTTTTCTGAACGTTTTTTGTCTGTAATTTTCATTCCAATGTTCGTGAAATATTATGCCTAGCTTTTTAAGGGTCTAATTAAGAAAAAAATTGACTAAGAGGAGGAATATATTTTAGGAATTATATAGTATTCTAAAAGAAAATTATCTGTTTTAAAAACTTTTCAGGTGCTACAGATTACTAATAATTATGAATGCTATGAGTGCAAATGTATGCAAAATTTTAAAGTTTTGAATTCTAGAAAAAGTTACTTTTGACTTTTTTCCAATGAAAACAAAGCCCAGAATTAACACTCATTTCTGATTCCCAACTGTGAGATTACCCAGGTTAGGTAGGTGCCTTATCTCACCGTTTCCCAATATTTAAATGAGCACGTTAACTTCTCTTGCCTTTAATAGTAATATTATTGGTTTTAACGTCCCACTAACTACTTTTACGGTTTTTAGAGACGCAGAGGAGCTGAAATTTAATCCCGAAGGAGATTTACGTTCTTTACCTTCAAATACCACCGGACTCATCTAGCATCAAACCTACCAAGTTGGGGTCAGAGGACCAGTGGCTCAATCGTCTGAGCAGCTGAGCCCGGTCAGTTTGCTTTTTCTGTCCTACGAAATTCTCCAGCGATTATGACTGGAATGCATATTTCATACCGATACAATATTGGCTTAATCATATTACAAGGTTAAAAACTTTCAAATGCACGAGGGATCCAACCGTTATATTTAAAAACCGCACAATATATTTTATGTGATGAAGTCAAAACACTTTCCTAAATGACTTCTTTCAGACAAGGTAATTATTTTACAATCATTTAAAACATAGAAGTGGTATAAGGTTTCATAACGACGATGCCTACTAGTTCAGCGGATGATGAAGAAATTGAAAGAATATATGAGGAGATAGAAGATTTAATACAATATGTCAAAGGTGACGAGAATCTAATTGTGATGGGAGACTGGAACGCAGTGGTAGGCCAAGGAAGAGAAGGTAGCACAGTAGGAGAATTTGGATTGGGACAAAGGAACGAAAGAGGAAGTCGGCTGGTTGAATTCTGCACTGACCATAATTTAGTCCTCGCCAATACTTGGTTCAAACACCACAAACGACGGCTGTATACGTGGACGAGACCTGGAGACACTGGAAGGTATCAAATAGACTTCATTATGATTAGGCAGAGATTCAGAAACCAGGTGTTGGATTGCAAAACTTTCCCAGGAGCAGACGTGGACTCTGACCACAACTTGTTGGTCATGAAATGCCATCTGAAATTGAAGAAATTGAAGAAAGGAAAGAATGCAAAAAGATGGGATCTAGACAAGTTGAAAGAAAAGAGTGTGATGGATTGTTTCAAGGAACATGTTGCACAAGGACTAAATGAAAAGGCCGAAGGAAACACAGTAGAGGAAGAGTGGAGAGTCATGAAAAATGAAGTCAGTAGGGCTGCTGAAGAAATGTTAGGAAGGAAGAAAAGATCAACTAAGAATCAGTGGATAACTCAGGAGATACTAGACCTGATTGATAAACGACGAAAATACAAGAATGCTAGAAATGAAGAGGGCAGAAAAGAATACAGGCGATTAAAGAATGAAGTGGATAGAAAGTGCAAGGTAGCTAAGGAAGAATGGCTGAAGGAGAAGTGCAAGGATGTCGAAGGCTGTATGGTCCTGGGAAAGGTAGATGCTGCATACAGGAAAATCAAGGAAACCTTCGGAGAAAGGAAATCTAGGTGCATGAATATTAAGAGCTCAGATGGAAAGCCACTTCTAGGAAAAGAAGACAAAGCAGAAAGATGGCAGGAGCATATCCAACAGTTGTATCAAGGTAACGGTGTAGATAATTTCGTTTTGGAACATGAAGAGGCTGTCGATGCTGATGAAATGGGAGACCCAATTTTGAGGTCAGAGTTTGACAGAGCTGTGAATGACCTAAATAGGAACAAGGCACCTGGAATTGATGATATTCCCGCTGAATTACTGACTGCCTTAGGAGAAACCAGCATGGTAAGGTTATTTCATTTAGTGTGCAAGATGTATGAGACAGGAGAAGTCCCATCCGATTTTCGGCAGAATGTTGTTATACCTATTCCCAAGACAGCCGGTGCTGACAGGTGTGAAAACTACCGCACTATTAGTTTAGTATCTCATGCCTGCAAAATTTTAACACGTATTATTTACAGAAGAATGGAAAAACAAGTTGAAGCTGAGTTGGGGGAAGATCAATTTGGCTTCAGAAGAAATGTAGGAACACGTGAAGCAATCCTGACTTTACGTCTCATCTTAGAGGATCGAATAAAGAAGGACAAGCCCACGTACATGGCATTCGTACATCTAGAAAAGGCATTCGATAATGTTGATTGGACCAGGCTATTTATGATTCTGAAGATGATAGGGATCAGATACCGAGAACGAAGAATTATCTACAACCTGTATAAAAATCAGTCCGCAGTGATAAGAATCGAGGGCTTTGAAAAAGAAGCAGCAATCCAGAAAGGAGTGAGGCAAGGCTGCAGTTTGTCCCCTCTCCTTTTCAATTTTTACATAGAACAGGCAGTAAAGGAAATCAAAGAGAAATTTGGAAAGGGAATCACAGTCCAAGGAGAGGAAATCAAAACCTTGAGATTTGCCGATGATATTGTTATTTTATCTGAGACTGCAGAAGATCTTGAGAAGTTGCTGAATGGTATGGATGAAGTCTTAGGTATGGAGTACAAGATGAAAATAAATAAGTCCAAAACAAAAGTAATGGAGTGCAGTCGAACGAAGGCAGGTGATGTAGGAAATATTAGATTAGGAAACGAAGTCTTAAAGGAAGTAGATGAATATTGTTACTTGGGTAGTAAAATAACTAACGATGGCAAAAGTAAGGAGGACATAAAATGCAGACTAGCACAAGCAAGGAAGAGCTTTCTTAAGAAAAGAAATTTGCTCACTTCAGACATTGATATCGGAATTAGAAAGATGTTTTTGAAGACTTTTGTGTGGAGCGTGGCATTGTATGGAAGTGAAACATGGACGATAACTAGCTCAGAAAGAAAGAGAATAGAAGCTTTTGAAATGTGGTGTTACAGAAGAATGCTGAAGGTGAGATGGATAGATCGAATCACGAATGAAGAGATACTGAATCGAATTGGTGAGAGGAGATCGATTTGGCTAAATTTGACGAGAAGAAGAGATAGAATGATAGGACACATCTTAAGACACCCAGGACTTGTTCAGTTGGTTTTTGAAGGAAGTGTAGGTGGCAAGAACGGTAGGGGTAGACCAAGGTATGAATATGACAAACAGATTAGAGCAGATGTAGGATGCAATAGTTACGTAGAAATGAAAAGGTTAGCACAGGATAGGGTGGCATGGAGGGCTGCATCAAACCAGTCTATGGACTGATGACTCAAACACAACGACGATAGAAGCAAGATACGAAAATATTTTTGAAAGTGACGAACATGAAGAACAGATTTTACATTAATTTTATTATTCCCTCCTTCCAAAGTACAAGAGAATAGTTGCACCAAATTGTAGTAAAGCTACTTCGAAATATTTGCCGCTAAGTTTAAAATTGGGAATATGAACAAAGCAAAAGCGTGAGAAGTCCGAATTTCTTCACGTATACCAAGTTAAAGAGCGGATAAATGTGAGTTAAAGATATCTGCGGTGTCTTTAAAAATAAGGACAGACGTGTAACTAGTATTTACATGTAACTCAAGGTATGGAGTATCTACGAACACCAAAATGTCATTTCAGTTGATACTTGGGACATTTCTGGACCAAACTTTCGGTAGGTTATTTGCATAAATACCAAACCACTATTCCGGCATTCCATTCAAGAATCTCTTCCATTTGGCAGAGATTATGACTAGAATGCATGTTTCATACCGGTACATTATTGGCTTAAACATATTACAAGACTGAAAACTTTCAAATGCACGAGAGATCCAACAGTTACATTAAAATCCGCAGTCCGACTCGTTGGCTGAATGGTCATCGTACTGGCCTTCGGATCAGAGGGTCCCGGGTTCGATTCCCGGCCGGGTCGGGGATTTTAACCTTAATTGGTTAATTCCACTGGCCCGGGGGCTGAGTGTTTGTGGTGTCCCCAACATCCCTGCAACTCACACCACACATAACACTATCCTCCATCACAATAACACGCAGTTACCTACAAAATTGCAGATGCCGCCCACCTCATCGGAGGGTCTGCCTTACAAGGGCTGCCTGCACTCGGCTAGAAGTAGCCACACGAAATTATTATATTTATTAAAATCCGCACAATACGTTTTATGTGATGAAGTCAAAACACTTTACGAAATGACTTCCTTCAGACAAGGTAATTAATTTACAATCATTTAAAATATAGAAGTTGTATAAGTTTTCATAACAACGATAGAAACATGACAAAAAATATCCGTACGATGATCCCTTTAACACAGTCCTCTAGGACTGTCGTTTAATTCCGAAACACTCCTATGAATATAGTCATTTTGTCCCCGTTGATCCTCTGTTACCACGTTCCAGCCTAGAGCTTTGCCACTTTAATTTACTCAGAGCGTCGATCACCTCATTCAGTCGAATATCCTTCACCATCATATGACTAAGATGCTTGCTGGAATTCGGTTCATCAATCTTAAACCAAAATATCGATCGTTTTATCAGCTATGCTACATAGCCAGTGCTACGTTTAAACCAGCGGGATTCAATTACTTTTTAAACTTTGCTTATCAAGGACTTCGATTAACATTGCAACGTCAACGGTTGAAGTAACATGATGTAGCATGAATAAGTATTGGACACAAACAAAATATAGTACTGTTACAAAATGTTCCTATTTTGAAGACTTACAAGTAGTTTTGATTGAGCTGAGTGAGACAAATTATTTCGCATTTTGTGATTATGTTTACTTATAATAGTTACTTCATTTGTGAGCAACTATTCAGAAATAATTGTGCAATTTTTTTATTGAACACCAGTTTCTTCCTCATGAAGTTTTGGTATGACCTGCTGGAACACCCATACGTGTACAGACCATGACTCACACAGCAGTTACTGAGGGTGGAGACGTCAGCCTCCATGAATAGTCACCGGCGATGGGAACCACCCCTTTTTCAGTGAATACCGCACTAAATGAAATAGCATCGCTATCATACGGGGCATTTTTCTTCGTAATCAATTGTATAGGGCACCATAAATCGTTCTCGCTGGTCATTTAGAAGACTTGAATCATCCGGAGCAACCCTCAGTAGAACAATGCTCCGCTCGAAGCATCCTGAAAATGTCTCGCCAACATGACAAACTCCAACAAGTCCTGGATTAAAGTAATGAAATATAACTCTACATTCCTAGTTCTTTTCCAGGTAATAAAAACATTTTATTGTGCTCAATTAACTCATTGAAACTAAATTTACTCAAGTCCGGTCGAATGCTAAGTAGGGTATAATTTTACCTCATGGCGTCTTTGTGTTAAATTAATGAGGAAATGAAAAATGTAAGATGATGTACTGTACTGTAGTACAGTGGTCGTCAACATAAGGTTCCAGTACCCTACCTAACAAACTAGCCAGCTACTGGAGATCTACTGCGATAAATGAGGCAATACATTGGATCCTTCGTTATTTACATACCCTTGCTAATACATGACCCGTTGAAAAGTCCACCTTTAGGTTCCTTTTCAAAGCAACGGATCACGTATACGAAAAAAAGTAATGTTCATATGTAAGCATGTCATAGTCTACAGAACTTGTGTTTGAACAGTCTTCTTTCGACATGCCGTAAGGTCAATTTCAAACGCACTGTTCACATGTTTGTGAAATTACTGACTGGTTCCATAGAAATCAGTTCGGGTTTAGGAAAAGGTATTATATTGCGGCTGAATATGTAGGATTCCAGCAAGATATCTAAAGGTGATATTTTAGATTCAGGAGGTCAAGAAAATTACTAAATTCAAGAGTTCAGAAAGTCAAGGTAGGAAATCATGTAACACAGGAAGAGAAAGTTTGGAAGAGAATTGCACAGGATAGTATAATCGGTCCATTACTTTTCTTAATATACGCAAACAATTTAGGGAACAATATAACATCAAAAATAAGGTTGTATGCAGATGACATAATTGTTTATAAGGGAATAAATAACATTGAGGATTGCTCAGAATTACAAAGGGACCTTGACAGCATCCAACAATGGGTTGAAGAGTGTGTTATGACGGTTAATGGAGAAAAATGAACTGTTAAAACATTTACGAACAGGAGCCTGAAAACTAATTTTAAATATACTTTTAATGAGGTAATTGTCCCAAGAGATGACAAATGAAAATGATTAGGTGTGAGATTTGAAGGTAATTTGCACCGGAAGGGCCATGTTGATGACATTGTTGGGAAAGCATATAAATCGTTACATGTCATAATGAGGCAACTTAAAGGACGCAACAAAGAATTAGAAGAGAAAAGTTAACTTAAGTATGGTTCGTCCATTATTGGAACATGCAAACAGTGTTTGGGATCCTCACCAGGAACGCCTAATAAAAGAAATAGATGGCGTGCACAGGAAAGCAGCATGATTTGTAACATGGTATTTCAGGTGAAAAACTAGTGTATCAGAAATGTTAGAGGAACTTGTGTAGGATACTTTAAGTAAGAGAAGGGAGAAAACTAGACTTATAGGATTATATAGAGCCTATACAGGAGAGAAAGCATGTTGGGGGGGGGGGAATCAGTGAGTGACTTCAGTTGGAAAATAATTACATCGGCAGGACTGACCACAAGTATCAAATTAGAATTTTGGCAGAAGGGAATGGGGTTAATTTTCTTTCATTGGGAAGCGCGTGAAAGAGTGGAACATTTTACTAGGGGTAGTGTTTGATCATTTTCCCAAATCTGTTTAGATCTTCTAGAAAAGAATAAACAGCAACGGAGAAAAGAAATTAAATATTGTAGGGCATTCTACCTGTGCAGGTTATTGTGAATAAAGAATGTTTGTGAATAAATTCATTCCATGCCCTGGTCTATAGAGATTGGACAGCCGAAGTAGGGGACTGCCTGTATGGGTGAAGTACAGTGGGGACTTCGAAGGCCCTGGGACCGCTACTGTAGGTGTGAGTGCCCTTCAAGTACTCTGTAAAGCGGTGGCAAAAGGGGCTCTGGTTAAGACGCAGCAGGTCGTTATGCTTGTTAGGTTCCAAAATGGAAAAATAAAAGAACAAATAATTAAATAAATTCAATATAAATGTTAATCTTACAGCAGATGTATTCTACATACCGTATATGAGTTGATTATATTTGTAAGTAGAGAAGCTATGATAAGTAGAAATTTGTAAATAATATAAATTTATTAAGGATGAGCCGTGTATTTCATAGAAAAATTGTTAGTATAAATTGTATAATAATGTATTTTAGGAAAATGTCTTCTCTTGTTAATTTAAAATTTAGTGCTTGATAGTGATGTATTTTTGTGTACCATTTGCTGCCGAGGTACTGTTTGATCATTTCCCAAAATCTGTACAGATCTTCAAGAAAAGAATAAACAGCAGCAGAGAAAAGAAATTAAATATTGTAGGGCATTCGACCTGTGCAGGTTATAGTGAATAAAGAATTTTTGTGAATAAATTAATTCCATCCCCTGGTCTATGGCGGGGTGAAGTACAGAGGGGGTTCGAGGGCCCTGGGATCGCTACGGTAGCTGTGAAGGCCCTTCAGGAAGTTAAGTACACGAGGCTGATGTATTTGAGCACCTTCAAATACCACCGAGCTGATTGCAATACATGATTTTGATTTGATTTGAAATGGGCGGTATCTGTATTGCAAAGGCTTATGACAGAGTAGATCATGAGACACTACTGACTAAAATGAGGGCAAAAGGACTAGATATAACAGTGGCTGAATGTGTGGTTGAATTTCTAGAAAATAGAACTCAGAGAATCAGACTAGGTGAAGTTAGTTAGTATTACTAGAGATTTGTATTTTCTTATATATATGATGTGATTTAAGAACTGAAACTCGAGATAAGGATTTTTGTGTGTGATGCTACACTGTGCCTGTCATTACTGGACTGAAGAGGACACGGTAGATAGAATTTCTGGAGATAACATGTCACGCCTACTTTTTTTTAACGTACCTGTCCCATACAATCACCCAGATTTAAATCCGTGTTGAAGAGGTCAGAAACTAATAATAAAATAATAATAACGTCCCACTAACTACTTTTACGGTTTTCGAAGACGCCAGGGTGCGGAATTTAGTAACGCAGGAGTTCCTTTACATGCCAGTAAATCTATCGACACGAGGTTGACGTATTTAAGCACCTTCAAATACCACCGAACTGAGCCAGGATCAAACCTGCCAATTTTGGGTCAGAAGGCCAGCGCCTCAAAGGTCTGAGCCACTAATACCACCTGAGAAACTGATATATAACTAAATATATGCGCTATGTAGGTGATCAGGGTATAGAGCAGAGGTGCTCAGCTGGGCACACTTTGAGGCCAGCCCAGTGCGGTCGAGCTGGCATGACGTAAACGCGGGCAGCTTAGGGTACGAACATGCCGAGTGGATTACTCCTCACTCAGTGCTCATAGCAGTGCTCTTCACCCATCACTCTTCATTCAAAGGCGCACAAACCGGGTGGGAGACACTTGCTCTTTGTTCATTAAAGAGGAGTTTTTCATCCAGTTATGACTGTGAATCTTTCACGAGAAGATCGCGTTGTGTTCTTTAAATGTAATTTAATTTGTATGCAAATGTTCGTAGTTATCTGTGTACATAATGGTTAAATACAGTAGTATGTGGAGAGGATTCTCTTGCGACAGCAATCTTCACGAACTAGCCTTCGGAGATTGTGTTGGAAGTTCTTATATGGCGGAAACGGTATGTCTCGGGAGAGAAGTCGAAACCAATACACAATAGGTAAAACGAGGACAACAGATATTCTTGCGGCAGTTGCGTACAATCCAGAGCATCCATGTGTCGTCCGTATTTTGCAGAGACACTAGTACCATCCTTACCATGTTTCACTTCACCAGCCACTGCATGATCGTGATTATGAAAGGAGGCTGAAATTCTGTCGGCAGGTCTTTTCTTGTGCAAATACGAGACAACAGAATATTCCACCAGTTAATTCGTTTTACCAACGAAGTCACGTTGAGCAACGATGGCAACGTAAACCTGAGAAATATACACGACTGGGTTACCGAGAACCCGCGCTGGCTGAGGTTGATGGAACACCACAAGCAGTGGAGTGTTAGTGTGTGGTTTGGGTTACTGGGAGACTTTGTGATCAGTCCATACTTCATAGAAGGTACATTAGCAGGACACAGATACGCAGACATCCTTGCAGACGTATTACCTGTTCTCCTCGAAGACGTTCCACTCGACATGCGTTCGTGCATGTGTTTTCAGCATGAAGGGTGTCCTGCTCACTACGCACTCTTTGCAAATTAAGCCCTTAACAGATCCTTTCTGAACCGGTGGGTTGGTCGTGGAGTCAAAATTTGGTGACCAGCACATTTGTTCGACTTAAATCCTTTGGATTTTTTCTCTGGCGTGCAGTAAAGAACAAAGTCTACTATAAGATCACATAAAATGTCACATCATTGCAGAATATCGTATGATGTCGAGGGAACTGCACCAGTCCGTGCATGTATCTCTCGCCAGAAAATCGCAGATGTTTGCCGTGGTTGACGGTGACGTGTTCGAGCACATTCTAAAATTCTGATAACTCGAGTCGCCTGTAAGTGAACGAGTTGGTGCAAAACAATCATCACCATTCCACTTCCAGCAGCAACGGTATTACGCGTATGCAGTTCTGGAAGCTTTACTATTTATTACCCCTGAGAATATACGTGTTGAAAATGCACCTCTAGCTAGTGGTCTAACTGGGCCGGTATGGCATACCGGTATAATATGCGGATAGTAACCTAGAACGTTAGAAAGCATAATTATAGAAATACGCATTTAAAATACATCCTTTCCATGAAAATCTATTCATTAATTCACAATAAATTTACCCTCCATAGCTCACAAATTGTAATCGTGTCCTCCAATTTTCTGCATTTTTCTACATGACCCTTCCATTTCTTACAGATTTCTTCAGTTTTCATGGGGTCAAATTACATTTTTCCCTCACCGTATTTTATTGTTACGAACGGCTGATAAACTCGATGTTCCGTCGTTAAAATAACAAACAAGAGCACCATCGCCAGAAAGAATTTGTACAGCCCCTCAAAAATGACAGATTGCATTGTATGTTATCACTCTCAGCACGTCTACGCTTGTGTTAAACCATCTCGCTCGGTTTAATAGAGCATTTGTCGTTTCTCAAGAACATTTAAACAAAGCGAGGTAGTTCAATACTAGCGCGAATGTGGAAGGGAGAGACTTAAATAATACCATGCACTCAGCCACTTTTTGTACGATTGCGTATTTTCTTAGGCGATGGATATGACTGAAAAGAGGGAGAATTAAACATTGCTTCTAAATATACCTGAACAATTTTGTCTAAACAGTGGTTCATGCTAGCATAACAGCGGTAATTTCTTCCCAACTCGACCACTACCTGTTTGCTTAGGTAGACTACATCGATCTTAAAAATGTTGGCACTAAGGGGGGGGGGGGGCGAGCCCAACAACAACGTTCTCCGTTAATGTTTGCATCCATTCTTTCCAATGAACATATTCATTGGATCTTGAAGTTGTTGATTTCATTTTCAGTACTGTGCACTCATGAGTACAATAAAGCACATGAAGCAGTCCAATTTCGCTTTGGTACCTCGTCTCTTCCCGATTGAACACAAATGAAATAAAGTCTTTTCTAACTTCGAAATTCTGCACATAATACTGTTGTTTCTCAAAGCCCACTCGGGAATTGCACATCGCTTTCTGTGTAAAGTCTACACATACGAAAACCTTTAATATCTCCAAAAGTACTCATCGGATTTGCAAATTAAGGACGTACTGAACTTGTTTCTCGATTCTTATCTGTCTTATTGGGTGAAGTTAGTATAGTCCAATTAAAAAAAAGCTGCTACTCGTTTTCCGGTAATTGCATATTTGATGGAGAAGAATAATTGGACAGTGTTCTATGAGCCCTTTAATACAATTTAAGAATATGAAAACAGAATATTTTTAACGAATCTGAAAATATTTGATGAGGACAACTTTGCTAAATAACCGTGTATATTATGAAGGGTATACAGTTTACAAAGAAACAACAAGCAGTTATCGTTGCAAAATCAACAACACCACAAAGTTGGTAATGTGGAATTCTTAATACATAATTATCTTTCTTTGTCTGAATATATGTATTTTATACAGCTAGCTCATGCCCTGAGACATGCTTAAGCATAACGAGGTATACTCAGAACCTATGAATCCAACTTTTTTGGAGCAGATTATCCTAATACAGCTTCAGTGAGTTGTTGAATGGTTGCAGGATGATTAGGATTGTGGGCAATTGCTCTCTGCAGTTCACGTCATGGATTTTCAATAACGTTCATATCCGAAGATTATGTTGGTCATACCATTCGCTGTACGACATTAGTCTCAAGTGATTCATTACCCAATCTTGCTGGATTGGCACGAGTAGTAACGTTACGCCCTAGCCAATCGTGTCAGCAGATCCTGTAACCATGTTTGAGGATGTTGTCTCTGTATATCAGACCGGTCATGTTACCCTGGATAGGAATTACTGGGGTAGGTCGATCAAACGTGATCCTACCTCAAAACATGATGGTGACGGAACCCCCTTAATGATGGCGTTCCAGGATGAAGGGCTTGCTGCAACTCTCACGGGATTCTGACTTTAGACTCTAACACTCACATTGTGAACCCATAATTCTACGATAAAAAATAATTGCAGATATTTATTTCAGCTACAAAGAACTTTTCTGAGATTAGCCATGTTTTATTTGAAGAGTCTCGCTCCCCCGTGGGAACAGAACTCACCGTGACAAGCGAGCCACCCTCTCGTGAAATGCCGGGATACTTCGGTTGATGTCGAATACTGACTAAATTAGCAATTTTGGAAAATCCTTCACAACGAGAGATTTTGGCGACATGGTTAATCCAGGAATAAAGGATCCAAATTATTAATTAACATTACATGAAGACAGAATCAACATGGTATAGTTAAATGCAATTAAGCCCGGATTTAAGTTGGCGTCCCTACTCGCGGATTTGCGCCACGTGTCGAGATCATCTCCTAAGAAAGACCGCGAAATTTCATATCAGAAATAAATTTATTACGCCCGTTGAAAGTATGGGAAAAATATAAAATTAACACCATAATGATTTATAATTCTGTCTGAATTTGTGGAATAAATTTCAAGAAAATTGATCCAGCGAATGTGGAATTAGAAGATTGCACCACCAAGATTCATGGTGAGGGTAGCGTCCTCTCAGATGATATAAAAGAAATCCTCCTCCATCTGCATTTACACATTCTATGTGGAGGTCTGGACGGTGGAACCCACGTCGCTCGTCTACATAAAAGTGCGGGATTTGTGTCTTAAAATTAACTTACGCTGTCTATTGATGAGAATGGTTTAGGTAGAGTATTTAACTGAAGGTAATATAAATTTTCCTGAGCTTCCGCCGACGAAAACTGAAGGCATAGATATCTGCTTAAAATACATAGCTGATTTCATCTTGCTACAATGTGTGTGTTTGATATTGTCAAAGGGAGTTAGGAGGCTAGTCAGAGAAGGTCTGATTTCGTTATCTTTGGAACACCTGTTATTATTAGGGTGAGCAAGGACAGAGTCCTGGGAAGCATTCGCAGTCGACTGCAGAGAGGGAAGTTCGTCGCACGAGTAAAGCGAGGAAAGTGCGTCATTTTGTGTTATTAATCAATAGCGAGTGTAAAATCTGTGTATTTTTAAGTTATTTATAAGAATATGATGTATCCTGTAGCCATAAGTGGCTAAATTCGAGGTCAGCTGGCACAATGTAGCCAGAATCTCCAAGATGACTCCTTACAGGTCTGTGTACAATTTGTATTAATGTTGTAGATAGAATTTGTTTGTCCCAATTAAATTTTTCAGTGCGTGTGTCAAATTAATATTTAATCATGATCAGGCGAAAGTGTTATATTTCTGGTCGTCATGTGGAATTCTTTAGGGCAGTAAAAATCACGTTGAGAAACTGTAAAATGCGAAGTTTAAGTAATGTGTTGAGATATTGTTCTAACTGAGTAAAGTTAGGAAGTAATAACGATAACGTAGTCGTGGTGAATGCGATAATTTCAAATATCCTACGAGTTCAGAAGATTTAGTCGAAATAATAATAATAATAATAATAATAATTACAGAAGGATACAAATTTTCTATGTTAAACATGTATTTAACAGAAGTATCGAATAGATTTGCGTTCGTTTCGAAATCCAGTGGAATCTGATAACGTTATATTTATTCGTGATGAGTTAATTTTTGTAAAACCGTGTATCTTGTGATATGGGAAATCACGGTATGTAATTTTGTCCTTGGGTTACGAGAAAAGTTGTAATAAGAATGAATGAGAATATTCTTATAAAATTGTTCGTCACGGGAGTATCACGGTTTGAAAGATTTTGAAACAAAAAGAAATGGATTGTGTCGGAATGATATGTTGAGAGAATAGTTGTGTAGATGTTGAAGGCATAGGAAGCCTGTATTTCATGAGTGATGCCGCCGAGGTGATAGACGAGGAAAATGAAATTTGTGGACAGGATATATTTGTCGATGGCGAATAATTTTTGAGACAGGCTGTATATTAAATGTGATATTTCTGAGGCAGGCTGTATTGATGTTTCGTTAGCAATCCAGAACAGCTGACCGGTTGAATGATGGTCAAAGTCGAAGTGAGTGTTCTGTGACGCACATTATGATTTCAAGTTAAAAACTCCCCGTGAAAAACAATTTCTGTAGAAGATTGTAGCTCTTGGCAGTTAAGTCCAAATGACGATTTATGTAAAGTCAGCATAGTGAATATTATGGTATGCGACCTCAAGAATAGAAGGACATTCTGAATATACGGTCGATGTTATTTAACTGTTGCAACAAATTTCTATTCAATAAATTTCATATATTATGAGACGATAAATTATCATTAAATCGGAAACATTGTGGGACGTGATATTGGACGTAATTAAAGTGATAGTTTGGCTGTGTAGATTCATTGAATTTCGGTTCACTGGATAGTTTTGGAGATGAATGTTTGGAACAGTGAGATGGTAGGCGATTTTGGGCCTCACCCTAGAATTATAGTGTGGATTTTTGCGATGGAGGTGATTACTGTTTTGGCGATATTCACGTAATATTAGACGTGTGCTGAAATTTTTTATAATTTATCCCAAACTTCACTGTGTATGTCGAGATCATATTTGAGTTGTAGATTGTGTAGCAGCGCGTTATTTATTTTCAATTCCACGTTTTACTGACGAGATAGAGACTTCGTTGCATTTCCAGACTTGCGTTCATTTTGTGGCAAGATTCGTTTCACTGTGTGCTATCGTTTCGACAAGTTTTCCAGCTAAATATCTAAGAGTGTGTTTGTAGTTACGATTTCGCCCGACATTTTAGAGGATGAGTAGACATCCCAGTTTCCGCTTGACGATAGATTTTGGACGGCACGCGTATCATAGGAGTATACTGATGAGTAAACATCCCCACTTTACGCTCAACGATAGGTTTAGGATGCGTGTGTGTATATAGATGTTAGTGATAGGGTGTGTACACACTATGGAAGCTCGACGATAAATTTACGGTGTCGTCTGTATATATTCAAGTCTTAGGTTAGGTGTTTTTGCGAAGGGAGTTGAACGACGGTAGTGTCTGCAGTAGTGTATGCAATGCGAAGAGTGTTAGCTAAGTAATATTGAGGCCATGTTTCGGCACAACCCTTACCAGCTGGAAGGTTTTTACATAAGGTTATGGAACCACTAGTGGCATGAACGTGAGGGTTGTCCAGCATTGGATACCGAGCTAACGGTGATTGATTATTTACTGCTGTTTGCCACGCGTGTTTGAGTTCATTGAACTGTAGTATTTTAATTTATTTACGGACTTAATTGTTTTGTCGTTCAGACGTCCGATTGCTTCGTTAGTGTGCGCGTTGACACTTAGCTTATTTATGTGAGGCTTGAGTTACGAATGCGGTTTCGATTCGTCAGCTGGGAATATATTTCATTTTCGATTTTCGTTCTTTCATTTTATAATAGTTGACTGTGGTCTAGCAATAACTTCTACTTAGTTTATTGGGACAAACATAAGTAGATGGATCTGTAATGGTAGTCATCAGTTGTAATATGGAAAGACTTCCTTAGATTATTTTTGGTATTTTTGGTTTCATTTTATCATGTGGACTTGTAAGTTTATTAAACTTAACGTAACCGTTTATAACCTGAAAGTTGGTTTTATAATTTTTTTTTCAAGTGTATTACCACTTCACTGTTTGGCATTTCTTCTAAATGCATGTTGAATAGGTGTTTCCTGCATTTCGCAGTTTTGTTCCTTAAGAACGATGTAACGTAAGATCGTCTCAGATCGAGTTGTTGTTGGTTCCTTCTGAACAGCTGTTTGGGGGTGATGCATGTTTCAGCATCGGGATTATTCCATAACTTAGGGCCTAAGGGTGTCACGAGATGACATGGTGGAATTTTATTTTTTAATTATGACTGCTGATGTTAACTTGTAGTGAACACCATGCTTTCCAGTAGTATTTCGCAACCTATCCAAAGCAACTGATAGTCAATTTGGTTCGATTAAGGGTCCATACGGCGGGTGTTTCCATATCCGACAGGGTACTTGACTGGTGGATAACCTTAATTAAATGTAAATCTGGAATTCTACTTGTTGAAAGTCAGATTTTCTACGTATCGTGTGGATTAATTCTCAGTTATCGTTTGGATCAATAGGAGCCCGATTTTTAGGTTTTATTTTTGTTTTTCGAGTTTTCGCTGTCCACTCATTTGTGATATTTTCTAATTTCCTCCGAACAAAGTTCTTCGATGAATGTAACGGATAAAACTCACGTAATGCAATGTGAGTGCGTCGAAACGTTAAATAATTAATTTTTTTATGAGTGATTTTATAACGTAATTTTTTGCATTTTGATAATTCAATAAAAGTTAGTAAGCACACATTTGCTTCTCATTTCAAGTAGTTAGGCTCTCTTCTGAACCCCATCGTTTGGTCAAGATCGTGACCAAAATATCCCCGCTACGACCCCAAGATTTAAGAGTTCGACATTGCTCTACTGCAGCAGCTGTGGCCGACCAACTATGGAATGGTAAGCTCAAGGGTTCAATTGTATAGGTGCAAGCCTATAGCGATCTCCTCAGCCCAGAAGAGATCGAACCACTGCCATATTCATGATAGACCAGAGACGTCGTCACTCACCAGTCGCACCCCATTAAAATAACCCTCTACTCGAAACTATGAGCACATATTTAGTATAGCTTAAATAATGTGGCCTGCATAATAAAGGAACTAAAAATAAGCTTCATTAATAAGGTAACAAAAGCTCTCGCGGGTGACATACTTCCCATCGTGTTCGAATTTCTCACGCTTATGTTGTATTAGACTCTTGAAACATTGTTTTAAAAATGGCTGTGTGCACGGATACATGGTCAAACGTATCACAGAGACAATTTTATCGTTATTTCACTCAGTTCTATAACTAAAGAACGGACATTGCAAGGGGAATAAGGATGTGGTCGACCAAGATGAACGTGCGTGCCATATTGGAGGTCTGATCGAGGACGATTGTGCTTTCGACTTAGCAACATTGCTAATGATCTGAATGTCTCAGTGGGCAATATCCCTGCTATCATTCCTGAGCAGCGTGTTCATAGTGGATGCCAAGACGCCTCAATGAAGATCAGAAAGCCCCTCGGGTGGGATTTTCTTTCATGCAATTGATGCGATTTCATGAGAAAGAAGTACTATTTCTGCACCGTATCGTTACAGGAGATGAAACGTGCGTGCACCATGGTACGTGCGAGAAGAAGCGTGTCATGGGAACAGCCCTCGTCGCCACCTCGCAAGAAAGTCCGGACGGCTCCATCCATTAAGAAGGTTATGGGGACGGGTTTCGGAAACCACAAGTGTGTGCTTCTGGTTGATATTCTCACCAGGGGAGCGACAGTAAATGCTGACAATTACTGTGATACAATGTAGTGTTTGCGCATAGCAATTCGTAGAAAACTACCTGGACTTCTATCAAGAAGCGTCGTGTTTGCACGACAACGCCATACCACACGCAGCGAATATCACGTATGAATTATTATGGCGATTTCGATGAGAGGAACTGGAGGATCCTTTCTAGAGCACCGAACTGGCAACCAGTGATTTCCATCACTTCGGACCTTTCAAGATGCTCCTGGGTGGTAAGGAATTCAACGACTGTACGGCCTTCCCACATTTCATGAAGATATGGCTTAAGGAAGACGACATAGCTTTCTTCCATGCCGACATCGATGCCTATGTGTAACGTTGGCAGAAGTGCTTGGATATTGATGGTAATTACGTTGAATATATGCCCGTTTTAGTGCCTTGCTACAGTGCATCCCTGTTTTTGCCAGTTAAATAAAATTTCTCCCTGCGAGCTCTTGTTACCTTATTTTTTCGAAGCTACAGTAACATGTAAGTGGGTTAGAAGAACGATCCAGTACATTTGTGTATTCCAACAAGAGTGCAATAAAAATATGATATTTCCTGATCGCATACGAAATATATTTTCATTCCTGCATGATTGAACATTACTCAAGTCATTAATATGAGAAACTAATGAAAGTGTTCCAGAATGAATCATGAAAAATTAATGATCTCCACTGTCAATCTTTCAACCGCTATGTACAAACTTCTAATATTACATGTGACCTTCATCCATGTATATTATCAGACTGCAAAGTGCAGCACCTATCATTTCTCTAATAGAGCAATTTCACAGCCCACTCCCCCATAAATTGGTATTTGATTATGATGATGATGATACTTGTTCTTTAAAGGGGCCTAACATCTAGGTCATCGGCCCCTAATGGTACGAAATGAGACGAAATGCAATGACAATTTAAAAGTTCAAAATCATCCACTGACCAGAATTTGAAAAACGTGATGATGGATATGAATTTAAAACAATCAGTGGATCCGGCCCGTAAAGCCCCACTTTCCCAGAAACATTCATAAACGATGCCTCTTGTCTAAAGTTGTCCAAAATCCATGTCAACAGCCCCTCAGAATGTTACTTATCACTAGTAAAGTAGAACCATGGTATTTGTCATTTTGCGGTACTAATCAAAATAGCGTATACTCACGATGTTCCACACATTATGGTACTACTCACAAGTGTTGTATGTCGCACAGGTAACGCAGATCTATGGCGTTTCTCACATAATGGTACCACTCAAAGGGAACGCAAACCCATGGTGTTCCTCACCTAGGTGTACTAATCACGGGCGCCGGTATTCCCATGGTGTTCCTCACAGAATGGGTACTAATCAAAGGCAGCGCAGATCCACATTGTCGCTCATATAGTGGTGCTAATCACGGGCAACGCCCAGACCCGTGGTGTTTCTCACAGTGGTACTAATCACGGGTACTGTGGAACCCATACTGATTCATCCTCTGTTTCCACTAATCACAAACCTATTGTGTACGTAACATAGTGGTACTACTCAAAAGTAAAAGCGACCCATGTTTTTCCCCGCGTGACGGTACTAATCACAAGCAGTTTCATAGTTCTAATACAATCATCCTTGGTCGCCCCTTTTAGTCGCCTCTTACGACAGGCACAGGATATCATGGGTGTATTCTTCATCTGCGTCCCCCTCTCACAGGGGGTGGAGAGAGAGAAGAAAAGAAGAAAAAGAAGGTATCCGTCACTTCGAAGAATGTTGAAACGGGCGAAGAAAGGCAAGGGCCACAAAGGGCGTGAAAATTAAAGACTCCCTAGGCATAGAATGCTCTAATACCATCGGGGTCGGAAAAGAAAGAGTTGAACAAGGGAGGTCAGACAGGATAGATGAAAGTGAGGAGCCGGTCACAAGTAAATGGAAGCAATGCCTAGACTTATATAAGGGCCCCATTGACGCCAACACACGTTCCCTAGCTGAGAGCTCCTGGGGCCTCTTTTAGTTGCCTCTTACGAAAGGGAGGGAATACCGTGGGTGTATTCTTCGTCTGCGTCACCCACCCACAGCGGGTAATTGGTATTTGGAACCACATGCAATGTTACTGACGGGTTCCAAACAGGACATAAATTGATAGGTTGAAAAGAGGAAAGAGAGAAATGAGATCAGTTATTATTCATACGGAAATTGACAGCTGCGAGTCCGGAATTAACTCATTGGTTGACGTAGTAAGTTCTCTGGAACTGATTACTCACGATATTTTTACCCATGGACTGGTGCAGCATATTATTAAAATCTTTGTAACATTTAATTGAACATCAAGCTTATTCCCATTGCGAAATTTCTTAGCGCTTGTACGTAATGGAATTCAAGGAAACTTATAACAAAAGGCAATATTACAGTTTACTAAAACATCACCTTCTTATTTCTTACTGATAATCGTGGCCAGTAATTCCGAATAATTCTCATGTGTGTTTTATATCTTATAACGCGTGTTACTGTCGATTATGTATACTGTATATAGAAGAAATAGGTGACCGAGATCTTGCGTCAAGTAAATTCCAAATGCTTCCCTGGAATTGAAGTGGTAAGCCATGTTATGGCCAACCGATAGTGCGACTCGCACACACCTATCTCCCATATTCAGGCCTTTGAACAGACCATCCACACCGAACACCACAACGAGTCAAGTTAATTCCGATTTCACTAAATTTCTTTCTTGGATTTACAGGCAGTTCCACGTGATCTATTAGACATACCGACTAGTCGCTCCTCAACATTGGTTATCCACTGTAACAGTCCGATTGTGTAAGCTCAGAGATAATTTAGATGTCAAAAATCAAATGTTCAATCCTGGGTCACAACGTCCAGTCGACCATCATACTTCAGGCAGATGTTTGTAATTCATGTACGAGAATTGAAATTGTCCAATACAGAGTTGGGAATCGGAACTTGTTCGAAGCTAATATGTAAATCCTTTCAACTCAGCGATTTTATGGCACTCATAGTGTAAGACACGGAGAACGAATACTGTTCGCTGATATCTGCTGTGTGTTATTTTCTAGAATATCCATCAGATATTCATACACACAAAAGATCTTGCATGGAAGTAACAGTAGTTGATTAAAACTCGTGAAAAAGGTTTGGGAGAAGACGGAGTAGGAGATGTGAGAGTCAGATGACTTGCTCATGATAAGAGACGCTTAGAAGAAAGGCAAGCGATGCAGGTCGTATATGTACGGCAGTTGCACAAGGCATTTCGAGTGTGAAGCTGTTAAGTTCATCTGCAAACTGATCAACTGACAACACAGCTGTGTTACTCTCAGAGTAGTGTTTTCTTTTCGGATTATTTTAGTGTGCGTTGCACCGACACAGTAGGTCTTATGGGGACGATGGGAGAGGAACGGGCCAAGAGTGGGGAGGAATCGACCGTACCCTTTGTTTGCTTTAAAATAGGGATTATAATTATTGCAGGTAATATTAAAAATTATAGACATTAAATTAGCCACCATTTGAAAAATGTTATAAATTACGTCATTTGAATATGATTTTATAAGTGTTAAGTTGTATATTTTAGTAAATTGTTAAATATAGGTACAATTGAACGTACAGCCTCAGCATATTTATGGTGTGAAATTTGTAAACCACGGAAAATCATCTTCAGGGCTGCCGACAGTGTGGTTCGAACCCACTATCTGACAAGCTACATGACCTAAATCACATAGCCACTTGCTTGGTCTCAGAGTAGTTATGATTTGTGTGGCCATATGAGATGGGGACATGTGCCTTTTGGAAAGTCCGTGATGTGCGTCATTTTTGAGGCGGAAAGATAGAAGATCCAGAAGTGTTACTGTGGTGGTGAGAGGTATTGAGAGGGCTACGATCCTCGCCGGCGTTCCCTAGGCGCTTATACAGAAAGTGTTTGTGGGATAAGTAGAAATATTTTATCTGGTGAGTGCATATGATTTAAAAAAAAACATCATATTTCAAAATATAAAAATAGAAGTTGAAAATTATATGTCTGTAGGCTATCTCAGGTAGTAAAAGTATTAAAATGTTTCACGACTTACGGCTTCGCTGATACACATTACGATATTTTCCAGTGTGAAACCGTTCGCTTCTTGTACGCAGAACGTTCTTACAACTTACGCATGCATACTACCTGAAGCTGCAGTGCAATGATATACATTTTTTGCTATTGGTTTAACGTGACACTAAAATTTCGAAGGTTTTCGGCCATGGAAGAATGGGAAAGGGCTAGGATTAGGAAGTACACACACTCCGATTTTCGGCCATTCTCATTTGGCGATTTAGAGATTACTTTAGAACGGAGAGTAATGGAAATGTAAGCTAATAATCCTCCCCCACGCTTGAAATTTGAACCAAGTGACTGTTTCTGGCGAGAGATGCATGCATGGACTGTTGGTTGTGTGGGCTAACCAACTTTCTGATCCTAAAATTATTTGGAACTCTTGTGACTCAAATACATATTTCACTTCGCCCATGCAATGTGTGGCAAGTAGTTCCTATTCTTACTATGTTCAAATGGCATACATGCAGGGTTCCCGGACGAGTTAATAATTGACCACTAGAGAAGTCTGCTATACGCGTGGGATGGGGTTGAGGAAATTTGTTACTGCCGCTTTCAAGGTCATTAGCAGAGCTAAGGAGTAGGTAGAGGCTCTTGAGTACGTCTCTATATAGAAAGTGACATGTTAAATTTGCATAAATACTCACTGACTACTTGTTAAATATGCTGAAATAATGTTATATACAAGAAACCTAACTCAATCTAGATATACCTAAAAATTGTACAGTGTTCATCCTATGAAATTGATAAAACTGTCAAAATAATCCTCTTAATACAATGTGCTCTACAATGACATTTTGAGAATGTTCTTGGTATTAAAATACCGAAGAAGAAAATTATCATTCAGATTCGAACGTTAACGGAGTACTACGAGTTCCTTCACTGTAGCAACTCGGTGTTTGTTGTTACCTACTTTGACCACAATGCGCCCGTCCATTGTCCAGCAGTCGGAAATATCGCGGCCTTCACTGCGCCAAGAAGTGAGATCCTATGTGATTGTGATCCCACAGTCAGCTCCTAAAAACCTCCTCTCGCTTTCTCTAACTTGACTATTATAGGTCGAATTCTGGCAGTTTTTGAGTTGCTTCGGCCTGCATGGTTGGATCGATCTATATCGAGAGAGCTGACTGTAATCCCTAATTTTTCGCTCCAAACATTGATAATGAGCTGGTCGGTGTTCTCCTGAGATGTTTCAGGCACGCCGATATTATCAGGAGACCATAATGTCTCTAATAAATTTCCAGTTCGTCAGTTGTACGTTGAAGTTCGATTTCAACGGCCTTCAGTTCAGCTTCACGTTTATTGAGATCGCCTTTCACTTCACTCAATACTTTAAAGTGTTCTACCACAGCTTTAGTCACACTTATCTCGGCAACAATCGCTGAAAGACGTCCTGGGACTCCTTGCCTGCTTCAGCACGGTTTCCGCTAGGTTTGCCTGTGTTCCATCTTCGCCTGCTGGCCAGTCCCTCTTTGTGGCCTTTTTTCTGTTTCTTCCCATGTAGAATAATTAATAATTAATTTTATCGATTGGCACTTCACAATTACATAAAACTCTCTCTAGCAACACTTCGGAACTAAGTATGCACCTATAAAATTAATGTTTTACACAGATTACTCAGATTTTACACACAGTAGGCGAAGCTCTATCTGACCCTGTAAAAAGTTTGAGGGGAATTCCTCGAGGGAGTATTATTGGACCTTCATGATTTATTATATATATATAAATGATATGAGTAAAGAAGTGGAATCAGAGGCAAAGTCTTTTTCGGATGATGCTGTTCTGTATAGAGTAATAAATAAGTGACAGGATTATGAGAAACTGCAAAATGATTTCGGTAATGTTGTGAGATGTACAGTAGGCAATGGTATGATGATAAACGGTATTAAAAGTCAGGTTGTGGGTTTCACAAATGGGAAAAGTCCTCTCAGTTTTAATTTTTGCATTGATGAGGTGAATGTTCCTTATGGGGATCACTGTAGGTACCTAGGTGTTAATATAAGGAAATATTTTCATTGGGGTAATCACATAAATGGAATTATAAATAAAGGATACTGACCTCTGCACATGGTTATGAAGATATTTAGGGGTTGTAGTAAAGATGTAAAGGAGAGGGAAAGGAGTGGGTAAGAGTCCAATTAGAGTATGGTTCCAGTATATGGGACTCTCACCAGGATTGCTTCATTCGAGAACTGGAAAAAATCCAAAGAAAAGCAGCTCGATGTGTGCTCGTTGATTTCCGACAAAAGAGTAGCGTTACAAAAATGTTGCAAACTTTTGGCTGGAAAGACTTGGGAGAAAGGAGACGAGCTGCTCTACTAAGTGGTATGTTTCGAGCTGTCAATGGAGAGAGGGCGCGGAATGACATTAGTAGACCAATAAGTTTGAGTGACGTCTTTAAATGTAGGATATATCACAATATGAAGATAAAGTTGAAATTCAAGAGGTCAAATTGCAGCAAATATTCGTTTATAGGAAAGGGAGTTAGGGATTGGAATAACTTAGCAAGCGAGGTATTCAATAAATTTCCTATTTCTTTGAAATCATTTAAGAAAATGCTAGGAAAACAACAGATATGGAATATGCCACCCGAAGGACCGCCCTAAAGGCAGGTCAGAATTGATTGATTGATTGATTGATTGATTGATTGATTGATTGATTGATTGATTGATTGATTGATTGATTGATTGATTGATTGATTGATTGATTGATTGATTGATTGATTGATTGATTGATTGATTGATTGATTGATTGATTGATTGATTGATTGATTGATTGATTGATTGATTGATTGATTGATTGATTGATTGATTGATTGATTGATTGATTGATTGATTCTCAGACAATACACCTGTGAATTCACATATTAACAGCGAACATACTTAACGGAACCTGAAAGTGTTCCGCCATTTGTTTCACGTGGAATACGAACCACAAGAACGTGACAGTTCCTTTCAAAATTCCCCATGCACCTTTAGGTAATTCTGCTCAGAGGTTCTATTTCTTCTACCCAACAGGAAATTACCAACTTAACATTATTCAAAGCGGAAAATTGTAAAGAATTTCTCGCTTTAATGAGAAATGAGAGGTACTTGATTAAACCACATGCAAGTCAGTTATTTAGAAGGAATTTGCAATATCTACATCACGTCTGCTGTCCAAGAAAAACACTTGGACAATCAGTGTACTTCTGAAAAGTATAAAAGAAGTGGACTCTTTTATTCCTGTTCTCGCGAAGCATGAATTCTTGCTAACTTCCCTGTGCTGGATTGCTCTTGGAGGAGAGCATGTAAAACAATCCTTACTGCTGAATAGGGGCTTGGAAAGTTGAGAGGGTTAAGACATTTTACGTGCAGTTAGCAATCCGGAAACTTCGTGAGCTTCAAATTGTCTGCAATATATACGCTTTTCAACTTCCTTTTTCCTTTCAGTGATCCTCTATTGTTGGACGGCTCCCTTTTATCTGGGGTCAAACGACAGTTACAAATCAGAGATCACAAGGACGCAGCTGACAAGGAGCATTTTTCTCTCGTCTCATTACACACAACGTACGTGTGCGCTGAGCTTCTACGTGGAGCAACCTTCAAAAAAAGTACTGCATCATTCACTTTTTGCGTCACCTCTTCGCCGTATAGCCAACAGTTAGAGAAGATGACGTATTGCAAGTAATATTCGTAATATGGCAACCTTCCACGAAAAGTTCTAAATGAAATGTTATTACTGAAGATAGTTTAAGGTGGCAGTAACTTAAGTTTCGGAGAAAAATATCACTATTCACTGTACGCCACGGATTCACACTGCAGCTGATTTTAATTCCTTAATACAGTGGAGTCCCAATAGCTCGACGAAACGTAGACTGAGAGAGTTTTGGGTTACCAATACTTTAAGTTTTACGGACTCATGGAAATGTTATATAAAACTATTTTTCAGGTTGTACTAAAGTGCAGAAAGCTTTTATCATATAAAGGACAGTACATGCTACCATGCATCAAGACACTGGACTTCTATTTTCCACCAACCTAATGTTGTCCGTCAAATTCCTAAAGTAGTATAAGTGGACAGTTCGGCCGCCTCCTCCTCCTACGGCCCTCCTCAGAGGCCTCCTCCGCCACCTCCTCCTCACGCTCTCGGGAGAGCCCTCCTCCTCACACTGGCTAAGAGCGCGACCCTAACCTTATATCCGCCATCTTGGATGGGCTCAACCTAACATTTTATGCGTAAGAGAGCTAGCCTAACCTCACGGAAGGGCCTGACCTCAGTTTTACAGCCGGATGCCCTTCCTGACGCCTAAGAGTGCGACCCTAACCTCACATGCACTATCTTGGAGGGGCTTAACCTAACGTTTTATGCGTAAGAGAGCTAGCCTAACCTCACGGAGGGGCTTAACCTCCGTTTTACGACCAGCTGCCCTTCCTGACACCTAAGAGAGTGAGCTTAACCTTACATCTGCCATCTTGGAGGGGCTTAACCTAACAAAGACAGCAAGCCTGACCTCAGTTTTACGGCTGGATGCCCTCCCCGACGCCAAATGCACCAGATGGCGGCTATACATGGCTCCTTACGAGACACCGCCTAACCTCACATCTGCTATCTTAGAGGGGCTTAATCTAACGCAAGACAGCAAGCCTAACCTCATGGAAGGGCTTAACCTTAGTTTTACGGCTGGATGCCCTTCCCGACGTGAATTTCACAAGATGGTGGCTATACATGACTCCTTATGAGACGCCTTAATGGTGCTTGCGCAAAATTGTGGTTGCAAGATGGCTGCTATACATAGGTTCTTATGAGACACCATTGAGATGCTTGCGCAAGTTGGTGGCTACAAGATGGCGGCTATACATGGCTCCTTATGAGACGCCTTAAGAGCGCTTGCGCAAGATGGCGGCTGCTCATTTGAGACGGCTTAAGGGTGCTTGCAGAAGATGGCTTGAGACTCCCTAAGGATGCTTGCGCAAGATGGCGGACACAAGATGGCGGCTGTACACGGCTCCTTATGAGACACATTAAGGGAGCTTGCCCAAGATGACTGCTGCTCTTATCAAGAAAGCTAGCTTCGAGGCTAACGTACCGTGCTGGTTCGATTCATTAAATTTGGGGCTTAAATGCAAAATGTTAAATATCTCGAAAACGGTGCGTCGTAGAGCAAAACAGACAAAAGTTTTCTGCCTGATACCCAGGTTCGCATTATCGGTTCGGTTCCTACGTAGGCCCTTTGGCATTTGGTCTGTTTTAGCTTGTCTTGAAGCAAGTTTTCGTAACTTGATCAGGTCTTGGTATGTTTGAGAGTATAACATGCTGTGCTGGTTCGATTCATTAAATTTTGGGCTTAAATGCAAAATGCTAAATATCTCGCAAACGATGCGTCGTAGAGCAAAACGGACAAAATTTTTCTGCCCAGTACCCAGCTTCGCAGTATCAGGAACATGATAGCATAAGAAAAAAGTAATCTAATGATGAGATCAACGGTTCTGTTCCTACTTAGGCCCTTTGGCACTGACAGTTATCTAATTCTATAAGTAGGCGGCTATTCATAGATTCTTATTCGACTGCTTAAGGGTGCTTGCACAAGATGGCTGCTGCTCTTATGGGACGCCCTAGGGATGCTTGCCTAACATAGCAACACAAAATGGTGGCCATAAACGGCTCCTTATGAGACTGCTTAAGGGTGCTTGCACAAGGTGACTGCTGCTCTTATGAGACGCGCTAGGGATGCTTGCGGAAGATGGCAGCGGCAAGATGGCGGCTATACACAGCTCCTTATGAGACAACCTAAGGGTACTCGCACAAGATGGTGGCGGCTCTTATGAAGGAAGCTAGCTGAGAGGCTACTGCGCAAGATGGCGGCTGCTGTTATGCATGTGGTTGAGGGCAACTTGAAATTTCACGTGCTCTTTAAAGCTACGTTCTTTTCGACAGCGGCTATCTTTAATCAACAGAGCACCGTGCTTCCATCTTTAGCTACTACCTATGAAATGTGGTGGCGGCAATTTGAAACAATTCTACGTGGTTGTGATAGCTGTCGACCACCATCTTTAAACAACAATGCATCGTGCTGCTATCTTTATAACAGTAAACCTCATCCTTATACATGTGGTGGTGGGTAATGTGCTATTTTGACAGCTCCCATCTATAATCAACAGAGCATAGTGCTGCTATCTTTACAGCACTAAACCTCATACCTTTGAAATGTGGTGGCGGGTAATTTGAAAAAATTCCGTCGGCTGTCATCCGCCATCTTGCATCGCTTACCTCAGTGCTGCTATCTTTACGGTACTAAACCTTACCATGGTGGTGGGGGGAAATTTAAAATCTACTTGCTTTTTTGACAGCTGTCATCTTTAATCGTGAGAGCACCGTGCTGCTATCTTGCGGGCAATTTCAAAAATTCCGTCAGCTGTCATCCGCCATCTTTAATCAACAAAGCATCGTGCTGCTGTCTTTAGCTACATACATTTAACATGTGGTGGTGGCAATTTGAATTTCTATCCAGCAGTCATCTTTAATCCACTGAGTACCGTGCTGCTATCTTTAGCTACATAACCTTGAAATGTGGTGGCGGATAATTTGAAAAATAATTCCGTTAGCTATCATCAACTTTAATGCATTCGCGAACCTAACCTCTCATCAAATATCTTGAAGGAGACTATCCTTACTTTACGTGAAGATGGCCTATCCGATGCTAATTACTACTTAGAAGTTACTACACAAGATGGCGGCGGCTGTTATGGCTACCTCCTCCACCTCCACCTCCTCTACCTTTTCCGCCTCTTCTACCTCCTCCTCATCCTCTGTCAAGGCATAGCTTTATCGAACATGCATCGCCAAGGCAAGAATGTGCAGCGATAACATCATTGTGCATGTTTAGACTTGTGGATTACAAAAGAAACATAACAAGACTAGAGTCGAACACTGCACTCGATGTTGTTAACGCCAACATGTGATCAGAACATTGATTGATATGTTCCGATCACTAACTAGAATCGAAAACTGTACACGATACAACATGTGTTTAGAACATGTCAGCAGATACCTTTGTTCTAAGAACAGATTGAAACAAAACAATACTAGAATCGAACACTGCACTCGATACAACATGTGATCAGGTCATTGATTGATGTGTTCAGAGCAACAGTGCAAATTCAGTGATTTGCCTACTACGAATATCAAACACACACTGTGCACATACTGCGTAGCTAACTCGCTCAGTAAACGATATATAACTTCAATGATTTGCCTAGTGCGAAATTAGAAAAATGAAACCATACTGCGTACCTAACTCGCTCAGTAAACGATATAGCAACACGTCAAGTGATTTGCCTTGTCTTGTGCGAAAATAAAAACATACTGCGTAGCTAACTCGCTCACCGCACTGCTAGGACGCTCGGTAATTGCAAATACACTAGAACACTAATATACGTGATATAAAAATAAAAAACATACTGCGTAGCCAACTCGCTCGGTCACTCGCTTAGTAATTGCAAATACATCACAACACGACTAGAACACTGATATTCGCATACACGTTACCATTTTCTTTCGAAACACACACGGACAAGAATGTTGCGAGATACTACACCTGACATACTTACATGTTTAAAAATGGGAGGATGAAAAATCATAAATTATTTGTACGCATGTTGTCTCCTCCAAGTCGTAAGAGCAAATGGAAGCAGTGCTGTGAGTTTCTGCTTGCTTAGAACGTGAAAGGAAGTGGAAAGTTATCTCAGCAAAAAATACGCATGACCTTGTTCCTACATACACGCAAGTCAGACACAAGGATGGATACCGCAATTCAAATCCTGGCAACTCATGCCGTCAGGAACGGCATCCGGCCAGATCCTTATGTTTCATGTAATTACATGAAGCCTGCACAAGGCTTAACGTCCTCATCCGACAGATGAATCACCATCAACATCTTGTACCGGCAATTATTCACACTACTTCTGTTACTTTTCGGGAGATGGCGGGTTCGAACCCCTACTGTCAGCAGCCCTAAAAGTAGCAAATGCTAGGAGGTAGCTAGCCGCTCCTAGCCCTTACCTGCGCGATCGTCAGTCTTCCTGGCAACGTGTAATTACAGGAAGGATCTGACGCGATGCCCTTCCTGACGGCATAAGTTGCCAGGATTTGAATCGCGGTATCCGTCATTGTGTCCGACTTGCGTGTATGCAGGAACAAGGTCATGAATATTTTTTGCTGAGTTAACATGCCACTTCCGTTCACGTTCTAAGCAAGCAGAAACTCACGGTACTGCTTCCATTTGCTCTTACAACTTGGAGGAGACAACATGCGTACAAATAATTTATGATTTTTCTTCCTCCCATTTTTAAACATGTAAGTATGTCATGTGTAATATCTCGCAACATTCTTGTCCGTGTGTGTTTCGAAAAAAATAGTAACGTGTATGCGAATATCAGTGTTCTAGTCGTGTTGTGATGTATTTGCAATTACTAAGCGAGTGACCGAGCGAGTTGGCTACGCAGTATGGTTGTTATAGTTTCGCACATGACAAGGCAAATCATTTGAAGTGTTGCTATGTCGTTTACTGAAAGAGTTAGCTACGCAATATGGTTTCTTTTTTTTAAAATTTCGCTCTAAGCAAATCATTGAAGTTATACTGTATATCGTTTATTCAGCGAGTTAGCTACGCGATATGTGCACAGTGTGTTTTTGATTGAATTTGTACTTTTGCTCTGAACACATCAATCAATGACCTGATCACATGTTGTATCGAGTGCAGTGTTCGATTCTAGTCTTGTTACGTTTCAATCTGATCTTCTTAGAACAAAGGTATCCCGTGACATGTTCTAAACACATGTTGAATCGAGTACAGTGTTCGATTCTAGTTAGTGATCTGAACACATCAATCAATGTTCTGATCATATGTTGAGGTTAACAACATCGAGTGCAGTGTTCGATTCTAGTCTTGTTATGTTTCAATCTAATCTTCTTAGAACAAAGGTATCCCCTGACATGTTCTAAACACATGTTGAATCGAGTACAGTGTTCGATTCTAGTTAGTGTTTTGAACACATCAATCAATGTTCTAATCACATGTTGAAGTTAACAACATCGAGTGCAATGTTCGATTCTAGTCTTGTTATGTTTCTTTTGTAATCCACAAGTCTAAACATGCACAATGATGTTATCGCTGCACACTCTTGCCTTGGCGATGCATGTTCGATAAAGCTATGCCTTGACAGAGGATGAGGAGGAGGTAGATGAGGCGGAGGAGGTAGAGGAGGTGGAGGTGGAGGAGGTAGCGATAACAGCCGCCGCCATCTTGTGTAGTAACTCTAAGTAGTAATTAGCGTCGGAACGGCCATCTTGTTGTAAACCAAGGATAGTCTCCTTCAAGATAGAAGATGAGAGGTTAGGTTCGCGAATGCATTAAAGTTGATGATAGCTAACGGATTTTTTTCAAACTATCCGCCACCACATTTCAAAGGCATGTAGATAAAGATAGCAATACGGTACTCAGTGGATTAAAGGTGGCAGCTGGATAGAATTTCAAATTGCCACCACCACATTTTAAATGTATGTCGCCAGAGATAGCAGCACGATGCTTTGTTGATTAAAGATGGCGGATGACAGCTGACGGACGTTTTGAAAATTACCCGCAAGATAGCAGCACCGTGCTCTCATGATTAAAGATGACAGCTGTCAAAAAACATGTAGATTTTAAATTTCCCGCCACCACCACCACCACGATAAGGTTTAGTACCGTAAAGATAGCAGCACTGAGGTAAGCGATGCAAGATGGCGGATGACAGCTGACGGAATTTTTCAAATTGCCGCCACCACATTTCAAAGGTAAGTAGCTAAGGAGTGCAGCACTGAGGTTTGCGATGCAAGATGGAGGATGACAGCTGTCCAAAAAGCACGTGGATTTTAAATTACCCGCAGTACCGTAAAGATAGCAGCACTGAGGTAAGCGATGTAAGATGGCGGATGACAGCTGTCAAAAAGCATGTGGGTTTTAAATTTCCCACCACCACCACCACCACCACCACCACGATAAGGTTTAGTACCGTAAAGATAGCAGCACTGAGGTAAGCGATGCAAGATGGCGGATGACAGCTGACGGAATTTTTCAAATTGCCGCCACCACATTTCAAAGGTAAGTAGCTAAGGAGTGCAGCACTGAGGTTTGCGATGCAAGATGGAGGATGACAGCTGTCCAAAAAGCACGTGGATTTTAAATTACCCGCAGTACCGTAAAGATAGCAGCACTGAGGTAAGCGATGCAAGATGGCGGATGAGAGCTGTCACGTGGAAATTACCGCTACCACATTTCAAAGGTGTGTAGCTAAAGATGGTTGCAGTCAAATAGAATTTTTGAAACTTTCCGCCACCACATTTCAAAGGTAAGTAGCTAAAGAGGGCAGCACGATGCTCTGTTGATTAAAGATGGCTGCTGTCAGAAAAGCACGTGAGTTTTTTTCCAAACAAGGGCACGTGGAAATTACTGCCACCACATTTCAAATGTAAGTAGCTAAATAGTGCAGCACTGAGGTTTGCGATGCAAGATGGTGGATGACAGCTATCAAAAAAGCACGTAGAATTTTTCAAATTACCAGCAGTGCCGTAAAGAGGGCAGCACTAAGGTTAGCGATGCAAGATGAAGGATGACAGCTGTCAAAAAAGCACGTGGCTTTGTTTACAAATTCAAATCTCGCGCTAGTAACGTTTAGTTGGCAGCACTGAGATTTAGGCCCGTGAAGATAGCAGCACTGAGGTTAGCGATGCGTTGTTGTTTAAAGATGTCTGTCAAAAAGCACGTGGCTGTCAAAATAAGCACGTGGCTTTCTTTACCAATTCATATCTCGCGCTAGTGAGGTTTAATTGGCAGCACTGAAATTGCATGAAGGGTGATCTTACCCTGTGCGGAATACATATATTTAAATCAGCTAACGGGACATTTGGCCAAAACATGTCCGATCCAATCAGAATGAAGCACTCGTTGGCCACACTCTACATATAGAGTCACTGTAGTGCCCAGTAGAACAGCCTGCTTTTATATTGGCGGGAAGTAGCTGGAGAATTAAATAATTTTCATTTTTATTATGCCATTCCTGTGGTTCATACGTGTTCTAATAACTACTGGTACGTGACACACTGGCTCATCATAGTATTCCAGCTACTCGATTCTTACTAGGAGGTGCTCATAGGGAAAGGTAGGGTGCGTACTTAACGAAAAACGACAGAGCAGCGTTCACGCCTTTTCTGTGGCGGGGTCACTCCAGCTCCGGAAAGTGCCAGTATTAGAATGCCAGCGTAGTACTGTTTGTGAAGAGGAATAAACAGTGCCGTTCTTCACTTGAACGAGTATTTCATATAATGACATCTCTTTTGAACCCTACGTTCCGTTCAGTTAATATTGTACTCTGACAAGAATACTGACATGATTGTAATGTCCTATGTCGAATTCAATTTAATGCTTGTCTATGTCTTTCAGCATCGCGGGGAAAACGGTTGTGTGGATTTAAATGGAACATGGTATTCGGTTTTGAATAAAAATGAGTATGATCTTAGCTGTAAGTTGTTCAAAACATTTCAGCAGGAGGATGTGCTTCATAAGTATCGCGCAGTATAAAACTCAATGTATCACTTTTACGGTTTATTTTTCACGAAAATAGCTCATGGCGTTTTTTTTGTTCTATAACTTTTTCCGATACAGCCAAAAATAAGGGAGATATCAGCGGCAGTCGTGTGAAAGTTGCCAACACAAAGCCGCAACATACTCCCCACTTTTTGAGGGATCTCAACGCTCAAAATCAATGTCAAGACAAATTAATGAAAAATTCACATACAACATACACAAAATATACAAACTATAGAAAATCTTTGGGCAATTGGCACAATTTTACTATGGTACAGTGTAAGAGACCAGTTTTTTGCTTCCGGAGTGACCACACGAGTAATATTATACCAGCCAGGATGGAGCTCCTGGATTATGCCAGTCTTCCAAACCAGAGGAGGAAGGTTATCCTCCCTTAGAAGCACCAAGTCGCCCACAGTTGGAGTCCTCTCCTATGGAAGACCATTTACGCCTTTGTTGAAGTGATTGTATGTATTCCTTTGAAGACCTCTGCCAAAAAATGTGATACAGCTGTTGCACAAAATTCCATTTAGTTCGACAGGAGCGGGAGCTGTTGGATATGTCTGGAGAGGGGACAGAGGTCAATCGTCCTCCTACTAGAAAATGTTCCAGTTTCAAATAGCATTGATCATTGGGATCGTCAGTCATTGAACAGAGATGTCTCAAGTTTAGCACAGACTCAATTTGATACAAAAGAGTACTCATCCCTTCAAAATTAAGAATAAATTTTCCTATGGTCCAATTCAAAAGTGATTTTGCGGACTTTATTCCAGCCTCCGAAAGCCTACCGGAATGAGGACTGGGGTGTGGAATAAACTTCCATTTCACATTCAAATTAAATTACTATTCTTCTATTTCAGTACAGCTATCCTTAATAAATCTTAATAAGTCATTGTTGGTTCTAACAAATTTTTTTGCTACGATGTGATAGGGAAGAGCTAGGACAGGGAAGGAAGCGGCCGTGGCCTTAATTAAGGTGCAGGCTCAGCATTTACATGGTGTGAAAATGGAAAACAACTGAAAACACTCTTCAGGTCTGCCGAGAGTGGGGTTCGAACCCACTATCTCCCGGATGCAAGCTCACAGTTGCGCGCCCCTAACCACACGGCCAACTCGCCCGTCCAACAAAATGTGTGCCATTAACTTATCACTCAAGATGGATTTGGAAATCCTCTTCTGGCCGTAAATCTTCTAAATGCAGCGAAGAAATCCTGAGTTGTTAGATTCTTCACGGTTTCAAGATGTATTGCCTTAGTGGCATGACAGACAAAGAGAGTAATGTATGCTTTAAAATTTACCTTACACTGGGCCACTATAATCAAGTCCAACCTTAACAAAGGGTAAAGACGGTTCAACTCTATACCCATTATGTGAGTGGTGAGTGGAGGATTGCTTCTGAAGCACTTGTAACACAAATGGATCACACCACGAATAACTATCTTCCCACGTGGAATTCAAAATCTGTTACACAAAGAAAACAATATAGCCTGAGGACCGGAATCCTATAGCATCTCATGTTCATAATTATTTAACAACCAATTTGGTAACAAGGTGATTCGGAGGAAGAATGATATGGTGTTTTTCATTATATTCCAACTGAGAATTCAGGAGTCGACCACTGACTCTCAACAACCCGTTATCATCCATGAACGGATTCAAAGTTTTTAATGTGCTCGATGATGCAACTACATTATTAGACCTCAAGTCATGAAGTTCCTTCCCATATTCACGAGCTTCTATCAGACGTATTATTTTCATTTCACTAATCCTCAATTATTCAGGGGTAAGTGGACCAATGAAACGAGCATCCTTAGTAGAGCGGACATTGCTATTAAATCTCAGAACGTAGCTATAAACTCGCTTGAATTTGAGAAAGGAAGAACATTTCTGTAACTCAGGCGGGTGCACATTAACTAGCAGGACCCTCAAAGAGCGTTTCGATTCTGCATTCACATTCACATTCTATACTCCCTAACTATACTGAATTCCTTCCAAATTTCTAGCAGCCTATTCTGTTTGGAAATCAGTTCATAATGGTTGATGTAATCTTGCTTCAAGTAATTTTCAAGATCAGTTAATGACCTCTTAGGTAGGCCACGTTTCGAACGGCCTTTGCTTCGGATTCTAACACCATCAATTAATGACAAGATAGCTCGTTGCTATGTTCAAATGGCGGTTGTAGACAGCAATTCATGACGATAACAATATTATGGTGCCTAGCACAATATTCAAAGCTGTACGGTGCTTAACTTCAAAGTTCACAATGATTCTCATCGCGGCCCGGAAGGACCAAAATTTTATGTTGCGACCGACGAATGAACATATCGGACGCACAAAACCAAGTTCATTTCCATAGGCGCACAAACAGTTTGAAACAAGTCAGATGTAGAATCAGACTGCCCTAAACAAGCAGACACAACATATCATTCAAAAGGTGATCTAACATATTTATTATCGGTACACATGAATAACTACCACATATTTACAAAAATGTACAAAAGAAAATGTCGAGATACACCACTATGCGTCTCGGCGTCTACTGCTGCCGGTCGCCATGTTCAGTCTGGCCTGTAATACTGGACGCGGCAGCACGTTGATAACTGTGAAAGTTACAAACACCGGGCGAGTTGGCCGCGCGGTCAGGGGCACGCGGCTGTGAGCTTGCATCCGGGAGACAGTGGGTTCGAATCCCACTGTCGGCAGCCCTGAAGATGGTTTTCCGTGGTTTCCCATTTTCACACCAGGCAAATGCTGGGGCTGTGCCTTAATTAAGGCCACGGCCGCTTCCTTCCAACTCCTAGGCAGTTCCTATCCCATCGCCGCCATAAGACATGTATGTGTCGGTGCGACGTAAAGCAACTAGCAAGAAAATGTTACAAATGAAATGTGGCCGGCGAGTTGCCAACACAAAGCAGCAACACATGCTAAGTAATTGTACCGTCAACGACGGGAACTACAAATTGTTACATGAAGAAGGCAATTCCAGTCCATGAAAAATATAAGTGGGTGCAGGTACTGCATGTCCTTCAATCTTTACAATTCATTTTTCGGCAAAGAAATACAGTGAATGATGAGTGATTGATGCGAGCTGTCCCACCTTCAAAACCTGCTACCTGGGGGATAGGAAAGAATTCTGTAGAACTCACTTGTCATCAGGAATGTTATGTATTAAGGTATTTCCCAAACGTTACAGCCCGTAGTCATACCGCTCGACTAGAGTGAGTGAGAAATACAACAGCAGGACTAATCATGATTTATCTGCTAGGGAAAATGAAAGGAATCTTCTGAAGATGTACAGTTTTCCAGAATGTCCAGTTTTCAGGACTCTTCCGTAATTTAATTTTACCTGGGAAACAATTACAGATGTCAAAATTGTAGACATTTTTCGATGACCATTTTCCACAACTTCCATATGCATAAAAATAAGGTACATTATCACAAAAAAGCGTGAATCAATCAACTTGTATTTGTTGAATTACATTTATAGATAGTGTGTATTAATCAGATGAATAATAATTGTTGTACTGTTCAAAGAACTCCAGATAAATATTTAGAATTCATATGTATTATGATATTCTAGAGTAAGTTGAAGCACAGCTCCAGTTACTTGACCAATAATGCTTCGATCGCTTGCAATATGTGTATATTTCCGGATTTCTGCCTAAATTCACTTCAACACTTCAAGAGTTAGCTCGTAAATCTGTATTTAGTTAAAATATTTAAGGCTTAGGAATTTGTTCATTTATAATTTTGGTAGCAGTTAGAGATTTATTCTCTTAGGATTTCAACCACTGTATCTTGTAGAGTGGTCATAGGTATCAGTCTGTATTAACTTTCCTTACTTTTGATTGAGTGATATTCATGCCTGGAGCATAGAATTGGAACTAGAGCGATCTGCTATGTACGTAAGTTAGTACCACTTTAATAAGGTGCATTCTGAAGCAAATAAGCTTCAAAATTATAATCGGTAGGTTTAACTTCTCACGTCCCGAAGAGTAGAATCGGCTATCCATTAATGATTGATTATACTAGTGCACTAAACGTTGTTTGTCACATCTCATAATGTGCAATGCCTGAAATTAATCTAGAAATGTTTTGTAAGCAGTTGTAAAACTTTGCATGTAACCTGCATAAGGTGTGTCTTCCCCTGACATGCAATGATTTGTCACATTACCGTATCACATTTTTGTACGTTCTAATGAAGCACTGTATAATTTGTTTCTTAATGCTATGGTGTGTTTCATTTGCTATGGTACAGCGTAGTGTGCTATGTTAAACGTATTAGCAATAAAATTAGCAATAATTAGCAATATATATTATTCGTATTTCGTAACAATAACTACTTCTATAGTTTTCGGAGACTCCAAGATGCCAGAAATTTTTTCCCACATAAGTTATTTTATATACCGGAAAATCTACTGATACGAGTCCGCTTTATTTGATCACCATCAAATACTACTGAAGTGAAAGGTGATCGAACCTAACGTGGGCTCAGAAGGCCAGGGCTCTACCACCTGAGCAACTCAGTCCTCCTTCACTATCGGTATCGCAATAGTCGTGTTAATGGTTAGGAATTCCGTGAGCTATGAACAGTAGCACTGCGAAAATAATCTGTCTGAGTGCTAGTAATAATCTGGTAATTATTGTATCAGTATTGATATGGTATTATGTAGTGACAAACTGGTAATAGGATTGGAAAGAAAAGAGACTATCTAGCACGGATGAAGAAGATGTCTGGTTCACCCCGAAGGACGTGGCTTCGATTCATCATGAGGTAGTCCGCATGACGAATTCGAAAAATTTAGACTTCTACTTCTGGAAAAGCATTTCACCCTGAGGTCGACTCAGCCTACAGCGGAAATCAGTATCAGGTTAATTCCCGGTGGCATAGGTGTCTAGGCACAGAGCTGACCACTCTATCCCACCTGGAGTCGAGTTTATGGGTGGTTTTCTTCCACTTACCCAGAGGTGTCAATGGTCTGTGCGGGGATAACATAACGCTTAATATAGGGAAGAAAGTGGCTGCGCTGTAAGGTAATATTCTGTTATTCTATCGCTGATGAAACCTTGGATAACATTTCTAGGATGAACGAAGGTGAAATTTATGCATTTCTATACTCAGTTTCATATCTGAGTCTGAATAATTTCCAAACATGTATGCTGTAACTGCTCGGGAAATGAAACCTTACTAGACGGAGTGGTAGAGTACGCTGTAGTGAGTCATACTGTACTCTCTTCTTCCTAATTTGTTCCCAATTTAACTTGTTGGGGTCCGCACTCATTAAGAATTTTGTCCAGTTTTGCGGCCAGATGCCCTTCATGACGCCAACCCTACATGGAGGGATGTATTCGCTATTGCGTATTTCTGTGGTGATTCGTAATGTGATTTGTTGGATGTGCTCAAATGGAGATAAATGTATTAAGGCCAACCAGTCACCCAGAGAAATTAACCATACATTAAGAAAATCTTCGGCCCGGCTGGGAATTAAACCCGAGGTCCTCTGATCCGAAGGAATGTACGCTGACCATTCAGTTAAGGTGCAGGACTGGTGTCATGCTGTACTATGCAATGCTGGAATTTAGATTAATATTCCGCACCAAAGTGTATGGATACATATCACGTATCTTAAATATGCAAATGATGATCTTCCTCCTTTCCATCCTTTTAAACTGTGTGCGTATCTAGCTGTAGGTTACTCCTTAGCTAATCCAAGAGTTAACTCATGAGCCCAGTGTATATGAACAGTAGGACGACCACATTATCCCCTCCGTTACACCTAAATGTCGGGTTATTCCTCATCCAGCGTCACCTAATCATAAGCCGACCACGTTACTTGACATACACTACATTTTGTCTTCTGTTAACATTCGATTGTCTGAAGACACAAATCAGATTTTTGGATGACAGACAGCCCTAAAATATGGAGTAAGGCAGCAAGAATTATTGAACCTCCAGTATGCTACACTGGTTCATCCTCGTCCAGACCGGCGGTATTCTATAGGAATAGAACTCGAGCGGAGCAAATTTTTCCGGGACCTCATTTTTTCCGGAAACCACCAAAAGGTAGTTATTTGGGTGTTAATCCATTTATTTATTTATTACCTGAATCCTAATGCAAAAGTACAGTATCCGGATAAAAAGGCAAACTTGTGATTTTACATGACGGTGATAAAAATCCATGGCATCAATTGTATTCGTACCTGGAGTGTGAGCCTCAAGGCCGTGAATTTTCCTTCTAAAAGTTCCGCATGCAGAGGCTGGGATGTTAATCGCACCCGCCTCTTCAGAGTTCGATGACGAATGCCCATGATAATTTTAAGCGAAATATCGAAGTAATTCCCACGTATATGCGTGTGTGTGAATGAGAGATAGGGGGATTGTTGATTAAGATACTCAAATGTATACGAACACTTCTACTTTCACAGCTAAAAAACTGAACGAATGGCTGCGGGCTTTGGACGACGTAGCTGTCAGCTTGCATTCGGGAGATAGTGGCTTCGAACCCCACTGTTGGCAGCCCTGACTATGGTCCTCCGTGGTTTCCACTTTTTACACCAGACAAATGCTTGGTCTCTACCTCAATTAAGGCCACAGAAGCTTCCTTGCCACTCCCAGCCCTTTCATATCCCATCCTTGCTGTAAGTCCTATAAGTGTCGGAATAACATAAAGTGAATAATTTTAAAAAAGTTTTACAAGCTTCAGATGTGGAGTTGTTAAACGACTTCGCTGAGTATTGATGCAACCTATGATATTTTATAAGTAATTAAAGCTTTATCCGAATTCTTCCCCATTAATAACGGTTTTATTGAATGATCAGTAGCAGAATACAGACACTTAGTAGCCTATATATGTATACTCACGATCAAAAGAATTCCGGGTGGAAAGATAAAAGTGTTTGGGTACAGATTTGGGCAAGCCCGGAAATACAGTACGTTAATGTGATACTATTCTTGTGTTCCATATACAGGTCCAATAGCAAGTGAAATTATTAGCTAGGGGCCGATGACCTTCGATGTTAGGCCCTTAAAACAACAAGCATAATCATCATCATGAAATTATTAGCGATATATTTTTATCTGAAAATGCACAAAAAAAATTCATTCTTTGAGTTGACATTTACAGAACATAGAGAAGTTGTATTTCATTCAAAACAGTGAACAAAATTGTGTCTCAAAATGCAGACTACGAACTAATAATAATGTGTAAACTGTCATTAGTCATAACTCATAACTCTTGTTCCGGTATCACAACCTAATGCATTGCTTTACTTATTGTAACGGAATCATTTTTTCCTCGATTAAGTCGGGCTGAGTAGCTCGGACAGTAGAGAGCTCTGAGCTCGAGTTGGCAAGTTCGATCCTGGTTCAGCCCGGTGGTATTTGAAGATGCTCAAATACTTCAGCTGCGTGTCTGTAAATTTATTGGCACGTAAAGAACTCCTGTGCGAAAGAAATCCGGCACCTCGGCGTTTCCAACGACAGTAAAAGTTAGTGGGACATAAAAATAATAACATTAATATTATTGGTGCATTGAAATGTAGTGGCAAATGATACAAATCTCTGTGCACCAACTCGTCACTGTACACTGCAGTCTCCGCCCATATGAACAAACGCCGATCTTTACAGCCATCAATGTAGTGCATAAAAGAAAACTACAGGTCAGTTGAAGATGCCTGACCTAGTCCAACCATGATGGATTGGACAATTGATTCTTAAATATAAATTCAATATAATCACGTGTTTTCAACGGATATCTACACTGTGAAAGTAGCGGGCTTTCTGCGGGATAAAGCATTCAAGGCGTTGTAGTATGCGGAAAATTTTACATAGGTTTTAATAGGAGCGGTCTACGAGCTGGAGAAAGGGAGCGTTTAACACCGAGTAGCGCATTAAGTGGGAGCGACTTGGCGAAGTTTCCCTGTAATTGAATGGAGCTTGCTGCAGGTATAGCAATGAGACAAAATAGTTTAGTGAGAACTCGTGAACTGGAATTAACGGAATGTTACCCTCCTAATTGTACGGCAGTAGCTCATTGAATATTACATTTATTAACCAATAAATAACCCTGTTAGTTGGTATTCTTTTGTTCATAACGTTTCTTAGTTGGGTACATTATTACCATAAAGACTAACATTTTTCGTGTTGCGTGGTCTGAGTGAATAAAATTAAAGAAATGTTATTAGCTTTCGTTAAAGAAAACTGTATTCGTCGACGTATCTACCATCATTGCCTACACGTGATAGTTGCGTGCTTGCCCGGACGCCTCCGGTTCGATTCTGAATTTGTATTCTGTGGAATGAGGTTCAATTGACTTCGCGAGGCCGACTCAGGAGCATTCGGAACTGAGAGGCAGCAGACCCAGTTGTGGAAATCAACTGATACGGCGGATGACATCGTCACGCTAGCTAAATTACACTCCACTATCTGCAGGTAATCTACATGGGCAGCAGTCGTCTTGGAAAGACAAGGCCCTCAATTGGCTGTTGCTTCACGACTTTGTTTGTTTATTTGTTTGTTTGCTTGTTTGTTTGTAATTCACGTATTTGTCATAACTTTCAAAGTAAGCTTGTAATTTCAAACTACCGACGTTATGGCCTTAGCCACGGCACCTCCCATTTACGGGGTATTCAAACAGCAGGGATGTGACTTTTCATTTCATAAATCCCAAATACATTGACTGGGATTAGAACCATGGCCACCTTCGTGAGAAACGAATCGGCTAACACGCCTCTGTCATAACTGTATCTGGCAGTTATGAAAACGCATCTGGACCAAATGTCTCGGCTTGCAAAGAACTCTGTAGATACGAAATTAACTTGAATCCGGACAGCACAATGACCAGCGGGAAAAACCACAGAAGAACTGGAATTCGCTGATTTTTTGCAAGAAATCGGTAACGACGACTACCAGCCAGAATTTTAGCACATGGTCACATCATGAATTAAATATATAGAAACCTTCTGCGAAAGATGCCATCATTTTCTCGAAAGTTGGGATTCTCAATTAATTAATTAAATAATTAATTAATTAATTTGAAAATCATCGTGCTTATACCAGGTAGTTCAAAATCATAAAATAGCGTCAACAGATCAATACTGAAGATGAAATGTAGCCACTTCAATTTCCAACATAATTCTTGAATTCCTTGGAATGTAGCCACTTCAATTTCCAACATAATTCTTGAATTCCTTGGAATTAATGGGTTGCCTCCGTATATTCTTATTCCAAAAATTGGATCCAAAATGATGTTCCTTAGAAATATAACAGTTTCTGAACATTAGGGCCTAATTGTAAGAAGTATATACGAAAATTGTTGGAATTTGGAAATAATATGTAGAGATAAAGTTGGACAGAGAGCTGTATTCCCTCGAACTGACTTAACAAGACTCGATAAAACATATTCATTTTCTTTCAAGAGGCATCAAATTCCAATTCACCGGGCGAGTTGGCCGTGCGCGTAGAGGCGCGCGGCTATGAGCTTGCATCCGGGAGAGAGTAGGTTCGTATCCCACTATCGGCAGCCCTGAAAATGGTTTTCGGTGGTTTCCCATTTTCACACCAGGCAAATGCTGGGGCTGTACCTTCATTAAGGCCACGGCCGCTTCCTTCCAACTCCTAGGCCTTTCCTACCCCATCGTCGCCAAAAGACCTATCTGTGTCGGTGCGACGTAAAGCCCCTAGCAAAAAAAAAATTCAATTCGCTTGGCAGTTTGTGTCACGGTCAATAAACCTCAAGGTAAGTGTAGGTCAGCCAGTTTTCAGCTATGGCCACTTAAACGTTTCAATGTCAAGAGAGCGATATTTTTCAAAGTTGCAATAGTGCCAAAAGGTGATTGTACAAGGAATGCACCGAGCAAGTGGCTGCGAGGTTTGTGTCATGTAGCTATCAGCTTGCATTCGCGAGATAGAGAGTTTGAACCACACTGTCCGCAGCCCTGAAGATGGCAAACAAGAGAGTAGTAATACAATGATATGTTTACATTAGCAGCAATCTACTTACAACCTTCATGCACAGAAACCAAAAGCACATTGGTGACACATGCAACCGTACCGTACTTGGATGATGCGAGAGAACTGAAGCTAACGATGACAGGCAAGAGTCGAGCGGGTTGACCGTGCAGCTAGGGTCGCGCAGCTGTGAGCTAGAATTCGGACCCCTCTGTCGGCAGCACTGAAGATGGTTTTCCGTGGTTCCCCATTTTTACACGAGACAAATGCTGAGGCTATACTTTCATTAAGGCCACGGCCGCTTCCTGCCCACTCCTACCTCATCATCACCGGTGCGACATAAAGCAGATAGTAGAAAAAATTGAAAGTTATAGCACCATGTAGGCCCTAACTGTTCAGTTTATATTGTTTATACATTACTTTCCAGGGAGTAAGTGTATAAAACATGTGATACACTGACCTCATTGTACAACTCACTGATTTAATTTTCAACAGTTCGCAGAAGAAAAAGATTGTTACAAAATGAAAAAGCAATTTTCTAAAGTATGTTCATATAGGTCTATTCATTTCAACCCCTCTATAATTAATACCGTCCGTGTTTCTAAAATTCAAATTTTTGTCCTAAAATGTAGGTACTTTTAACAAACTATAATCCTGGCACGAATTATAATATTTGCACCTACAGTACATAAGCATAATAATGAAGACTATGATAAGTTTCAAGATAATGTTAATCCTTCAGCATTTTGTACTGATACTTTGGACAATGCATCATCACGTAAACAGAATAAATGATGGTAACTGTTGTTACGTTATGGGCCTAAAATTCGAGGGGATCAGTCCAATTTTACCAATCCCAACAGACTCCTCACAAACGTGGAAATGAGTGATGTGTGTTTTAAGGACAGATTGGTATGCATGGAGAATAATTAGTGTTCTTATATTTCATGGCAGGGAATAATAGATGATTCGATGTCGTGTGTATATTACATTAAACAGATAAAATCTATTCAGTGATTCTCATTGTAGACAATTTTAGAATATAAACATACATATTATGCCCTCTAAAGCTATAGTTTGGCAGTCATGAGTGTCGCTCCAGATATCATTTATATGCATGGTCCAGGTTTCTGATCTCATGTTATCAGGCGATATAGACTCCAGCCAATCAGGGATTTCACGTGTAGCCTAGTCAAAGCTAATGATAAGACGCAGTAATTGATGGATTATAATTATATCCTTTCTTATTGAGTAATATTTGATTGAAGGGTGGAAATCTTGAATGGACTTTTCAGCGTATTCCTTCATTTGCTCAATTAGCAATTTCACATCCTTTGTGGAGTGAACCCGAGCTAAAATGAGTAGGATGCTCCTGGAATTTCGAAGTAGAAAACATCACAATTAATCTCCTGTCAGACATTTCATTGAATGTAATGGTGAAATTTCGATTCAGTGTGCCTAGTATGACTGAGTTTTTCCCATCGAACTGTCTTAAATTCATGTTGAGGAACTGAGGTGGCGGTATTGCCTGAAAGTTATATAAACTTCCCCGCCACTTTATGAATAACTTACACTCTTCTCTGTGTGTTCACGGGCAGTATCCGCGCTCGACCGTGCTATGATTAACAAAGACTTAATTCACAGTGTGGTGAAATATAAGAAAATTGGTGCTGAAACAGTAGGTTCACTGTCTCACGGAGGTAATGTACATTATGATCCAATAGTCCCTTAATATTAGACGAAGCAATAATTCACGGATTATTGGCGGTAGAGAAGTAATAATTGACACACATGATTGGCATGACATGGGATTTTATTGACACCAAAATAAAAAACACAAAATGACCAACAGATTACGCTGCATACGATACAAGCAATAATTAGCATAACAATCGAGGTTCATCAAAGATAATGTTATTTATAACACATGCCAACATGTCGGCCATCATTCATCAACAATACCTGTAGTCGAGGGAAAATGTTGTGAAGAGCACTGTACAGCATATCCGTAGGTATGGTGAGACATTGTTATCGGATGTTGTCTTTTTAGCATCCCTAATGGGATCGGACGATCACGGCAGACTTGCAAGTTCAGGTAACACCACAACCATTAATCACACGGATTGAGGTCAGGGGACCGGAGAGGCCAAGCATGGCATGCCGCGATTGCTAGCGCATCTGACGCCCTCTCTCACGACAGCTCCTTTTATACCATACACTGGTCTTATGTGGCATCACTGACGTGTTTCTATCCAGCGCCATTTGTTGGTATGTTTTTGCACTCGTTGTTGGTGTCAGTAAGATCCCATGTCATTTCAAGCATGTGTGGCCATTTGTACTTCACGTATTACTGTCCAGCGCCGATATTGGTCATTTTGTGTACTTTATGTCGGTGTCAATAAATCTCCATGTCATGCCAATCAAGTGTGTCAATTATTACCTCTCTACCTCCAATATTCCGTGAAGTATTACCTCGTCAAATGTTAAGGAACTTATGGGTCATCCTTTAGATATTTGTCTTTAAATGTGAGTTAAAGGGACAATTTCGAAGCTTGCATGTGTTTGTGATGTAGGCCAAACTATTATGTAATCCGTGACTACCTTCGAAGGCAGACTTGTGACGCAGCAGCGAGTGACTGTGTGTATTAGTAGATGTAGAATGTTTTGCAGCGTATGGACTGGAAGGAATACATAACTGTTCGATTGTACTGTTGAAACAAATATTTATCCACAACCACGGAACATTTTATAAAGTGGCAATGTGCAGAGCATTTTTCATCAGTGTGTGTGAATGGTAGAGACATTCCTTATTGTGAAGTCACAAATCCATGTTTTCTTTGCTTACGGCGCTATATAACTTGCCAGGGCAGACGTGGTGGTTATCTGAGAAAGTAGTGAGTTAAAAAAGTTAGAGATATTTCCTCACCACATGGTACTTTTTGTCTTCATAACCATTATTATTATTTACATTAAAATCCTTGTTAAAAATATGATTAATTATTATCAGAAGGCACCTTACTTTTATTCCATACTAATATTATTACTCTGTGATGCCATCTCAACCTTGCCTTCACACTATATTTCACTATTTAAGATCAAGTTCAATCTATTCCTTCTGCTTTACGATTGTGGAGTTTATTTACCACCCTTTCCACTTTCTCAACCGTAACTTTTCAGTTATCTCATAACTGGACAAGTGAAATTTGATCAGTCTAGCTGTATCTTGTGCTTCGTGAATAAATAAATCAATAACCAAGAAATATGATAACTTTTACGCTAGTCAAGAATATATTTTTTTTACTCAACTTCAGGTATGGAAAACGTCCGGTGTTTTCTGCCCTTAGAAGCCATGAATTGTAATCCTTCTCCAGAGTACGCACAATTGGACATTACCACATCGAGTTTAAAGCTGTGGAGCCTACAACAAACCCCTTAAAATCCTACTTTGATATCGCAACAGGGAAGGATAAGGCTATCAATTATTCTCATACTGACATGCACAGTCCTTAATTTCAGGATTGATCATTCAGTATCTATGATCCCTGATAATTATCTGACCTGTTTCCCGCTCCCTCTACAGTTCTGCTTTGCCCTCGATTACCACATACGCTACTATACAGAGCCTCGAAACTATCTAAAAGTACCTCCATATCTTTAATAGTAGTGACTTTCTGCGTACAGGTAGTTTCCCTAATCCTATCAGAGTAATGTTTTAACATGATCCCTACGATATCAACTTCTGAACCAATACTATTAAGATTCTTCTATATGAGCACGTGTGCCAGAAAATATTCTGCCGTAGACATTTCCACCTGTTGTCTATATTGACGAAACATAATCCGTTCTCTCTCGCGACCTTATATATTTTCATCCCAGAACTTGGAAATGAAGTTCTCTTTAAATTCTCCTAAATTAGGCATATTATTACGGTACACGTCAAACCAGGTTTTACTTTCACCGATGAAGGCATTAGACAAGATCTCCAACACATATTCCCATTCGATAATATTATCCCTCAACATATATGAAAATCTTTCTCGACTAATTTTACTAATTCCATAAGGATTAAACTGCTTTCCAGAAAACACAGGCTAATCTTGGTCCCTATTATATAAACCACTCGTTACCACTATTTATCTTGTAGTTTGACCTTCTCTAATTTCTTGCCGTAGTACTCTTTGGCAATTAAAAACGGTTTCTTCCGCTACTTTCTCAGCATTCCCTTTCATTATTTTTAATTCTTCCTGTACTTGCTTCTCTTTCTCTGTAACATTCTGTAACAAAGTTTCCTGTTTGTTCTGTACTTCTCTGACCTGCCCAAGCACTTTTTCAAACGTTTCGACCTTATTGACACATTCCCTCGTAACTTGCACCACTGCATTATGGATCTTATCTAGTCTTTTGTCTAAAATCTCGTGAATTTCTTCCCGAGTACTAGAAATGTTATTGCTTAACTGTACGATTTTGTTACTATTCTCAGTATATGTTCCCTTGACTTCCTCAATCTGAGTTATGAAGATTGCTCCGACTCAACTCCATTTCACCTCTGATGACAACACACCCTTTATCTAACTTGGAATATAAGTTAGAATATAACTTAGATATTTGATCATTTACTTCTAATATCTTAGTATCTATCTTACAATTTAGCGATTCATTTAACCCGTCTATTTTATTATTGATTGCACTGTTACTACAAATCAATTTTTCGATTTTACTACTTAAAGAGTTGATGTCTTCATCTCAATTTTCTTTACTATTACCAATCATTTTTTCCATTTTGCTACTTATAGAGATAATCTCTTTATTACCATTTTCGCTACCACTACCAATTAAATCTTCCATCTGTTTCTTGTTATTTTCACTATTAATATCAATTTTTTCCTCCATTCGTTTATTAGTATTTTCGTTACTACCAATCATTTTTTCCAATTTACTACATAACGGTTTTCTATTTTCGTTATTGCCACTAAACTTTTCACTGAGCTCGTTTATTCTGGACATCAGCAAATTAAGAATATATTGGTTCATCCCCCCGCGACTTCCTTTTGAGACTCAGTGTGCTTCTCAACATCTGCACTTTCCTGACTCGCTTCAGAAACTTCCATCATGTTCATCAGCTCCATATTTTCAACCTCACCTTGGATGTTCGTAGAAACAACAGCCACCTTTTCGATCTTTGGTTCTCTAGTAATATTACGTGATCTTAAATTGATTTCCCTTACCAAATCCCTTGACATACCCCAAAATACAAATATGTAACACAAAACAGAATTACACTCCTCACATTTACCGCGTATAATTCCGTTGGTTTAGATGTGCATACTCTTCACAAAATGAACGTAAGATTTGCTGTCATTCAGAACAAGTTCTGACTTTATTCGGGTCCCACGTTGCGGTGACACTTTGTGATATTTCCACTCATTTACACACATTTAAAAATGTGAAATTGAATTTAAATGAACGCCTATTAAAATATTCATGAAATAAAATATTCATTCGTCCGGCTATGTACTCACACTTAGTTCTTACCTGTTTACTTACACATACAATATTTGATGGGCGCCAGCTACAACACAATGCAGCAATAAGTGAATGAGAGTCTTGAATATCTCTAGGGTGTGAGGTAATAAGCTTCCTTGGACAGCATAACATATAGGTTCTAGGAAAAGGAGATTGTCGTTTTGTTTCCACATTAAATTTGAGGCTATCTAATTCTACCATTGAAATAAAACGTCCGATTCGTTGGCTGAACGGTCAGCGGACTGGCCTTCGGTTCAGAGGGTCCCGGGTTCTATTCCCGGCCGGATCGGGGATTTTAACCTTAATTGGTTAATTCCAATGGCACGGGGGCTGGGTGTAGGCCCTATGTGTTGTCTTCATCATCATTTCATCCTCAGCACGACGCGCAGGTCGCCTACGGGAGTCATATAGAAAGACCTGCACCTGGCGAGCCGAACCCGTCCTGGGATATCCCGGCACTAAAAGCCATACGACATTTCATTTCATTGAAATAAAACGATAAATTAATTTGATACTGAATAAAACATATTCTTTAAATTATGTCTAAAAATAGTAACGTTTGGAGCGATAATTTACATTATAATATAAAACTACTATGACATTGCAACTGAAAGAAACTAGGCATTAAATTTGAATTCCTCTTGACCGGACATTTAAAAATTTTACAAGAAATTTATCCCTCACTATTTCACGAACAGTACCTTCAACACTTTGAGTGTAATTACGATGTATTCCTTGAGTTGGTGTCTGCTGTAGGTGTCTCAAGGCTAATTTGGTGATGTATCCTTTTTGTTTCACTGACAAGATATAACATGGCTTGAAATTAGATTCACACTCCGAAAATTTAATCCATATGGTGAGTGGTGACTAAGCATCCATGTAACTGCTGCTTCTCAATTCAGATGACTGACTACTACCATCTCAGTAGTGCTCCATATGGCAAGGCTAGGTATACCACTGACTTCATGCCAATTCTCTCCATTCACCTCCTTCCAACCAACGGCTTCCAACTAACTGAACACTCAGACTGACAGACCGACTGAGGTCTCTCCTAAATGACTGACGCTGTAATATAGGGCTAGCTTATATAGCCATTAGTTGACACATCTACGCAGTCTCCAAAAATAGCAATGATTTCACGCCCACCTAACTCAAACTGTTGAGGTTCGTTGTGAAATTGCCTGGGGCACTCTAGGAACTCCCAAAAATTTATCTCATCGCTAAATGCATACGATGACAGAGCGACGACTCGACAATTTTTTTTTGTGCTAGTTGCTTTACGTCGCACCGACACAGATAGGTCTTATGGCGACGATGGGATAGGGAAGGGCTAGGAGTGGGAAGGAATCGGCCGTGGCCTTAATTAAGGTACAGCCCCAGCATTTGCCTGGTGTGGAAATGGGAAACCACGGACTCGACAATTACGGTGGCAGTATTGTACAATGTGTTGCAAGGACAAAAGTTATTTCACACAATACATCCACATCTGATATCATACAACGACTCTCACTTTACATGTCTTTGATGTTAATCTACACACACATATATACATAACAAATTAACTACGATCAAGCAAGCAATAATCATTACAGAATTGAACTGAAAATAATAATAAGAATAATAATAATAATAATAATAATAATAATAATAATAATAATAATACAGATATCATCTTGTAACGGGATTTGAACCATTACAACAGACAGTGTTTAACAGTCCTCAAATGCACTTAAACTTCAATAATTATTTATAGACAGTGTTGAACATTCTCCGAATTCCATTAGACTTGTTTAATTTATAACAAACATGCTAATATGTCCTGAACTTGCACGAACTGTAAATATTACGTTCAGAGTTGTGTTCCAATCATAAAAATGACGAAGCCAGTGATAATAGTGGTAACACAAGTTAGCGACCTGTCGTGCCAATATCAGCGGACTTAAACCGCGAACTTGACATTGTAAATTTGAACATAACTTTCCCAAGTATCAATGCGGCTCGCATGCATCGTGTGATCAGTTACTCAGTTCAATTGGTTTTTCAGATGTGAATTTCATGAACCTTTGACAAGTGTGATTCAACGTGGTGTTTGAGTCAAAGTTTCAAATGTCAATTTCGTTAACAGTTGACGTATCCAACTTATAATGAATATATGCAGTATTTATAGAAAAAATTAGTTTATTCGGCAGTGGTACAAGTGAGTTGAATACCATACGGGGACTTGTGTGCTCTTCACGCCTCACCTATCAGTATTATCGTGCGAGATCGAACCCCGGAACGTGTGCTCCTAGATATTCGGGAACTTCCAGATCATCCAAAAATTCGAGAAATTCATGAACGCCGAGAACTTCGCATCCAGGACGGGCGTGATCCCTGTCCAGATATAGCCCAGTAATCATCCCGGAATGGTTCCAGCCTACTACAACGCATCAACTCAACTTGTGTAAAAGGTGATATGAATTTCTTTCAAATGAACTGTAAAACTAGATTTTCAAAAATACAAATTCAGTGAACTAATACCCCTGTCTGAACCAACTCCAATGCTTACGTTCCACCCCTTAAAATATCCCATGCTCTTCAAGCTAAAATCAGCAGCTTAAAATATTTTTCCCGGTACAATACATAGATACATGTATACATACATTTCATTACATGTGCACACATTACATGAATCCATTACCAAATTTCTGCGAAATCAAATCAAGTGTAAGGAGTTTATTGTACACTAGATCGCCATTACGTCGCCCGGAGCCCATTCGGAGATATACTGTATTTTTTGAGATGTTTCATAGTTAGAGGATTTTCTAACGATGCAGTATCTCAAGCCCCTTCAACAGTAACAGCGTATGACAGAGGCGTGTTGTCATAAAGAGTTAGCGAGGAATTACATGATAATGCAAAGAAAATTGAAAAGAGACAAGTGGAAAACGCAGTTTCAGATACAAGAAAATGAACGTTATTTTTATCGGTAAGCAGTATGTTTGCTAATGCTCTATAAAGCGTGAAGAAACGTTTTCTCTGTTGAGGGTTTTATGTGGAATACCGACAATGTTTGTATTATTTTAGTAAACGATTGTTGATCTATCAGCCATTAATTTTACCACTGTTATAAACGAAATAAGTTTAACAGAAATATTTGGTTTAGGAGGTAAAAGAAAATTACTCCATATAACTGCAACCTGCTCTCTTCCACAACGTTGCGTATTTATTTGCCTTTCACTACTTGTAATGAATAATATCGTTGTGCTATAGAACGACATCAGAGCCATATCAAACCTGAAGCAAGTTTTATCTAGTTAAATTTCAGTGTGCATTCATTCATTTTAATACCATGATTTAATGCCTTAAAGTATTGCCTGACGTTAAACTTTGAGTTTAAAAGTAATGTTGATATGAATTATTTCCATTCTCAAAATTCATATTTGATTTGAAGGCTAATTAAATGTATTCACAGGCTATCACTTAAAAATATTTAGGCAGGCTCAAGGTATGTTGCACCTGTGAAGTCCAACTAACAGATGATCTTAGTAAGCCATATCCTATTGCGCTCTAATTGTCTAATTTCAGTATACTTTGATTTTATAGGAGAATTAGAAAACCAGAGATTTTCTCCAACTAGTAAGAAGTCAAACACGTAATCGGTAATTGAAACACAAACCATACACAATGCGATTTTCAGTAAATGCGTAACAGATCTGAGGCCGTTCCAAAATATTCAGTGATATCACTTTCACATTAGCTTTCAAGCAATACTGGTTATGGAGATGCGATAATTGTAAAATGTCAACAATTCGAGTCAGAAAAGTACAAAGTAACATCCACTTCATGTTATCCTACAATTTTACAACTGTTAATTAGGTGTTCACCGTGCTCAAGTTTGTAAAATCGATTTCTAGAGGAAGCTGTTGCCACTTGAAAGTGCCTAAATACATGAGATCTGTGTCAGGAAATTCATTTGTACTTTAAAAGGAACACTATCAGAGAAAAATCCTACATTTAGACATGTGCACTAATTTTAAAGTCAAGATGTCCATCTTTGTTCCTTATCCCGTAGCAGGAAGTGAAATTATTATACACTAGTACGTTTACATTTATCCTCATATATCATGTAAGTGGATACAAAATACCTATTTCCTACTGTAGAAAGTGTTACGTGGTTGAAATCCGTGACATGTACACTCAACCGCCCAAAAAATGGCCGTCGCAGATGATGACTTCCTTTCAAAATCCTCTTGGTTGAAACAGGATGAACATAATGTACAGATGGTAGGTTTCAAGTACAGACTCTTCGGCCACCGGCTATCCACAGTTTACTAATATTCTGACGTTTCGAGAATACATCACACTGAATATTTCTTTGCAGCCAATTCTTGTGTACTTGATTGTTCACCTGAATTAATCCCCCAGATGAAAATTCACATTTCGCAAGTTACTGCTTGAATATTGATGAATGTACGGATTATTAGCTTAGATTTCAACGAGCAGCAAGTGCCATGAAGTCTTCTCAACGCTTCAGTAAAGGTAATTGCATGAATATTAGGGGAATGCCCTCCTAAAGTCCAAATTACTTAGGCCTATGCGACAGGACTGAATGTGGGCTAGAGAATTCTGAGAACCGAAGAAATATTAATGCAATCCATTACAGTAAATGGAAGTCGACGTGTAGCGATCTATAATATAGCATGTGGCAAGTCAAACAGTACTGAAATGACGAAAATGTTCTGAATATCCAACAATTGTGAATACCGCCAGAAGCGTACCACTGCAGCGGCAATGGGCGCAGGAAGATGGAGTTACAGTATGACCCACACCGCGAGGGGATCACTTGCCTTTCTTCAATAACACATTGGATATCACTTAATTTCCTGTACCTTTCCCACTCGCCAAATCACACGCCCCCAGATGCCATATACAGACTGTATCCGTGATGATGTTGCAAGTGATGACGGAGGACGGCAAGCGGATGAATGAGATAAGGAACAGTGGTCCGGAAACCTTCCAGTCAAATGTTATTAATAATCAAGTTTGTTTAACGTCTGTCCGTTCTTAACAGACACCGGGGTATCAGAACTCTGTGTGACGATACCATGCCTACATTTACGCAGGGGGCGCCATTTCGAACATTTGTTGTAAATGGAGCAGCTTGTGAAATGTCTGCAGGTAAACGGAATTAAAAGACTAGAATTTTGCTTAAATTTTGACTCGATCGTTTCTGAAATTTGGTTCTGTACCTCAAACTGGTCCATTTGCCACCTTTCACCATCCCTGAAAGTTTGTAACATCATCACAGATACAGTCTATATATGGCGCGTTTTGGAAAAATCTATTTTCCGCTCAGGTGACCGAATTACCAGACAAGATGCAGTCATTTGCGTGTCCTTACGGCAACCTTTGTTCTTTAACTCGTTCGTCCGCCTCCGTAGTGTAACGGTTAGTGTTACTAGCTTCCGTCCTCGGGGCTCGGGCTCGATTTCCGGTACTGCCAGAAATTTAAGAATGAGAGGAGGGCTGTTATGTGGTTGGAATGGTACATGGAGCTCACCTCCATTCGGGGTGTGCTTGAAAAAAGCTGCACCTCCTCGGGATGAGGACACGAGTTTGCCCCTTTTTTATCAACTCGGTCGACAGTCTACAGGAAAGTTATGAAAAATACGTGAGAAATGAGCGTGAAAATTTTGAACACATGCTGTACTGACGCATTTAGATACATGATGCCGTCCTACCCTTGCATGTTATTATGATGTAGACTATTTATATACAGAGAATGTTTGTAATTTCAGTATGGTTTCTTTTGCTTTAATAAAGCGATTGAATAAATTGATGAACTTGAAGGCACTCTAAGAATTTTAATCTATGGACCAGGGAAGCTGATACCCCCATGGTTCTTAGAAAAAAAAGGTATAATTTCCCAAAAGTGGCCAAGTAGGCCGAGTTGGGGAGGGGGGGGGATGTGTGTTTGAAACTGGAGTTTAGAAGCAAACCAGCATATGTGGGCAAGGCAAGTAGTTTTTCACCAAGTGGGTATTTTATTCATAAATATAAATTACATCCAAATCCAAACCCCATGGCGCAACATTTCCAAAAGGGACATGGCCTAACAAATGGCCGCTAGTCATCCCGAAGGCCTGCAGAATACGAGGTGTCATGTGGTCGGCAAGGCAAATACTCCCGTCCCTTATTCTTGGCTTTCAAGACCGGGGCAGCTATTTCACCATCAGGTACAGTAGCTCCTCATTTGTAATAACGATAAATTACATATACCGAGCATGTTGGCCGCGTGGTTAGAGGCACGTAGCTGTGAGCTTGCATTCGGAATGTGGTGGGTTCGAATCCCACCGTCGGCGGCCCTGGGGATGGTTTACCGTGGTTTCCCATTTTCACACCAGGCAAATGCTGGGACTGTACCTTAATTAAGACCACAGATGCTACCTTCCTAACCTTATCAGTTTCCTGTCCTTGTGTTACCGAAAACCTTCCATGTGCTAGTGCGACGTGATACCACTAGAAAAACAATTTTAAAAAAAGGATATGCTTGGGGATAAAATGTGTGTGTTGATACAGTTATACAAATGTTAAATTACTGCCGACTAAAGTCTCGTGCATTTAAACATTCTTAAATTGAAGACCTCAGTGCAGAAACTGGTTAAGTCGAACATTTTTAAGAAACGATATTTTATGTGTACTGGGTAGTGAAATATATGTCACACAGGTGATAAAAGAAACAGACACCTTCACGTCTAACTAACGTCTCTGCCGTAGAGAAGGACTTGAATGCATCACGATTTTGCATTATAAAACCACGTCCAGACTTGACTGAATCTTTCTCTGAAACCCTCTAGTAGCTAAATGATCCGGGAGATAGTTGGTTCGAATCCCACTATCGGCAGCCCTGAAGATGGTTTTCCGTGGTTTCCCATTTTCACACCAGGCAAATGCTGGGGCTGTACCTTCATTAAGGTCACGGCCGCTTCCTTCCAACTCCTAGCCCTTTCCTATTCCATCGTCGCCATAAGACCTATCTGTGTCGGTGCGACGTAAAGCCCCTAACAAGAAGTAGCTAGATGGCAGTAACGTAGCTTGTGTGTCAGCTGTGACGAAGGACAGTACGTATACAACTCCATGTTGTACGTGTGAAATTGTACGCGTTGTGTATTGATATGTAAATAGCTACTATAGTCCAATGCCAGTCAAGATACAGTATCTAAAGAAGTGCAAAACCTTTCACAAAAATGTGTGCCAAAGGGTTAACAGAGTAAGATATAATACAAACGTTAGCCCTAAGTCATGCAGCACTACAGAACAAGAATATAATGATTTAAGTGAATCAGACCAAAGGCCATAACAGTTGCAAGATGTAGATTCCTAACCATGTTACATTTGTCATTTTTGTGTAGTATAACTCGGCCTTTTGTCTGTATTAACTTTAATCTGAAAATAAAAATTAAATGTGTGTGTCTACATATGCGTAAAATTGGTTCCATGGTTTTGATTTCAAGTAATTAACAGATAAATACCATTCTTTCAAGAATAATACGGCATTGGATGGTTTCGGGGCAAGAAAAAGTTAGGTCCGTCAACCTAAAAGTGTCTATCTACAAAACGAAACGCCTAAACGCGTTGGAAACCACACAACATTCCCAATAATTACCCCACATTTGGTGTGAACAGTTTGGTTTGATATTCATGCACATTTGGATGTTCTAGAATGATTTCATTGTCTCTTGTATTGTTTTCCTTTTGGAATTGACCGGTTTTTGCACCGAGGTCTTCATTATTATTAAATGCCAATCGACGCCATCAGCATTCCCTCCCGCAATCTTCTGTACCTGAGGTGAGCGAGAGCTGCGATGCTGCTCATCTGAAATGTAAGTTGTGGCAGCACTCTTGTCTCCCGCTGATTAACTTCCGCATATTATTCTAGTGGAAAACCTAGACTAGTAAAAATTATTTCCGAGCTTTCCTCTTATCACAGAAGCCATGAATTTTTAATCATCATCATTATCATCAATTTTTGCCGCTCTTCCCACTCCTTCGTGTGGTCGCGGGTGTGATCGTTGTTGGACATGTTGACTTATTTTACGACCGGAATGACCTTCATGAAGTCACCCTATGTGACTGGATTTATTTCAGCACGGAATGTTCCTGTGGTGGCCGGTAGGGTGATATGTTGTGGAAGTGTGTGTTGACACAAACTAAAATACCCAGGCCCAAGTCAGAGAAAGTAAACAGACGTGGCTAAATTTTCGTTCCGACCGGGAATCGAAACGGGGACCCTCCAAACCGAAGGCCGTGACGGCAACCGTTCGACCAAGGGGGTGGATCCGCTTCTTACTGATGAAGTTAGTAAAAATGTTCAAAGTAGGGAACATGCATGATCTGGCGTTTTCATTTAAAATGTGCTACTCTGATTCAAAATGTTATGCAGAAGTCAATAATGCGGTCAGAGTGTACAAATAATAACTCAAAATCCTAAATTAATGTACAGAAACTTCACGTGACTCAAGTATGAGATCCCATTGGTCTGACGTCCTAGTCTAGGTTGTATTAGCATACAAAATAACTCATGGTATGCTTTGGTAAACGTGAGTACAGTTTACTTCTTTTTCTTGATTTTAATATCTGGTTAAGTGAAGTTCAATTTGTATATGTTGTGTATTAATCTGGGTGTTATTTCTTGTACTTAACATTAATCTTGCATAAACAAAGGGGCAGGAAGTTTATAAATGATGTACAGTTCCAATGTGCACTAATGCATGGCATACTACCCACGAACAAATTATATTTATCCATTTGCCAATGGACCCTAAAACTACGAAGTAACTCATCTTGGTGCACTGAAGAAGTGTCAGTGATATGTCACAGAAGTCTACAGCTTATTACTGTGAATATCATTGGTTAACGTAAGTTGAATATATTTCAACTTTCAATCACTATTCTTGTGGTGAAACTTCGAATTTGAATCTATGATTTCTAAAACAGTGGATTTATGAAACAAACAGCATGCCTAAATTAAATCTTGGAATATAAAAGTTGATTATAAAGATATTGTGATTACTAAAATACTCCGCAAGATTAATCTAAGTTTAGGGTCATGTCAAATTATTCGAACCATCATCTCCCAGATGGAAGTTCATAGTTACACGACTCTAACAGCACGGCTAAATCGCTCAGTCTATGTCAAATTAACACACCTAAGGGTTCATCAACCAAACTGAGTGCTCTAATTATATTAATTTATCTTTGTACGTGGCATTTGGCTAATTACTTATCGAAAATTATTAAGCTAATTTAGGCTAGACTAGCCAGTTTAAGTATTCACATACATAGATTAGAGAAGCATTTATTTTTTGAATAGTACAAATAGTGATGGTCGTGTTTTGATGTTAGTGCAAGTCCGACTTCATACTTAAGTAACGGTTAAAGCCCGGAACTTCAATATATTTTCTAATATGCGAACCAATCTAGAAACAAATTGCAAATATGGTTAAAGTGATTTTTTTCTTCTTTCTAAATCATATATTGTTATCACAATACAATGAGTTACATTACATGTATATAAAATACGTCACTCATCAATTTGCTTTGATACACAAATTTCCGCAGTCACAAAACATTCATTACATTTTAATTATGATTCTACCACGATTACATCTACTCATGGTTGATTCTCTGACTGTGCTTTTACAAACAGTTCGTCTACTATTTTGAGATCAGTTTTATAATTCTTCTCTATCAGCTTTTAGCAACAAATGATGCACAATGGTTGGTAGACCTTTGCACGGTAATAGACGGTGACGTCATGCATCGCTGTTTATGTCATATACGGTTTTACTCACCTTTCGGAAATATACTTTTAAATATATGTTTAACGATAGAAAATAAAGCAGCTTAACTCGCTGTAATATATTTCCCTGGTATTACATTAGTGTACTTTCAAAAAAAGAAATTTTGGAAATGATGCATATTCCCAATTTTATTTATGATACTTAATCTTTTTTCAGGCAAATTGCAAATGCAATAGTTTATTATTTCTACTAACCTCGGAAAAGTTTTCATTGACATTTTCAGGAGTTAGAGTTTCATTGATGTGCACGATCTGATGATCTATGGACCAGAAATAAATTGTTATGTTTGTCACTATTATTATTATTATTATCATTTTTTTGCTAGTTGTTTTACGTCGCACCGACACAGATAGGTCTTACGGCGACGATGGGAAGGAAAGGGCTAGGAGTGGGAAGGAAGCGGCCGTGGCCTTAATTAAGGTACAGCCCCATCATTTGCCTGGTGTGTAAATGGGAAACCACGGTAAACCATCTTCAGGGCTGCCGACAGTGGGGTTCGAACCTACTATCTCCCGAATACTGGATACTGGCCGCACATTATCATTATTATTATTATTATTATTATTATTATTATTATTATTATTATTATTATTATTATTATTGTTATAGTGTAAATGTACATAACATTCAGCTTCTTACTCATTTACATAGATCACTTTATATGTCCATACTTATATCTCCATTTACTTTATTACGTATTGTGTTCTCTTTATACACTGCTTATATTTTTTAGTTTATATCTTACTTTTTCCTTATGGCTTTGTCTCTTTCTTTTTACCATTCTGCTCCGGATCTATTTTATTTTATTTTATTTTTATCTTTGCTTTCTTTCTTCATTTTACGTTGTACAAATCAGTCATTTTTAGCTTTTCTTTGATTTTATAACAGAATAGTACATGTTTCAATATATGTATTATCTGTAAATTATGTGGTGAAGTGTAAGAGAGGGCCACGAACCCTATCTTCGCAAATAAATAAATAAATAAATAAATAAATAAATAAATAAATAAATAAATAAATAAATAAATAAATAAATAAATAATACATTTGCACTACTGCTACAGACAGAAAACTGTTTTCTCATTCTGTATTTAGTAGTTCAGGCCAGACGATAAATGCAGTGAGAAAGAAGACGCATTCCAATCACGAATGACTCGTACGTCGATTAGCGTTCCACAAAAATCTTTACAGTGTCGAGGCAACTGAATTGCGTGGGTAGAAATCCCTATAAAGGAGCTTTGCAATTCCTGGACGTTGCAGAAGTTTTACGGATTTAGCGGCTACAGCGTTCTCTTCTTCCACTTTTCTGCTCACTTCTTCAGTTAAGAGGTAAGTTCAAAGAACTGCGCAGCGTAACAAAGGACGGACTAAGAAAGTTTTCATTGAACGTTGTTCTACAGAAATTGGAGTATTAAATTTTGCCAGTTAATACACCGAGTGCGCCATACCTGATTTCCTCCATTATTTCTACACTACGGAGAACCTTTCAAAGAACTTTGCTGAGAATTAATAAAGGATAACAACTAACTTTAATGGTGAGTGGACCATCTGATACAAGACGATCACTACTACAAGTGAATAATAAGGTCGTACTTCACACTGCATTGCTAGCACCGCTAATTAGACGAACATTGCCAAAGCTTACGACCGACATTCTAGCAGTGTGTGAAGAGCCACATAGGTTTGAGCTTCACCGTCATTCAAATATATGCTCAATAGAATGACAAAAGATATTTTCTTTAATGACTGGTCCTTACTTATGGTCCGGCTCCTTGGCTATATGGCCAGAATAGCAGCCTTCGACTCACAGAATCACGAGTTTGATCCCCTGTTGGGCCGGAAATTTTCGGTATGTCTGGTAGATTTTCCTGTCTCGGGGATGGAGAGTTTGCCAGTTTGCCAAGCGGAACACAGACCGCCGAGCTAGAATAGGGCGGCGAGCTAGCTCGTTGGCTTTCCGTAGCCTGAAGTTTGAACCACGTATTTGTATTTGACAACGAATATGGAACAATACGCATTCGATTTCAATCTTATACGTATGTTAAGTTAATGGAGAAAGCTTTCCAACTTGAATACTTCATAAATGCTTACATATTTTATCTAATCGTCTCCATAAGACCTATCTGTGTCGGTGCGCCGTAAAGCAAATAGCAATATATATTATCTATGAGGAGATGTAGAAAAAAAGTGTTTTTGGTGTATCATAATATATCAAAACTAGAGTGAGGTTGAGTTTGTTGGTCTCTTAGTGGATCCTTCACTACTCCGAAAAATAATCAATGCATAAAGCTTCATATCACAGTGCTCAAAAGAAGTCTTTCATACAGTCTTACGATTGAACACAGGATATTATGTCGCAATACCTCAATCTCGTTTAGGCTGATGTCCTAGACACACTATAAACGCTAAACAGGTTCGATATTTTGTCGGATAAGAGGCTTTTTTAGTGTCAGTCAGTTTCACAACATCGCTTCTATAGACTGCACATGGAAGGCTGATGTAAACGTGGCAAGGGTACCCATTTTCGATACTAACCACATTGGAATTCTAACATTGCTACAAGAAGGATGGGAAGAAATGGATGACACCGTTCTTGTTGGAGTGCCACAATGATATTTCTAGATATCCTCTCCAGACGAACACACACTACAATTCGCAAGGGCGGTCCGTACTTGTTGCTTTCAGCAAGTCGTAGGTCCACTGCTATTGCCACCTCATTCCACCAGAATATTCATAGGGGGACCAGAGTGAATGTGTCAGATTATACCGTTTTAAATCGGTTACATGACATATTGGAGCCATATGCCAAAACCTTTTAAACCACACCATCGGGCAGCTCGTGTGAGGAGGCCTCTACATATAGCTCACTGAAAGCGTACGCTCCTTTGTAAGGTGGTCACCATAAACTTTCACCCATACAACAAGAGTATTGTAGCCTGGAGACGATCTGGTAAGAGATCGAAAGAGCCCGAGCACCATCAGCCGCAAGGAGGTTAGCTTCCATCACGTTTAGGGGCGGGATCATGTTTGGTCTACATGCACCTACCCTGTCCAGGTTATCATGACTGAGAGACAATGTCCCCCAACCCGCAGTAACAGGATTTTCTGCTACTGTAGGCGTGGCCTTTACACTACTGGATGATAATGGTCGAGCCCATCGAGACGCGAGGTATACAGAGAATGAGGTGGCTCGCATATTCTTCGGAAATAAAACGTGTTGAACATGCATGGCGTGAACTGAAGAACAAGCTGCCCACCGCCCTAACTTCCCACAACTATTCAGCAACTAACTGGGGCTGCTATCCAAGAAGGGAATAATCTGACACAAAACAAGTTAGTTTTATTTTATGAGTACATCTCGTCATGTGTAGACATGCCTCGGGACCCAAGGTGGCTGTCTATGCACGGTATTGATCTCTCACACAATGCAGGATAATTTTGTGTTCATAATCCCACATTATCAACTATGTGCTTTTATTGCTTTTCCATTGTTTATGCACAGGTGACAAAGTTATTGTTCATTGTACATATCCTTCGTAATATACACATTCCAGAAAGTTTTGAACTACCTGGAGTTCTGCGTTTCTAGGTTTCTGCTGACCCTAGGGAATGCATGGGATGCAAATACATACTTTATGTCAAATATAACACACTTAATGTAAAGAAAAGGGAATGACATGTGCAACATGGGAATCTGATTCTGCCTCTCAGTATAGTGTCACTCCACCCCATGCAGTAAAGCATAATCGGACCTGTCGTGGCATACTGTCTACAAGGCGGTTGAGAATTGCCTGGTCGATCCTGTCCCACTCTTTGACAACAGCCCTCCGGGGGACGGCCAGGGTGAGAGATGGATATGTTCGTCGTCACACTGCCTGTTTCAGCATATCCCAGACATGTTAAGTGGGATTCATGTCCAGAAAATCTACAGGCCAGTCCACTCAACGGATGTGGGACTCCCTGAGGAATAGGTTCACAAGATTGGAGCGGTGCGGGCGTTCATTGTTATCTTGCAGAACGAAGCTGTCGCCGCAATATTGTCGGTATAGTTGAACAAATGGACCCGAGGATTCTGTCCCGGTATTGTGTACGTGTCGTATTGCCCTCTAAGACGATGAGGGGCGTCCGACATCATACGTATTGCCGCCCCAAAATATGACGAATTCGAATCCCTGATGGACACGTGGGATGGCGTACATGACTCGTCTGTAGTTACCTCGCTCTCTCCAAACCCTTTTCTGTCGATTAGCTGAATCGATTGCTAAAATTTGGCGGTTCTATCACTACTGAACTGGATTGGTACAGGTAGAGCGGCTACGACACGATCAAATGAACACTTGGCGCGCATATAAATTGCATAGGAACTAGCCCAGTTCGGCGAGCTAGAACTCCGCGATGTGTAGAGCATAGCGCTTTGACACGATGACGAGCTAGCTCAAGCTGATACGAAGTGCGAGAGCGCGATGGATGCCTCTAGTTTCAACACCCACCTCTTCATATACACACAACACACTACACTAAAATTCATTATAATGACATGAAGTATAGCCTAATAATAATAATAATAATAATAATAATAATAATAATAATAATAATAATAATAATAAAAATAATAATAATACAGAATGAAATGGCGTATGGCTTTTGGTGCTGGGAGTGTCCGAGGACAGGTTCGGCTCGCCCGCTGCACGCTAACCATTTAGCCATGGAGCCGTACAATAATACAGAAATAATAATGTTATTAGATTTTATGTCCCCCTAGCTACGGTACTCTTACGGTTTTCGTAGACGCCGAGGTGGTAGAGTATCATCCTGCAGGAATTATTTTACATGCCAGTAAATCTGACACGCGGCTGACGTATTTGAGCACCTAAAAATACCAGCGGACTGAGCCAGGATCGAACCTGCGATGTTGGTTCAGAATACCACCACTGTATCGTTGGAGCTAATAAGTCTAGCCAACAAGATGTAGTGAATTTTTTATTTCACATAAGGTTGGCGCCGGAGTGCCCAGCATACCTGCTACACACATAACGATATCATCCACCGCATTAACAATACGCAGTTTCCAGTGTTCGCAGTGCTCCAACTTCCTACAACTTCCTACAACTTTCGTGACTTTCCTTCCTTAGCTCAGTAGCAATCATTTTGTATACATTTTATATCCTATACGGGTTTTGGGAAAAATGTCGTCCAATTACAAGAAGCCGCGGCGAAGGGGATCAAGACGGTTAAAGTGAAAATGAAAACAAGTCCTCTTAACTCTCAATTTTCATCAGATTCAAATGAAGCGAGTAATGTAATATTGCCTTAGGCGAGATTTGTAACCCAGTTGCTTCGAAAGAAACCCGAACGTACTATTAAATCACAGTTATGTCGCGAAACTAACTTTTTCAGTGTTTAATGGTCATGGAATATGAAGATCGTCCAAAACCGAATATCAAGATGTCGCTCCAGTACAATACTCCCTTCACTCACACCTTTCCTCCAATGTAAAGAAAATTTAAGTACAATGAGGTAGAACATCCATCGATACTCCTACCTGATAAATTATGGTTGCAAAACTCTGACTGAACATAACGAGTTACGCATTTCCTTTCTGTTCTCAATTTAGTTGTCATGATCTCCTATATCACTGCCAGAGGAAGGCAATTCCCCTACACCCTGCATAACAGGAAGGCCTAATGGGCTTCATTCGGCAAATCAATTCCTCATATCGGATGGTTCCACTGTAAGTGTATATGAAGTACGTCTCCTAACCTGTGTGAATATGATCTCATGCAAGCATTTGCCATTTAGTGGGTCTGTGGGCTCTGCGATAGAAATCACCCCGATATTCTCTTATACGTGAAGTGGGAAATCACAGTAAGCCACTGGTACGATGGCCTAGAATAGGAATTTAACTTACTGATCTTCCTTACTTTGATTGATGAATGCACCCCCAGACAAGACTCTCAAACTTGTATTAGTTAGGGGCAAATCCGGGTGTCGAACACGAACCAACGTAGCGGAAAACTTCCTTGCCGATGGTCCCAATGAACACAATTTTAAAGGAGGTAGACGGCGAGATTCGCTTCCATCTACCTCATCATTCATTGGACATGTCGTAATCTCACCGGAACTGACATGTCCTTGCTTTTTTTACTCTGACGTGGGAAATATAACAAGACATAAGGAGCATCGCAGAGCCTCCGTGGCTCAGACGGCAGCGCGTCGGCCTCTCACTGCTGGATACCGTGGTTCAAATCCCGGTCACTCCATGTGAGATTTTTTCTAGACAAAGATGAGGCGGAACAGGTTTTTCTCCGGATACTCCGGTTTTCCCTGTCATCTTTCATTCCAGCAACACTCTCCACTATCATTTCATAGCATCTATCATTCATTAATAAATCACTTTGAGAGTGGCGACCCCATCGTACTAATAGCCTATATCTGCTTCATTCATTACATCCCTGACCCGGTCAATGTCTGGAAAACTGGTTGTAGGTTTTCATTTTCAATGAGCATCGTACTCACCACCTTATGCCTGGCCATATGTGCACCTTGTTTAGCTCATTTGTGAGCATACTAGATTGTATTCCATCTTCGTAAGCACGTACCGGGCGAGTTGGCCGTGCGCGTAGAGGCGCGCGGCTGTGAGCTTGCATCCGGGAGATAGTAGGTTCGAATCCCACTATCGGCAGCCCTGAAGATGGTTTTCCGTGGTTTCCCATTTTCACACCAGGCAAATGCTGGGGCTGTACCTTAATTAAGGCCACGGCCGCTTCCTTCCAACTCCTAGGCCTTTCCTATCCCATCGTCGCCATAAGACCTATCTGTGTCGGTGCGACGTAAAGCCGCTAGCAAAACGTAAGCACGTGACTGACATAATCCACCACCTCACAAGGTAAGCTTTCCTCATAGCATGATGGTAGTATATACAGCATTCTGATGACTTTTTCGTGGACTGGCAGGCTGTAAAGAGAGGGTCAACTTAAATGCTTATTTGTCAAGAGACTGTTCTTCTTGGAAGAAAATGTTGTTTCCCACTTCTGTCCCCATCGTTACGGTGATGATTGGTCGTGAGATTCTTAGCTAAATAATATTCTATTCAATGATCCAGCAGCGTTTAGAAATGCTAGAGTGTCCAACGTTTGTCACGAAAAAGGATTCATGAACATGCTAGACAGGGGACTTGCACACGTATGTTCTCTTTAGTTTCAACTTTGCCGCGATTCAATGCCGCAACTTGAGTATAAGCGGATTATGCGCCATCAGCTACGGTATACTGTCAGTATGAGGTTTCTTCCATGACGATGAACTGTAATGAACAGGGCCACTCAATTGCTCCCGAGTAGTTCTGGACATTACTGTGAGAATTACGTCATGTGTAATTGTTATAAAGGATGAAACTTTCCGTGTATATGTAAAGGCAGGACGGCATTGAAAACAGTCATATCAATTAGGCGATACTGTTATGTTGTCATTATTCTAGTCACGAACACGGCAGTTGCATTTGTGTTTTCATTACATGTCTGTGGATGTTTTGGCATGTGTGTAGGTCTTCAATTAATATTACTTTGACGAACGAATATGATGTTTGGTGGAAAACAAATTCACATGATTTATCTCCGTTACCTGTGACAGTTTAAGGAAACATTATGCAGCATTATTTCATGTACGTAGGGACACTCAACAAAACTCATATACCATCGAGTGTAGTTCTCGTAAGGTAATAAGAAAGCACACAAACAGTATGTGAAGTTACTAAGGCTTGTTCGCATAATATCTCCACGATAAGTGAGGTGTGATAGCCGAGTGACAATGCCACTGGCTTCTCACGAAAATGGCCGCAGTTCAAGTCTCTACCAACCAATGCGGGACCATTGAAGAGAAATCACGTCCCTGAGGTTCGGATTCCACGTTAAAATAGAGGCCCTATGATCACGATATGAACGGTTACGTGAACCCACGAGCATATTTGCTTTATACACTGATCAGCCAGAATATAATGACCACGTAACTACTATCGATATAAACCCGTCCAGGCGATAGCAGAATCCCTAACGAGGAATGACTGCTAGTCAGACACACTCACAGTGCACGTAGTATCAGTGAGCGTGCTGTTCGTGTGCAGAATGGAGAAGGCGCGTGATCTATCTGAGTTTGACCGAGGGCAGATTGTGAAGACCCGGAGAATCGGCACGAGCATTTCAGAAACTGCACGAGTTGTCGGGTGTTCAAGGAGTTCCGTGGTGAGTGTCTTCAACAACTGGCGAAACCAAGGTGAAACCATGTCCAAACGTCGAGGGGTTGGGCGGGCACCCCTCATTACAAATTTCGGAAGTGGTAGGCTGGGCAGACTGGTGAAACAGGACATGCAGTGAGCTGTGGCGGAACTAATATCAGACTTTAATGCTGGGCAGATTACAAATGTGTCTGAACACACAGTGCACCAAACACTCCTAAGGATGAATCTCCGCACTAGACGACCCATGCAAGTGCCAATGTTAATACCACGACATCGCCAACTATGACTGAAATGGGCACGTGACCATCGTCACTAGACGTTAGCGCAGTGGCAGAGTGTTGCGTGGTCCGATGAAACCCGATACTTTCTTCATCATGCCGATGGGAGGGTGCGAATCCGTCGTATTCCAGGGGAACAGCTCCTTGATACCTGTCCTGCTGTACGGAGACAAACTGGCAGCGGCTCAATTATGCTCTGGGGATCATTCATGTGGGCATCCATGGGTCCAATGGAACTCGTGCAAGGCACCAGATGGCCGAGAAGTATCGTACACTGGTTGCAGACCACACAACACCCCTTCATGAAGTTCATATTTATCAATGGTAGTGGCATTTATCAACAAGATGATGCACCGCGGCACAAGGCCAGGAGTGTGATGGAGTGGTTCAGGGAACACAGTGGCGAGTTGCAATTGATGTGCTGGCGCCCCCAACCCGCCGGATCATAACCCGATCGAACACATCTGGGATGTGATTAAACGTGGCGTCAGAGCTCATCGCCCCCTCACCGGAATTTACGGTGACTTCTGTGTGCAGATGTTGTGCCAACTCCCTCCAGCGACCTACCAAGGCCTCATTGCTTCCATGCCAAGATGCGTCGCCGCTGTTATCCGTGCCAAAGGTGGACATAACAGCTATTAGGTACGTGGTCATAATGTTCTGACTGATCAGTGTATTTTCAGAAGACAACGTCCCTATGGTAGTCAAATAGCACGAAATGATACACAGGCTAGTACGCTGTCCATTTAGGATGAAATGTGTACAATACTCAGTACGACTTCGAACATTTGCAAGAAGTACGAACAGTAGTACATCACTCACGTCATTATTTATTTATTTATTTATTTATTTATTTATTCTTCTTCGTTTAGGCCTAGGATGGACCACGTGGTTCTTAACTCTGGTGAGCTCTTTTCTTCCTATTAGCCCAGTATTCCTTCATTCTAGCGCTATGGATGTCTTTTCTTTCTTGAATCCATTTCACTCCTACTTCTGGACGCAGTGATTTAGTTGTTAGTGACTGGAGAGAGTCGGTTGTCTTGACCAACTTTCTGAACTTATCTCGGTTGTAAATGTCAATGTGATCAATGTATAGGTATTGTAGGTCTTTCCGCACTAAATTCGTCCATTTGACATTTGTTGCTTTCCCTCTAGATACAGTGTTGAAGACACTTGAAGTGAGTCTCAGGCTGTCCATCCTGACTACGTGACCATAGAACATTACTCTTCTCTTCCTCATAGCTGTTGAAATGCTCTCTATTTTACTGTACACTTCCTTGTTGTGCCTGATTCTGTAGCCATCTCATTCTTTAATGCGATCCATAATCCTTCTGAGGATCTTTCCCTCTTTCAGTTCCAGTTTTCTGAGTTGTCCTTTCCGGGTCATGCTTAGGCATTCTGAGGCGTACAGTACTACAGATGGTCTTACTACGGTGTTGTAGCGTCTAAGTTTAGGATTCAAGGAGAGGGATTTAGACTAGTATATGTTCTTGCAAAGATGATAAGCTCTTTATTTATTTATTTATTTATTTATTTATTTATTTATTTAATTATGTTTTACAATTTCCTTCTTTACGTCGCACCGATGGCGGCGGTAGGATGCGAAAGAGCCAGGAGCGGGAAGAAACCGACCGTGGTCTTAATTAAGGTGCAGTAATTTCCTGGTGTAAAAAATGGGAAAGCACGGAAAACCACCTGCTGGGCTGCCGACAGTGGGGTTTGAACCCACCATCTCCCAAATGCAAGCTGACAACTACGTGCCTCAAACCATGCAGCTACTTGCTCGGTTCATTTTATTACGAATAAAAGTTTCCTCAAGACTTAATTTATGGGATATCAACTGAATAATGACGTTACCCAGGCTGTAGGAAAAATGCTGCCGAATAATCACTGGACAGTGATAGAGAGGATCAGGACAATTTCAATTAAGATAGTTACTAACCCTTGCAGTATTCGATCACATTTAAATGGAACAGGTTTGTCGTATGAATGTTATGTCGTTTTAGAATGCCTCAAATGGAGCCGTCACGTCGTCTTTAATCACAGTTTTGTTGTGAAAGTCAAACTTTTGGGTGTCTAGTCGTCATGAAACGTCAGGATCCGTCAAAGATTCGGTGTCGAATTTTTGCACGATTGCAATGATCTCTTCACTCGCACAGTCATTCGAAAGTTAAAATCAAACCGAGACCAGAATGACTCCAACCCGAAATGAAATGGGTGTGGTTTTAGTGCCGGAATTGTCCGTGGACAAGTTCGGCTCGCCAGATGCAAGTCTCATGATTTGGCGGCCGTGGGCAACTTACGCGTCGTGATGAGAATGAAATTATGATGAAGACGACACATACACCCAGCCACAGTATACCAGCGGAAATAACAAATTATGGCAGGACCTCTCAAACGCCCAAAATCTCACGCGTGCAAACTGAGGCGCTGGGGTTCTGTACACCGTGCATCGGTCTCACTCGGCTCGGCTCGGACCAGCACTTCGTCTCGAGGCGTCCCTAAGTTCGACTCAACTTGGCTCGGATTTGGAGCGCTACAGGCAAGTGAGGAAGAGGGAGACAGGTGGAGCGAGCGAGACAGGCGTAGGGAAAGAGAGAGACACCGCTATTGTTCCAAATCGAGGAGTGGGAGTTTGTACTCTGGTCAAAGAAGCGAAGTCGTCTTTTGCACCTTGCCCCGCGCAATGCACTAGTGCATGCACCATGAGCAGCCCTGAATTATGGTTGAAATTCCCGACGCTGCCGGAAATCGAACCCAGGATTCCTGTGGTCAACGGCCAGCACGCTAACCATTTAGCCATGGAGCCGGGCACTGCCACCTGTTAAAATGCATTACCTTGCTTTACCCCAGTTGACTCTGGATGAAAGCTTGGAGTTAGATAGTTGGATCATAACAGCATTTGAACTGTCCTAATCCACGTTATCACCGCTAGTGGTTACTGGGCGGCAATTTTTGCAATTCCTGTATAATACATTTTTATTGTTATCTGCGGGGCTACGAGTCAACTACGTCAACCTATGGAACTTTATTTCTTATAACTGTTAGGTTCTTCAAGTCTGCCGAAACTAATATTGAGTAATAAACATACGGACTTAATTTAATTACGTTGCTTACTCTTATTGTATAACACTGTTACCATATGTTTCCTTGCAGGTAGTTTATAAATGCATTACTCAGAATTATTTTTGACAGACTGACGAACCCAACAGTGAGTCGAAACTGGAAAGAATTGGCTTCAGATATTCAAAAAACCTATCATATAACATAACCGTAAAGAGGTCCAGCTCCACAGCTAAATGTTGGTGTTTGGTCCAAGGGGTCCCAGATTCGTTTCCCAGCCGAGTCGAGGAATTTAACATCTTTCTTTCTTTCTTTCTTTCTTTCTTTCTTTCTTTCTTTCTTTCTTAATCTGGTTACCCTCCATGGTTGGTTTTCCCTCGAAATCAGCGAAGGATCACACCTCTACGTCCTCAAGGGCATTGTCCTGACCCGTAAGATTTTGAGTTTCGGAATAAAACTGGGGAGGAGGACCATTAAATCGCCCAGGCAGCCTTAATGCCGTTTCGAGCAGGGGCATTATTGGGGGATTGGGAGATCGGGAGGCCTTAAGTTAGGTACCATTGCTAAATTTGCCTGGAGGAGAAGTGGGAAACCACGGAAAACCACTTCGAGGATAGCTGAGGTGGGAATCGAAAACCGTTTGCTCATGGGACCTTCCCGAGGCTGACTGGACCCCGTTCCAGCCTTCGTACCACTTCTGAAATTTCATGGCAGGACCAGGAATCGAACTCGGACCTCCCGAGAGTGGCAGCTAATCACACTAACCACTACACCAAGGAGGCGGACAGATTTTTAACATTAATTTCTTAATGCCTCTGGCTCGGGGATTGGCTGATTGTGTCGTCTTCATTCATTACAATTCATCTTGGGCAGGACTCTATTCTTTCTCACTGTCGCGTAGATTGTCTACAGGCCGTTAACTCTACAAAGACTTGCACCAAGCCTCTAGAGAGCCCATGAGCTATTATTATTATTATTATTATTATTATTATTATTATTATTATTATTATTATTATTATTATTATTATTATCACTATCCACTATCAGTACTCTACTAGTGTTAACATAGACAACTCGCTGGTAGTGTTACCCTCTGCTCTAATCTCTTGGAGTGAGGTAAGTAACTTGTCAGTCGCTGGCAGCGTTACCCTCTGCTTTCATTTTCTGGAATGAAGTAAGCAACTTGTCAATCAAGTTGCTAGAAGGATGGAAGAGGGGGAAGGAATTTGAGGCTGGATTGGGCGGTCTGTGAGACATTTCACTGCCAACTTACATCGCCGTTCCTATATGAGTCAGATTTTCTGCACGCAAATATGCATCACACGAGCAGCGAAAAATGGGCTACAAAATGCCGTCAATATGTACAGCTGCATTATTTTATATAATACTAGCTGATGTACCCGTGCTTCGCTACGGGATTCTCAGAAAGACTGACTTGGTGGTTTTCCTAACTGAATTCAGCATAGGTCATTACAAAAACGTCAGTAGCGATTGAAAGCAATGTTATCATATAAAATACTCGATCAAATGAAAAACCGTACACTTTCTCACTTTCAACGAACAGTACTACGGTGCCGATCTAAGAGTCCAAAGTTCCAGAGCTGGAATAACCAGGTCGCAGACCGCCGTGAACACTCCTCTGTCATTATTCCGTTAAATATGCACACTACTCATTCCAATCAGTGGCTCAGAGTAGGGATAGTATAGCTCGAATACTATGATGAACCAGTGTGTTACGTACCAGATATATCAGAAAATGTATGAACCAGAGGAATGGCATGCTAAAGAAGAAAGTTATCTTACTCCCCAGCTACTTCCCGCCAATATACAGGCAGGCTGTTACAGTCGGTATGACCAGGCGTGTTGCCCGTGTGGTTAGGGGCGTGCAGCTGTGAGCTTGCATCCGGGAGGTAGTGGATTCGAACCCCACTGCAGGCAACCTTGAAGATGGTATTCCGTGGTTTCCCATTTTCACACCAGTCACACCAGGCTGTACCTTAAAGCCAAGGCCGCTTCCTTCACACCACTATTCATTTCCTATCCCATCGCCGCCAAAGACCTACCTGTGTCGGTGCAACGTCAAACAAATTAAAGAAACCTCGGTACGCTGCAGTAATCCTATCTATCGAGGATGAGAGGAAACAGAAGACAAAAAGCACATCACAACAAACAATGGTCAATGTAATGTTATTGTTGATAAAGTTTATGAGCTTTATATATTGCAGGCCTTCACATTAGTTTTCTTTCGACTCTGTGATATTAGGGTGCCCTACAAAATTATTTATATCGTAGACTGTAGTTCCTTATTCTCAGACATTACATACCGATTTTCATTAAATTCTGTTTACCCATTTTCTCGTGACTCGGCGGTGATATGGACTTAGTAACAAAAATCCAACAATGTAACAATGTAACAATGTATAAGACATAAGTGATCGGAAATTTAATAACTTCTTACATAACTACTACTAACGACATAACTAAAATTATGTTATTTATGCAGTATTTATCGATACGACCACTAATAACATAAATAACTTCTTTGAGAATTACATTTCAGGCCTTCCCCTAAACTATAATTTCACTCAACGTGAATAAAATAATTTGTAGCCTAGATTGCAGCGGTTCATCACCCGACTTTACATTCCGATTTTCATTAACTTCTCTTCAGCCGTTTTCTAGTGATGCGTGTACATACATACATACATACATACATACATACATACAGACAGACAGACAGACAGACAGACAGACAGACAGAAATTACGGAAAAGTAAAAAATGCATTTTCTTGTTACTGTGGACATGAGCGATACAGAAATACCATTCTTTTCAAATTCTGAGCAATGTACAGACAAAACTCTTATTTTGTATATATATATATATATATATAGAAGATTACATTTCAGGCCTTCCCCTAAACTACCATTTCACTCAGTGCGAATAACATTATTGACAGCCTAGATTATAGCGACCTATTCCCCGACTTTGCATACCAATTTTCGTGAAGATACGACCACTAATAAAATAAATATTTGACAATAAAATTTTAGGCCTTCCCCTAAACTACCATTTTTCTTAGCGTGTGTAGCCTATAATGTAGCGGATTATTTCCCATCTTTGTCTAGCAATTTTCATTAAGACACGACCACTAATAACAAAAATATTTGAGAATTAAATTTCAGGCCTTCCCCTAAACTACCGTTTCACTCAGCGTGATTAAAATAATTTATAGCCTAGATTGTAGCGGTTCATCACCCGACTTTACATTCCGATTTTCATTAAATTCTCTTCAGCCGTTTTCTCGTGATGCGTGTACATACATACAGACAGACAGACAGACAGACAGACAGACAGACAGACAGACAGAAATTACGGAAAAGTAAAAAATGCATTTTCTTGTTACTGTGGACATGAGCGATACAGAAATACCATTCTTTTCAAATTCTGAACAATGTACAGACAAAACTCTTATTTTATATATATATTATAATGGATCCCCTGGCGCCTTTGTCTGTAGATGATGAGTGGACACATCATGGAATTTAAGAGCTAGAATGGTGAATCATGCTTTTGTCTTCTTTTCTTACAAATTCCTTTACGTCGCACCGACATAGACAGGTCTTATGGGGATAACGGGGCGGGAAAGGGCTAGGAGTGGGAAGGAAGCAGCCAAGGCGTTGGTTAGGGTACAGCCCCAGCATTTTTCTGGTGTGAAAAATTGAAACCACGGAAAACTATCTTCAGAGCTGCCGAGAGTGGAGTTCGAACCCACTATCTGGACACTGGCCGCCCTTGAGCGACTGCAGGTACGAAGATCGTTAAACCATATTTCCAAGTAGAAATAAAACTTAAAAGAAAGAAGGGAAACGTCCACTGGGTGGAGTGTAGCCCTATATTAGCCGTAAAACGTATTTGGAGATGTACTAGTGAAGGTACTAGTCCGTTAATTGATTATCTGCGTTGGGCGCTCTATTGCGGAGACAGTGCAAAATGAAATGCACGGCAAGTGTAAAAATAACCACATATATATACGTTCCTTCCTCATGCAAATATTTTAATGCATACATTCACCGCTGATATAAATTTCATGTATGCGTGGTCACGCATATTTTACACTAAAAAGAGAATATTACACGCTTTAAAGAAATTCTCTCACATTCATAGCAACTTAGGTAGAAATACCTAGGTACGCAACACGTAATAAAGTACATAATTTCATTTCCTCGGCTCCAAGATACTTACTGCTTTTCATTCTCGTCGTTCTGTAAGTAGCCTATGTATGATTTGTCAAGAGAGCTATAGTGGTTGCTGTAATTTCCATTACTCACTGCATTATAATTACATAATCATTAATGACAAGACTTATGAAAACCATACTGTTTTTTTACTATTTGCTTTACGTCACACCGACATAGATAGGTCTTATAGCGACGATGGGATAGGAAAGGCTTGTGAATGGGAAAAAAGCGACCGTGGCCTTAATTAAGGCCTGGTGTGAACATGGGAAACCATCTTCAGGGCTGCCGACAGTGGGGTTCGAACTCAAACCATTCTTTTTTTGCTATTGGCTTTACGTCGCACGGACACAGATAGGTCTTATGGCGACGATGGGACAGGAAAGGATAGGAGTAGGAAGTAAGCGCCCGTGGCCTTAGTTAAGATACAGCCCCACCATTTGCCTGGTGTGAAAATGGGAAACCACGGAAAACCATCTTCAGGGCTGCCGACAGTGGGGTTCGAACCCACGATCTCCCGAATACTGGATACTGGCCGCACTTAAGCGACTGCAGCTATCGAGCTCGGTAAACCATATTTATTATACAGTGCACTGACGTACAGAAAGCAGTATCACGAGGAACCACCACGGCTGGCAATAACAAGAGGTGGTAGAGAAGGAAAAGATTTTGGGTGTTTCTGGAGTATCCATGTCCTTGAGGTTCCAACACGTAAAATCTTGCCAGTTGTAGTTATGTTAGTTGTTGAACAATCATAGACCAGCAATGTTCAATATGCGACAGATCCGATCTAGGAGAGAATACTCATTCACGGTAAATTAAACAATGAAATATCAAATGTTTTACAATGTATGAGTACCATCTAGTGGAAGGCAATTGGAAATTTCTGGTGACACCACGGTGCTGGACTCCTGATGAGATTCGGCCTACTAAGCGACCGCTGCTCAACCCGAAGACCTGCAGATTACGAGGTGACGCATGGTCAGTGCGACGAATCCCCTTGGCCGTTATTTTTGGTTTTCTAGGCCGGGGTCGCCATTTCATCACACCGTCAGACAGACACTAAATTGTAATTACGTAGGATGAATGGAACTTGAACCAAACCTCAGGTCAAAGTAAAAACCCTGACCTGGCCAGGAGTCTAACCGGGGCCACCGTGTGAGAGGTAGGCATACTACCCCGAGGCCTCTGGGCAGGCATGAATGAAAACTACAGCTACCTGTCAAACTGTGGCAAAATTTGTATCATTAGCTATCACACTTATTTTATTTATTTACTCGTGTCTGAAGCATACTTAATATGTATATATTTCATCCTCATCCTCTGCAGCTCCACCAACAGCTGTCATAAATAGCCTAGGCGTCACTGAAGAGGCGTACTGGGGAAATGAGGAGTGAGGTAGTTTCCCGTTGCTTTCCTCACCGAACCAGCCGTTGCTATTACATATCAGTCTGCCAAGCCCACTGAAATGCATGCACCAACCGACCCTATGAGCGATATTTTCACACCATTCATAACAGGGACTGGCTGCATAAGCAATGGTATTACTAGCATCACTCATACCTCAGTCACTTTCATATTACCCTCATCGGAGGGTCTGCCTTACAAGGGCTGCACTCGGCTAGAAATAGCCACACGAAATTATTATACTTTCATATTGTCAAAGCCAAGGAAGAGACTGAGACAGGTCAATGAAAGTAACAAAATTGATATAGCCTATATCAGAAGACATAGTGCACTGTAAACACAACATCTCGCCAGCAAAGGCATATACTTAATATATACAGTTAAAACAAACTAATAATTAAACTATTTAGAAAAATACAAACATGAACAAACAAATCAAATTGACCAAATTTACTGTACATCTAGATGGTGTTTTTCCAAACTGAGCCACACATAGAAAACTTTTGTCATCAGCATGTATTAAATCTTGCTCTGAGCATGAAAATGGGCAGAGAGGACATTGGTACATATGTTTCGCTGCGTTTTCTTCACCGCAGTCGTACTTGCTGTCCTCTGATGTGAAGCCCCACACCTTAAGTCAGGACTTAGCCCTGCCGACACCAGTTCTTAATCGGTTAAGGGACCTCCAAACACTCCAGTCTTCATTGTAGCAAGGCGGAAGGTGTTCACGCGCCTCCATCCAGTCTCATTGCTTAGATTTCCAAAAGGGAAGTCTTGCCTTACTTGGTGGTCCTTTCATGGGCTTTGATGTCTGAAGAAAACTTTTCCTGGATTTCAGCCTAGACTGAGATTGTTGATGACCAAACAGTGGGTGAGCTTCAACGTCCTCAACCTTCAGCCGTTCTTGAACAGCAGCGACTTCTCGACGAATACTTGGAGGTGCTACGCCAGCAAGACAGTATAGCTTCTCAACAGGGGTAGGATTTAGGCATCCTGTGATTAACCTACAAGCTTCATTCAGAACAGGGTCCACAGTCTTTGCATGAAATGATCTATACCACACAGGGGATGCGTATTCTGCAGCAGAGTAACACAGAGCCAATGCAGTGGTTCTAGGAACTTGTGGCTTTGCACCCCAGTATGTACCTCTCAGCTTCCTCAGGATCTTGTTTCAGGCAATGACTTTGTATTTGATGTTGGAACAGTGTTTTCTGAAAATCAGGGAGCGATACGAATGGATGTAGCGAGTTTGTTTCCCGAAGGGATTCGCGGTAGAGTGAAGTGCAGTTATACTGGCAAATTGGAGATTCACAGGGTTGCAAAAGATATCAAACTGAATGGTGCATAATCTCAAACGAATACTATCCTTTTCATTTTATTAGGTGATATAATACCTAGGTCTATCTAGGGACAGGAAACTCATCCATTCGCTCCCACGGTCATCATCCCACTTATTTCATCACAAAATAAGCCAAGGAACACGAATAGTTTTAGGCTTTGAACTCTTCAAAGGACATCTCAGTATGAAATGTAAAAGCTTCTTGGAATTCTGTGGAGAAACGAGGGGGCAAAATAGTTATAAATTACCTACAGTGTATTCTTACAATATAATTTGCGGTGCAAAGCGGATGTCAACAATGCTGGTGTCTAAATAGAACATACCTGATGGTATTTTATGAGAAGGATACCGTTTCAAAATCGTTATCACGTGTCCTGATCAGCCTTCTTGTTTATTGATGTAACATACATTTCCCTTGTATCGAAAGTTGACATAAACACACCGAAAGTGCATGAGCGCCAACGCTATTTCATACACAACCCTAAGTGTCTTGACTTAGAGTGTAAGCGCCACATTTTGAAGTGTCAGCATATTTCACAATCAGACGACTTGGAAATGATATCGTTTTAATACTGTAAAGTGGAGTTACAAAATATAAAATCCCGTATCTAATCAAAAGGTAAGTTGCACTGAGTTATCTACTTCAATTGCTGACCAATGGCTCCACAGCAAACGGTTAGCGTGTTGGCCTTTGGTCCAGAGGGTCCCTGGTTCGATTCCCGGCCGTGTCGGGGATTTTAACCTTAAATGGTTAATTCCAGTGGCTCGGGGGCTGGATGTGTGTGGCGTATTCAGCATTAGAAATCATACTAGATAGGGCCCTCATCTTCATAGACATGCAGGTCGCCTAATAGGGCGTCTACGAGAAAAAGACCCGCACCAGGCCTCTCCGGTGGCCATACGCCATTATTATATTGCTGACCAATTATATGTTATGACTGGGAAGTCCAATTTCAGATTTTGATTTCGAAACCAACCCTACTATTAGCATCTGTCGAAAATGTGCATTTTCCTCGAGTTATTCCTTAATAACTCTAAGAAAATACCGGGATGGCACCTAATTCGCAAATCACGGGTCATTTTGTTCAACCTTAGAAACAATTCTGCCTATTTCTGGTGATCCTACAATCTTAGAGATCCTAAATATACACAGAGCAGAAACTTCCTCTCTAAACTGATGTGAGCGGATGTGAGCAAAGGTACTCCGCAATCCATCTGCCGAAAAAAGCAAGTTAAATTTAACGGAGCACGTTATTGTTGGGCCCTATGGTCCTCCTTAAAGACAACATGTAAGAGCGATGTATGTTAACAACAGGCAGTGGTCAATTTGGGAACAAATAACGCTCGTATGGTTATACAGCATACACCGCTGTTTAAACAAAACGATTCAGGTACTTTTTAAGAACACATTTTCCTTCTCACCCTTGCCAAACACTTTCATTGAGCAGGAAAATGTACCGTCACTCAAAACGTGGTTGGGTGCAAAGTAATAAGTAAGTCTCAAAAAAAGAACTAATACCATAGCACTAGAGCCCTGAAGCCCTTGGCCTACCAAGCGACCGCTGCTCAGCCCGAAGGCCTGCAGATTACGAGGTGTCGTGTGGTCAGCACGACGTATCCTCTCGGCTGTTATTTTTGGCTTTCTAGACTGGGGCCGCTATCCTACCGTCAGATAGCTCCTCAAATCTAATCACGTAGGCTGACAGGAACTCCACCCAGCCATCAGATCCAGGTAAAAATCCCTGACCTGGTCAGGAATCGAACCCAAGGCCTCCGGGTAAGAGACAAGCACGCTACCCGTACACCACGGGGTCGGTATATGTAAGTCTCTCCCAGGCACAAACTACCACGCTTGGATTACATGTTCCTGAAAAGCAACACATGTTCGAAAACACCGAGCGAGATGGTTTTAGTACAAGCGTAGATGTACATCATACTGTTGTTTATCCCGCCCCCCCCCCCTCGAGATGATGGCAAGGTATGCGTTTTTATCAAAAAAGCGTGAATCGCGTAGTCTAACATGTGCAATGTTACAAGCACGATTGTCTAGGTTGTTGTGTATTATTACTGTGTAATAGCCTATTATGTAAGTAAGTAAGGAGGTAATCACGCTATAATTATGTCAAAATAAATTGCTTGTGTTGTAATGTATATGTTGTTGTTTAGTCATCAGTCCATAGACTGGTTTGATGCAGCCTTCATGCCACCCTATCTTGTGTTAATCTTTTCATTTCTACGTAATTTCCTTGTCCCACATCTGCTCTAATCTGCTTGTCATAGGCATCCTTGGGTTATTATACTTAAGTTAGCCATTTCAAGTATTTGTTTGTTAAAATATACATTAGTGTTAAGAATCAGACAGCCATTCCTAGGGCATTTCAACTTAGCCTTCGTGTGTAATCTTGGGTAAAAGCATGGACATGAATAGCCAGGTAAAAGCAGCCACGTGTATACAGTGGCGGCTCGTGCTGAAATTATGTTGGTGGTTCTGCACTGTGGTGCCCTGTCCATTGCAATAAGTGCAATAGATAAATCTAAATACGTATTATATACGGGAAAGGCCAACTGTGCTCGTGTACATACGTCCTCCAACTCCACGTCCTATAAGGTTTGAAGTTCCGATAATTTACAGAAAGAAAACAATAAACATGCATCTCAATTTGTAAGACCACCGATCTCGATAGCTGCAGTCGTTTAAGTGCGGCCAGTATCCAGTAATCGGGAGATAGTGGGGTCGAGCCCCACTGCCGGCAGCCCTGAAGATGGTTTTTCGTGGTTTCCCATTTTCACACCAGGCAAATGCCGTGGCTGTACCTTACTTAAGGCCACGGCCGCTTCCTTCCAATTCCAAAACCTTTCCTATCCCATCTTCGCCATAAGACCTATCTGTGTCGGTGTGACGTAAAGCAAAATAGTAAAAAAATAAATAAATTGTAAGACCGCGATTTCGAGGGACATCGACGGTATAGATAACTGAATTGTGCAAGAAACAACAGACAAAAAGTTTCAAAACAAGCCTTTCTTCCGCTTACCGAAAAAATGTTTATCTAGTGTCGACGCACTCATATTTACAGAGGTTCTGAGACCTGCATACATCTTTGGGAGCTGGGTTCCTTAATGGAGGGGGAACGCCATCTGATCGCACTAACGTTCCTGTTTTCATTTTCATGACTGCCTAATTTGGAATAATTCACTATTAATACGGAGAAACATATTCATGATTACTTGTAGGCCTAAGAACTCCTATCATTCGCTTCGCACGTGAAAGAAGTTTTCGGTGGTTGGGTAGGAATATACGTACCCCCAAAATTAAAGTACGTTGTTTGATGACTCCGCCTTTGCTGGAAGGACCTAGTGTTTACAGTGCGCTATGTACTCTGGTATAGGCTAGAGCAATTTTGTTACTTTCATTGATCTGTCTCTGTCTTATCCTTGGCTTTGACAATATGAATGTGACTGAGGTATGAGCGATGCTAGTAATGCCATTCCTTATGCAGCCAGTCCCTGCTATGAATGGTCTGAAAATATAGCTCATAGGGTCGGTTGGTGTATGCATTTCAGTGGGCTTGGCAGACTGATATGTAATAGCAACTCTGGCTCGGTGAGGAAAGCAACGGGAAACTACCTCACTCCTCATTTCCCTAGTACGCCTCTTCAGTGATGCATAGGCCATCTATGACAGCTGATGGCAGAGCTGTTGAGGATCCCACTAGTGGCATCGCTGACGGACTGAATATACATACATACGTTTGATGACTTACCATTAAATTGATTTTGTGTTACTTAATCTGAACTGAACACAGTCCTCTTTTAAGACGCATTTCTCCTGTATTTAAGCTATTTGGGCTTTCTTTCCCTGAACAGAAACATCACAAATATACTGTATTATCCAAGAAAGTTGACATGTATGAATTTAAAAGCATATCAGTATCCATACAGTTTTAATAGTTCTCTATTTACATTGATAAGTAAGGCGGAGGAAGCTTTTTGCCAAACAGCTGAGATTTCAACATGCCCTGCTTGCTGCAGTGATTCTCTCGCAGACTGTTGCGCTGGTGCTACCTTTAGTGTATTACAGTATATACTACCTCTATGCGCTCCTCCAATACACACGAATAGGCCAGCCATGCTGCAAGGATTGCATTTCACACAGAACCTTATGGGAGAATCTTAGCTCCCTTCTGGAGAAAGCTGTAGTTAAGTGCGCTCTCTCACGCTTTCAGCCTGATGTTCTGTCGTTCGCAGAACCTAGCAAGGTTGGCAGATCACCAGTATCTGAATGGGTATCGACCATTGGCTCGATAACAACACTCAGTATGAAGGATGGGATCGCTAATCGCTATCTTTCATTCTGGTGGTTCTTCAGCTGTGCAGATCGTATTATGAAGCCGCGCTTGCGTGTAAATGATGCATACAGAACGGAAAACTTAGCAGCCTGGGTTTATGCAACATCTGATTATGAAAACGTGGACTGATGGAACGGAACAGATTTCATTTTGAGTGAAGTAGAAAAGGTGGATAGCGAGGATATAACTACGTAGGAAGTGTTAGTTATTATTCAGAAGATAGAGGATTTCTTATTCGGATTCAGAGGATGCGTAACGTTACTCATATTGTCAGGTTAACACTTGTTCTGTGGTGCCTATCAGCCGTACTCATGGCTAGTGAACCAAGACCGTCAGCAGTATATCGTGCTGCCGGTCCGGTATTTGTTAAGTCCGAGCGAGGTTATTTGTTGAGCCAGTGTTGTTAAGTGAGGTATACACGGTGGACTGCCTCAGTTCGGTCGCACACGAAATATCGTCAGTCTATCGGGCTATGTGGGAGTAGTTTGACAAATATTACTAAGTGCATCAAGCTGGGTGGCACATTATGTCAGCGGTGACTAGGAGTATCTTGCACGAGAGAAGATAATACGGCGCGAGTCTGGAGACAGATGTTCGAAGGAACGACTGAGGACGGTTCTGGAGTTCCGGAACATGAGGCTTCAAATCCAGGCATGGAAGCAGGAAGCTGCGGGAGTGAGTAACCATATAATCTAAATGTGGTAAGAAAGAGGAGAATATTACGTGGGATTAGGGATGGTCGATTTTTTACAGGAAATTGTAAATATGAATTTGTAAATTTTACATGATTCTGTTTCTTTTGAGTATATAGGAATATTGGAGTCAAACAGTAATTAAATTTATTTATGGTAGCCTTGTAAGCATACTCATACCAACTTCTAACGTTTGCAGGGTTTAGTAGATAAGGCCCAATCAGCAGAGTGTCAGCTTTACTGCTCTATAAATAGGACATGAATAGAATCTTTTAAGCTCTACCATTTATTAATATTATTGTTGCTGTTCTTGCTATTAATATTCTAAGTAGAGGGATCCAATGATGTGTCCTCTGTTGTCAATGAACCTGGATTTTCGGCAAATTATAAACTATTATTATGATCATTCATTTATTTACTCATTCACTTATTTTAAATTTTTCATTGGATGTAGTCAAGTGACAAATAATTCAATTACGGTGCGAAAATGAATATCTTATTAACTTTTTAAGGTTTCAATTAACGCCCATGCGAGAAGCAAAAGTATTTCCAATGGTCACCCGACAGTGGCGCAGTGGCTAGCTGTATATTACAATTGGTGCCCAACAGTAGGGCGTATTTTATAGTCTATTTATATTACAGTAGGAAAACCGTGCGCTCAACATCACTGCGTGTGGCGTTTTTTTGTCTAATGCTTACACGTATGAAAACCTTTAACATCTCCAGAAGTATTCGTCGGATTTGCAAAATAAATACATCACTAATTTTGTTGCACGATTCGTAATTATTCTACAGGGTGAAATTAATGTAGACTAGCCTAATTCCATTTAAATAAACAAAGCTGCTACCGGTGTCTCGGTAATTATATACATGGTGGAGACGAATTGGACAGTGTCTTATGAGCCCCTTAATTCAAAATTAAAGAATTTGATAACACAATGCATTTACCTTTGATGGATCAGAAGATATTTGAGGAGGACAACTTAGCTGAATAATCCTGTAGATATGAACAATATCGAACTCTCAGAAACAGCATCGAACAAAACATCCATAACAAGAAATTTCAATATTTCCAACTTCTAGGTAATGACATAATTATATAGTGGAATTCGTTGGAATCATCTCCGATAATTGGGTGTTTTATGGGCGTCATGATGATCCCAAAATCTAACTCGAAGTGTTAAACAGCTACTCTGCTAGGGAAGTCATGAAAATAGATCAATCACTGCAAAATACCATAAATTATTTGCAAAGGCATCAGACATCGGTCTGCCCAAAATTCATATTCCGGACTCTTACAGTATACAAAGTAAGGAAGGGAACACTCTCGATTAGGTCTCCAGCTGTGGGAACCGATGGCATTCCTATCTCCCACATCACCATATCACCAATTATTTGCCAATAATAACAAATATATTTAACACCTGTCTCACCACTGGTGAGAAAGATTCCTTTATTCCTATTCTAAAGCAGCCTCTTGCAAAATTCATATCATATTTTCGCCTTATATCCACACGTTCAGCTCGCTCTAAAGAAACTAATACATAGACAAATGGTGCGATATTTACAAAAGTATTCACTGTGTGATCCCCTTCAATCAGGTTTTAGGAAATGAAACAGCACTGCGACAGCCCAAGTTAGAATTACGGACGACATCAAAAAAGCCGTGAACGGCAGAAAATTTACACTTTTAACTCCCCTAGATTTCCGCAGTGCACTGTTAATAATGATATCTTATTGCCTTAATTGCAAGGACATCATCTCAGTTCCACTTCAGTACGACTGTTCACGCCGTCCCTCACACAGAGTCGTCAGGGTGTAGTGTTAGACGGTAAAAGATCAAAGTGGAAGAGTAAAACTGCAGGGGTCTGATATGATTTTGCACGTTGACCTCTGATATTTATCCATTATATTAATGGTTCCGCTAATAATTTATAACTGCAAACACTATCTCTATACAACCTGTCACCGCCATTCAGCAAGTGAATGCCAATATAAACCTATTTAGCTCCTACGCCAGTGAATATGTTACCTTAATTAATCCAGGTAAGACGCAGTCCATAATTATAGGACGGGTAGGAACTATAGGTGTACTAAAAGAAACAACTCCGCCCAGACTCATGATCAACGGCGTGGTAATTCCATTGCAAAAGTCTGCGAAAAGGCTTGGGGTTATTAAAATATTGAAACCTAACACTGGAAATAACAAATAACTGATACATACATGGAAGGATTTGCTTCGCTTCTGTCACTCAGAATTCACCAGTCGCTTCTTCCGCACACTATGCAAGTAAGATTAATTCAGACGCTCGTGTTACCCATACTTAAGTATTGCAGTGTTGGATTACTTAAGTCTAACGAGGAATAAAGTAACTCCAGAAGACACTGAACTCTTGCGCATTAATTGTATTTTTATATTAAAGTATACAACTCATCTTGCCCCGTATTACGAGACACTCGGCTGGTTGAACTTGAAGCAAATGAGATATTTACACATTGTTACACTCATTTTTCAACATTTAATTGAAGCAAGATCGCAGTATCTTACCTCAGATCTTAGCTACCACTTCTGCACTCATCAGCATTTAACTCGATCAAACTCCTCGCCTACTCTACCCATATATCCTACATTAGTGTATAATCGTTCATTTCTTGTGTGTGCTGTTAGGTTATGTAATTCTCTCCCAACGGCAGTTAGGAAGGATATTATTCTTCGTTAAAAGATTTTGTTGGGGTTTCCTCTAAAGTGCATAGCCAGGTTGTACGAATGGATGGGTAAATGTGAGAATGAATGACGTAGTACTTAAGTATTTACTGTTAAGTGTGTGCTTTAACTCAGCAAAAGAAAAGAAGTTTGGTAGTTTGCTCCCCTAGCTAAGGGCTATCCGAGCTGGGGAAGTCAGAGGGAGTGTCTGCATGGGTGATACTAGACAGCTGAGTTACATTTGAAAAAGTGAGACATCAGAAGCTCTCTAGGTTATATATTGTGATTTTAAGGAAATTTTGAAATGTTAAATATTATCTGTTGTAATTAAGTTGTATGTGGAATCATCAAAATGACAAACAATTGGTCATAGAAGAGACCAAGATGTAATTTTGTAAAATGTTGTTTCATATGTTACGTTGTACGATGAAGGAATGTGGAGCTGCTTTAAAAACAAGTGAAACATAGGTGGCAGAGTGTGGGTGTGAGCCCTCAAAGGGTGTGCCACTTGTTTCGGGCTCAGAGGGGCGAATGTTATGTTTGGCACATCACAGCATGTACTAAATTATCCAACCGTGTAATTAATTGAAAAGTTGTATATATTTAATCACTGGTAGGTCATTTTTAAATTATTATGTACATACGTATATAGGGTTTTAATCATCCATTTCACATCACCATTGCATTTCTTTGTATCGCGGCTATAACGTATTCTGAACGAACGACTTATTGAGTAAAGTATTACAACATCATTCGTATTAATAGCTTGCAGTAAATTTTCCAATAGCCGAAGTCAGGTGACCGGAGTCACCAGACTAATTTCAGCTCATTACCAGGAAATGTACGTCATCAAGCTTACGAGAGATCTTACATTTTCCATACTCTGAAAAGACAGTTAAAGCCTTCTTAACGCCTACTTTCCGCTTTGATTCCGCGGGAAAGTTCAGCCTATGTGAATGGACGTAATGAAGCAACATGATAGATTCACGGCAATGGATAGGAGAAGGGATAGTACATCAGACCTTACTGGACCAAGTGATATGGTCGATGGAGGGAGAATTTGTTGGCTATATACAACGCCGACAAGAGCTGGAAGGCACTCTTACTCTTACTTACTGACGATTCGAGGATTCTACAACTCTTGCTTGCAACTACAGAGGCGCTTGGAAGGACGATTATAATCTATCATCTGAGGAGGGATGTACGTCTTTACATCGGAGAAGATCTTAACTTAGTTCACTTCGCATCTGAGTAGTGTTCTACTGAAAATTTACTCTCATTGTGACCTGTTTTCTCAATGACGAGAGTTAAAGTCAACGGGAGACCGGTTTTGACTAGTATAGGGCAGGAGAGATTTTATTATGTATTTAGTTACGCTACATTTCTGTAATTCGGAAGAATACAAATGCATTCTCTCCATGAATGTAACCCATGATGGTTTTGCTATTAAAATTAGGACTCATTACGACTTTACGTAAGGAGTACCGTAGGATGTGTTAAAGTCAGGAAAGTCGTACTACAGCTAGTGTACTATTCACGAATCAGAAGTAGGACTGGAACCCACAACGGGAGATGACGACGCCTGTAGAGAGGTTCATTGCTGGAACAGCAATGAAACTACACGTTTCACTCCTTCCCTAAATTCTCAAACCGTATATTTAAAGATTCATACAATTTCACAGCAATCACATGGCACAACAAAAGGATCATTCTTCTTTGTTTTTAAAACTTAACTTACAAGTTCACCGCCTTATTGATTCACAATAACATTGCTTGTCCAGACGCAACATCCTCTCACCTTTGATTTTACACTGTCAAATCAAATTAATTTACACATTAACAAAATATATTAAACAAAATTTCAAACACAGTTTAAGTTCTTTCACTCAAGAAAACGTGAAGGGATGTTTACGTTCCTGCCTGTTCTGGTAACATTCCATTTCTTCAACTTTTCCAGTATAAAGCTTCGCCACAGCTTCCGCACTTAACAGTATCTCAATTGCTGGCTGTCCGATTCCGATTTTGATTACAGGTTAGTTCAGCTCTTTAAAGCAAGCCGTAGACGAGAGTCGAGATTTGGATCCACATATTATGGGCTGGTCTAGTACCTCAACGTTGCTAGCGTAGTTTCCTTCCAAGCTTTCTAAGCAGACGCTGTAACATCGGTGCTCCGTTTTCTTGGTTGAGCTCCAACCAAATTGGACGTGCTTTACTACCTCAGTATTTACATGTCGACACCTCATTTCTTCTGCAATCTTCTTCAGGATATACGATCGTTGTGAACCTGAGTAAATTAGTACCCTTACTTTCCGCTTTCTGCCATTTGCAACGAGATTTACCATTCGTGTTTGAAGAAATACCTCTGAGGTACACTGAATAGATAAACATGTTTTGTCGCCTTTATCATTTTTATCTTCTACATGTAAATTTTTCTGTGCATTCTGTGGATTTGCACACATGAAGTTATAATGTATTTTGGAGAAAATTATGCAACTTACTCTCTGCTTGCAGTTCTTTGCTCGATGGCCATGTTTTTATCATGCGTAACATCCTTTCGCTTTTCTCACCAAGTCTTGCTTGTGGCTAGGGATAATTTTTGGGCATGGAAACAATCCTTACTGTCGTGAGTTTTATCACAGAGCAGACACACTATATGACTCTTCTTCTTCTCACTAAAAATAAATCTGCTGCAGTAATCATAACATCATTGTCGTCAACATGCTCTCCGTTGTTCTCCTGTAGCTTAATATCTCCACGAACTTTGAATCCAGCTTTTGCTAGTGCTATTCGTCCTTCACCCTCAGCTTCACACCGCAAGAATGCTAAAAGACGTTTCAACCGGTCTTCATAGATTCTGCGTTTTTCGTTCTCTTGTTCGACTGCTACAGGGTTCCTTAACCACACGCGAAGTAGATCTTCTGGAATACAGGATTCCACAAGTGGAAATAGCATCGCTGCGTATTTATCTGATGTCATCCCGACTGATTCCAATGCTCTCAGGTGTGCTTCTAACTTATCGTAGAGATGAGCTATTTCAAGCCTGGTTTGGGACTCTCTTACATTTTTTATCACGAGTCCTAGTAGCTCTCTCACTTTATATTCGGTCAAAAATTCTTCCTTACCGAATCCTTTTTTAAGCTTTCAATAGCTTTGTTATAATTTTCAGCAGATGCGAGGAAACTCTCTACAATCTCTCTGGCTCGTGAACCTTCTACTGTAGCCTGAAGCAAATACTGACATTTATCTGCATCGTCCATATCCCTGTCTTCATCAATTCTTTTAAACTGATTCCAAAAACCCAAAAAGTCTTTAATATTTCCACTAAATTGTTTCAGCTCTATTTACTGAAGTTTAAGTTTCCTCCTACTTGAGGTTAGGGATGAACTAACCGACTGGGCATCATTGGCTTGTCCTACTTGAGCGTATTTTGTAACAAAAGTTTCCATCTTCACCTTTACACGATCCAGTTTTTTCTCTATATGCTTCCGCAGTGTTACATTCTGTTTTAATGTCAGCATCTTCATCATCTAAAATCAACGTGGCCATTTGATCGTCTAGTTTATTAAGATCGCCACATAACCTATCTAACGTAGAAAACCTTGATTTCACTATTTCCTCATTCGGTTTCTCAGAATCTATTTCTTGTGTAAAACTGTCATAAGCTTTAGTTAAACATGCTCTAACCACTTTACGTTCCTTAAGTACTGCCTCCATTTCTTCCGTTACGATTGTAGACTTATAAAACCAGATTGAGACTCACCAGTAACTGCGTTATTAGATCATGTCGGGGGTCACCAAAATTATGTTGGAACAGCAATGTAACTACCCGTTTCACTCCTTCCCTAAATTCTCAAACCGTACGATTATAGATTCAGCCAATTTCACAGCAATCACATAGCACAACAGAAGGATCGTTCTTTGTTTCGAAAACTTAACTTACAAGTTTACCGCCTACCTAATTCACAATAACATTGCTTGTCCAAACGCAACATCCATCAAACATCAGCTGCTACATAGATCGTATCCATGTGAGACCATATAAGCTTGCACTTCCGAGGGTGGCTTGGTAGTCGACAGTGAGCCTTTGAGGTAACTGAACGGCCGTTCTGTGGTCGAACTCTGCTTTGTCTTTGTGATGAAGCCGTGAAGTAAACGGGAATTCAAAGATTGAAATAATTTTCGAGTGTCTTGTCAGTGGAAACGGTAATTAAGCGATGGTGCCGTATGAACTATGGATCGGTCGCGACGCGCCGCGTATTTACTGCAAATGTACTATGTCGGACGTTCGCATCGCGAAACTATGACGCTGTGACTTGCCGAATGCCGGACGAAGAAAACTCTCCTTTAGTTAATCTCTTGTGATAGAAAGAGAGACCGTAGTGTGTGCGTCAATAAACTGTAAAATTGTGAGGATAGACACGAGGGTAAATAAGCACGAAGGTCCATGTAAAATATTGTAAACATGACTCCAGGTCTATGTTATCGTGCTAAACGACGGTGTAATTGTCGTTCAGTGCAGAGAAACAAACATACGAGACAGGATTTAAAAACATAGGAACCCAATAACACGTTAAGATTTATTAAACTGTAGCAGCTATTTCTGTACTAGCATGGTCTAATTGAAGTAGCCTAGCCTTTAACGGAATCAGATTAACAAATATCTGACGTACATACTGAGGGAGATCGCAATCATAAGATTGTAAGTGGTATTTTAATTGTGACGTGTGGAGAAGGAATCTTTGTGAAACGTGGTGTGACTAGTATCTTTCCAGTGTTCGCGAACTCAAGACCATGGATACTTAAAGAGTCATCGAGGGACATTTGAAAGCCGTGATCTGCAACCACGGCGACATGGAGTAGACTCATAGTGCGAGCCTCTCGGGGTTCGAACGATGGAGGTCCTATCACCGCTGTTGAGTAATAAGTTATGATATTTTAATGCTAATATTCCCTTTGTAAATAGATAGAGAATGTAAGGATAGGATTAGTATAATTTTATAAATATTGAATTGTCAGATTAGATTGCTTAGAGTGGTCAGTAGGATCCCTTTTATTTTAATTACATGAGGTAATTTGTGAAGGAAACAAGTAAGGATAATTGCATGTATTTTAGCCCATTTAAGTTAATTGCATGAGCATGTATTGAGGTACATGTGATCAAGAGTGCCGTTAGGAAAGGGGGAAAATCTTTTATATTGGTGAGTTAATGTAGTATTCTTCTTCTGAATAAATTATTCAATATCAGTCAGGATTGCAGGACGGTAGGATCTCCACCACTGCCTGTGGACAGTATTCTAAATGTGGGAATAGTAAAAGCACTCTATTCCTAATGTAAAGTCATAGAATTGATTGCATGCTAGGTTAAGGTTTGGCTGTATGACCTGTGTGTGAAGAATACGTCGTGCCCGGATTCGAAAGTCCATCCACCCAACATTAGCTAGTCCCATGTGTACTTCTTTTTTTTCATTTATTTATTTGATATGATGTTAAATGCTGATTTTATTTAAAGTAAATTCACTTCATTTCAAGTATATATTCTCATATCTTTGTTAGAGGTAATTATAAATTTTAGTTTGTGAGCTAGGGGAAACCGTGGTTATCTCTGCGATGGAAGGAACTGTGTCTGAACTCCGGCCTTCCGTAAAGTTGAGATAAATTGAAATGATATAGCGGCATGATATTGAGAAATATTTAAAGGATTTGATGAACGCACGAGCTGATTTTAGCGTATTGAATGGTGCGTCAATGTTATTGTGTTGAAATAATTAGCCGCTGAAGATGCATTGAGAAGGTATTTATTTGTGGAGAAGTTTGTTTGAAGTAGGTTCTTGTCTCGTGTTGTGGGCGCTGTCAGACTGACTTATGGCGGTCCAGTCGAGGGGAGGAATGTTTAAGGGAAAGACAAGCGAACTCTATGCTGGTTTTAAAATGCATGATTCTCAGACACAATATTCATCTTTTAGCAGGAGATATATTTCTATTTGGTTTCCACATTTGTAACAAGCTATGATGAAATTAATGTGGGAATAATTAGTTATTACCCCTATTGAGCGCTAGCTAGGGTTTTGTTTTCAGGCGCCCTAATGATGGCGAAACCGAGGCCACTACTCCAATCCTGGGGCACATGGGAATCGTTAGGCACACAGCAACGTGTAAATACAAATGCAGCCAATATTTGTGTAATATGTTTTTCTCTTCCAGGTGTTATAAATGTTTGTATATGATGTTTATGTAACTTGGTTTGTTGAAGGTAGATTTCGTGAGAATTTATTGATAGAGTTGATCAGCTGAAAGGGCTTCAAACCCTCATGACGTGCACTGTTGGTCATCAAATGTGGTGATTTGTATTCACCAGAACTCATTTTAATTTTATTATTCGTGGGTTATATGTTGTAATTACGTGGAATATGTTTTGACTTTTGATTATCTTATATTTTCATAGTATTTTTTGTGCTATATTTAAATTAGGCGCCAACTCTAAGACTGATCTCAGAGTAAATCAATGTTTTGAATATGTAAATTGGGAGCCTTCCCGGGGGAATATTTCGCATTCGCAAGGTCTTAATTTATTACTGAAAATAGTCAAATGTTTTTCTTATGTTATTGTGAAAGGTAATTGATTGTAGTATTCAACAGCTGATAGATAATGAAGGTTCGACTAACGTCAAAATAAATCATAAATTTTTAATTAAAAAATAATTCAACCATTTTCAATTTACTTGAATTGAAAGATGAAACACTTAAGTGTTTAATTAATATATATATATGGATTGTTCTATCATTAAGTGAAATTCTACACCGTCATTTCAATAGTCCAAATAGAGACATTAGTGAAGATGTGGACTGAAATTCTACTTAAATGATAGCAGGGAATTGGTTTCCCGTTGCTTTATCGAGTGTTAAATATATTTATGTAAATTAATGAACTTGATTATCAGGGTTGTATAATGTTAATTATATGTTGCAACGAGAGTTAATTAAACCTATTTTAAGAAACTTCATTTTGCTTATCATTACCGATAATTGCATCCTTATCTCTCCGTTCATTTATGCCCGTAAGTTAGATTTATGTTAGTTGTAGTTCGTAGCCGCGGACGCACTATGGCCCTGGGGGACTTGTGCTCATATCTCGGAACGGAAGGTCATTTGTCATCACATGTGTTCGGATTAGTTATTTCAATCCAAATGAGGGGGCATTTGTCACTAGACAGAAAAGGTCCCTTGACTGTTAATCTCCGTGCTGCGTGGTCCCATGTGTTCATGACCCGGTCGGGATAAATTTGCGCTGTCACATGGTCCCATGAACTGTGGGGGTTGATGGGAAAGGTCCCAGTACTGAACCCTTGAACTTACCGTTCGATCGTTGGTCGTCTGCCACAGCTGCTTCAATATAGCAATGTCGAACTCTATGATCTTGGGGTCGTGGAGGGTTTATTTCTCTCACTACATTGACCAAACGATTGGGTTCAGAAGAGGGCCTAACTACATTAAATGAGGAGCAAAATATGCATACTAAAATATTTATTCAATTATATAACGACAAGAAATATTTATTAAAATCATCCATAAAATCACTTAATAATTTATAATGATTTAACGCAGTCACAATACACAACGTGAGTGTTATCATCTTAACGTTTAACATTATGTTTCAAAGAATGAAAATTTATTATAAAATTCGTGGACAGCAAAACTAGAAAACGAGAATAAAACCTGAAAATCGGGCACCAATTATCCGAACGATAACTGAGAATTAATCCACACGATCCGTAGAAAATCTGATCTTCAACAAGTAGAATTCCAGATTTATATTAATATTAATATTTAAGAAGGTTATTTAATTAAAGTTATCCACCAGTCTGGTATCCTATCGGATATTGGAACATCCCCGAATGGACCCTTAATCGAACCAAATTGACTATCAATTGCTTTGGATAGGTTGCGAAATATCACTAGAAAGCATGGTGTTCGTTACAAGTTAACAGCAATTGTCAAATCAAAAATAAAATTACACCGTAAGTTGTCATCTCATGACATACATAAGTTATAGACTAATCACGATGCTGAAACATGCATCACCCAAACAGATGTTCAGAAGGAACCAACAACAACTTGATCTGAGGGGATCTTACGTTACGTCGTCCTGAACGACCAAAACGTCGAAATGCAGGAAAACATTAATTCATCATGCATTTAGAATAAATGCCAAACACTGAAGTTAAAGAAAAGCCATAAGTCACTTGAAAATATTCCTACTGAACCAACTTTCAGGTCATAAACGGTTATGTCTATACTATAAGTTTATTGAATTACGAGTGCACACTATAAAACAAATGAGAGGAAATCTTTCCACTTCATATAACTACCGCTATCATTACAAATCTGTCTACCTACGCTTGTCCGATTAAACCAAACTATAAGTAATCGGTAGATCAACATCTCACCTAATATAAACTGAAATAGCGAAAAATAAAATAAAAATATTTAACAGCTGACGAATCTAAACCGCATTCGTAGCGAAAACTCCTGCATAAATCAACTAAGTATCAACATACGGCACTATCGTGTGATACGAAACATCCGAACAATAAATTTAAAAGTAACGAAAGTAAATAGAAAAAATGAAAGTTCATCGAACTTGAACAGGTGCGGCTAAGCAGTGTTGATCAATCTCCATTAGCAAGGTTTCCACGCGGGACAACTATCATTTTCATGCTGCTACTGATGCAACGCTGTTATGGGAGCACCTTCTGGCTAGTAAGAATTATGTCGAAACATGGGCTGAATAAATACCTGCTAACATCCTCCGCATTCACTACTGCAGACATTAACATCGTTCAAGTCGATTCGCAAAAATGAGTAACCTATGGCTTGACTATATACAGACGACGCCCTAATCCTTTCGATGAGCCTACATGGTGTCTACTCATCATTCAATTTTTATAATATACGCAGCATCCTAAATCCTCCGTTGAGCCAAAGTTGGGATATCTACACATCATTTATACTGTCAGGCGAAAATCGAAACTTCAAGCACAATCCCGGATATTTAAATTTAATCCTCGTTGAAACTCTAAAACAATGAAATGAAATTCGCCACAGAGTGAACTCAAACCTGGAAATATAACTACATCCATGTCTTACAATAAAACGTGAAATCGAAATTAAACAATATGTCCGAAGAGTTTAATCCATTCCTCAATACAGTCTCAACACATCCAGTGAAGTTCGCTAAATAAAAATAAAATCAACGCTCATTTAATTTTGCGTAATATGACAGAAAACAGTATCGTCCCACCGTTCCAAGTATGTATTGCCGTGAACTATCCAGTGAATCAACTTTCCATCAATCTACTAAAGCTAGACTATCATTCTAATAACATTAAATTTTCTCACCCGCAATGTTTCTACTCAACAGTAATTTCGTCTCGTAAAAATACAGAATAGTGTTCAGTTTACAATAATCAAATATTACCTTGACCGTGTGTCAGAATGAATATTATTCACGAGATCGTCTATCACAAACATGCACTATGCTGGTTCTACACAGAATCGTCACTTGGACTTAAATGCCAAGATGTACGATCTCATACAAATGTAGTAACCATGCTAGAACATCGACTTGGAATTACAGCGTTACAACACGCTCACTTGGGTACTGACCACTATTAAATTAGTCAACTGTTCTGGATTGCTTACAGGACATCATTATCTTACACAGCCTGTCTCAGAAAATAATATTACATCTTAACATACAGCTGTCACAAAATTCATCTCCTTCGACAAAGAGAGACTCTTATCCTCGGCTTCTTGTTCATTATACATTACTCATAAAATAGAGGCTTGCTCTGCCTTTAACATCTTTCTAACGATTCTCATAATATTTCATTTCCATTACAATCCATTTTTCACTTCGAAATTTTTAAAATATACGTAACCCCATGAGCAACAACTTTATAAGAATCTCACAATTAACTTTTCTACGTTTTTCTGACCTCATGAGCAAAATAACATACCGTGATTTTCTGTATCACAAACACACGGTGTCACAAAATTTAAGTTTCCAAAAATAACTGATAACTTTATCAGATTTCACTCGATTTCGGTATAAATCGCAAATCTCACTTAACATTACTGCTGAACAGATAATTTATCATCTCAAATTAATTCTAACGTGAATATTAATTTTATTTTGATTATTTTTACTATCACTATTTTTATTAATTTACCTCGCTCACCACGTCCATTTTATCGTTATCATTATTGTAACTTTTATCAGCCTGAACAATTTCATTAATTTTCATAACACTATTTAAAACTTCGCTTTTTAAAGTTTCTTGAAGAAATTTTAATCGCATATAAGAGTTTCGCACACTGACATGAATAATAGACACTTCGCCTCAACAGAGAATATACTTAATTTATACACACGCAACATAGTAATTTAATGGGGCAAGCACTTACAATTCTATCTACAAACATGATTATTGAAATTAGACAGGCCTGGTAAATGTATCGTAGCTATAGGGCTCCTGGCTACATTTTAGCCAGCTCATTCAGAGGTTAACCACTCGTACTTGCACAGAACATTCTTCTATTTAGATCATGCTATTTATAATTACACAGACTCTACAGTTCAATTGGTACAAAACAAGTAAATAATGAATTATTCTAGATGCACCCTATACGTACAACTTCACATTCCTCGGCGAAAACTCGACTCTCCGTGAGAATCTTCCTCACTCTCACCCCCTTGTTATGCCAGGTGGCCACGAGATATGAAACTTGAAACTTATCTTGGATAGTCTACAACTCCCCTACTGGTTACAAAAACACACAATAATTTAATATAAGCTATATATGCACTCGCGGTTTTCATTTGCAGAAGTTATGGAATTCTATTACTAATTCAAGTATGAAAATGTCTTTTGCCACTAACTCAATACATATCACAAGTTTATTTGAAGAAATAGTTTAAGAACTCTACCTGAGATTAACGCGGCGCGGATCCACCCTCGTGATGACCGACCAAGTGAGTGTGGCTACTGTCCAGTGGAAGGAATACATATAGCTCCTCTAATGACGCTATCTTGGTCATGATGTATGGTGGTGTAATCAAAAAAATTTATAACCAGTGGACCGATTTCCTTGAAACTCACCCAGAAAATTCCACCTAATTTCCAAGTCACGATGGCGTCGCTTACTGATTTTTCCGTGCTTTTAACGGGCGTACTTGATTAATTTCGTGTAGGTGATTTCGCACGTTTTCTGGTTGCTTGACCTTGGCACGTACAGCCAGTTTACCAGTGTGGATGCCAGGCTTAATTAAAGACATTTCCTCCCTGTGGCTTTAGCTTCATTTAATATTCCTTAAAATTCTTAATTAATTTATTTCTTGGTTAATGATATTGCCGAAATCCCTTACAATTAAGTTTCATTATGAGAAATTTAATTATTTATTACACGAGGTCGGCCGAAGTGTTCCGACACCGTCCGAATGGGTGGCTCGCTCGATCCCACGGTGAGTTCTCAGGGTGACTTGTCCCGCCACGGAGGGTGAGATGAGATTGCAATAAAGAATTGTGGCTGCGCTCGTAGTTGCATCTTGTAGTTGGAATTTTTTAATTGCAATATTTAACAGGGTAGAAATATGAGTTCAGTAGAGCAATAATGACAGCAGAATTATGAACTGGATTTTTCTAGAGTTTGTCTGCTTTATTTCAGTGTACTATTCAGGGACCTCAGTATTTGATTATTGTGTTTCTGTTCTTCTTCTTACAACTTGCTTTACGTCGCACCGACACAGATTGGTCTTAAGGCGACGATGGGGTATGAAAGGCCTAGGAGTGGGAAGGAATATTTACTGTATATAAAAGATATGATTAAAGCAATGGAATCAGAGATTAGGCTTTTTGCAGACGATGTTATTCTGTATAGAGTAATAAATAAGTTACAAGATTATGAGCAACTGCAAAATGACCTCGATAATGTTGTGAGATGGACATCAGGCAATGGTATGATGATAAACGGGGTTAAAAGTCAGGTTATGAGGTTCACAAATAGGAGAAGTCCTCTCAGTTTTAATTCCTGCGTTGATGGGGTTGAAGTTCCTTTTGTGGATCATTGTACGTATCTAGGTGTTAATATAAGGACAGATCTTCATTGGGGTAATCACAGAAATGAAATTGTAAATAAGGAGTTCAGATCTCTGAACAAGGTTATGAGGGTGTTTAGGGGTTGTAGTAAGGATGTAAAGGAGGGGGCATATAAGTCTCTGGTAAGACACCAACTAGAGTATGGTTCCAGTGTATGGGACCCTCACCAGTATTACTTGATTTTAGAACTGGGAAACATCCAAAGGAAAGCAGCTCGATTTGTTCTGGGTGATTTCCGACAAGAGTGTAACGTTGCAAAAATGTTGCAAAATTTAGGCTGGGAAGACCTGGAAGAAAGAAGACGAGCTGCTTGACTAAGTGGTAAGTTCCGAGCTATCAGCGGAGAGATGGCGTGGAATGTCATTAGTAGACGAATTAGTTTGCGTGATGTTTTAGAAGTAGGAAAGATCATAATATAAAGATAAAGTTGGAATTTAAGAGGACAAATTGGGGCAAATATTCGTTTACTGGAAGGGGAGTTACGGATTGGAATAATTTACCAACGGAGATGTTCAATAAGTTTCCAATTTCTCTGAAATAATTTAAGAAAAGGCTAGGAAAACACCAGATAGAGAACCTGCCACCGGGGCGATTGCCCTGAATGCAGATCAGGATTGATTGATTGATTGATTGATTGATTGATTGATTGATTGATTGATTGATTGATTGATTGATTGATTGATTGATTGATTGATTGATTGATTGATTGATTGATTGATTGATTGATTGATTGATTGATTGATTGATTGATTGGGCCGTGGTCTTAATTAAGGAACAGCCATGCAGACCACGGAAACCATCTTCAGGGCTGGCGACAGTGGGGCTCGAACCCACTATCTCCCGAATGCAAGCTATTATTTTTTTGTTAACATGGCAGATACCATAGTTATGGACACTCCACCTCATGCGCGCGTACAGAGACTGTCGAACTACCTGTGCTATTAAGGGGGACTGGAATGATGGAACTGTAGCTACTTAGACCTAGCTTTATGGGAGTTGACAGGAATTCTTTCTAAATAAGTTATATGCCAGAATTTCCTGGCATGATTAGACATGAAAATGGAGACAAGCGAAAGCAAACCGGTGCGCCACTTAGTGTTTCAATTTCAAACTCGGGTGACAAAATGCAGTAAATGTTTAGACCTTTCGCTGAGGTTATCAGATATGACTACAATTGTTATTGTTGCGTACCAATGTGAATGCCAGCCTTCTGGAAGCCCCTTCGGTATTTTCTGGAAGGAATGAGTTAGTCAGGTCAGAAAGCGGCCGGTCAGTCCGAGAGCGTGTGCCTATTCTTGTATTGTGCTATTCATCAGATGTCTCCGTGGGCTTTCTGGAATGCGAAACTAGAATATTTGTATACCGGCCGCACCCCGAACATTATAGTGCTTCACCACCAGGGATATAAAAGCAGGCACGCCGCGAGCAGAAGTGTTCGCGGAGGATAATTATGTGTAGGTGGTGAGAGTGTGCCGTCATTGGTGAAATGTTGGCGCAATCGTTGTTGAAGTTGTTATTGTTGAGTGCGTCGTAGTATTATTGTAGTGTTTAGAAAGATCATGAGGACTATTGGAGAGCAGCTGAATTGGTGCTGTGCTATTGCTGAGTGATACGTTTTGACCAGTTCAGTGTGTTGAGCAGTCACATAAATAGTGTGAGTTATCGGCCTTGTCTGGAGTCGAGCCAAATGTACAGTCGTCGTGTTGCACGGAAATCAATAAACTATGTTCGAACATGTGTGCGTGTAGATTTCGCGTGAAGAGACAGATGCGTGCATTGGGAAGTGAAAGGAGAGGCCTTTCAGTCAAGATTATGGAGGAAGCGTCCTTTCAAGGTAAATACCAGCCGGATGAAGACCCGCTGAGAGGACTTGTGGCTTCGTAAATAGCCATTAATTAGTGAAATTTGTCATTCAAAGTTTAACTGTGTGTCGTACGTGTGTGTACTGATTGGGTCATCCTAAATTAAATTATTCCACTAAAACCGACAGTGTTTTATTCGTAAAAATCGAGAGAGTTGACCGTGTGGTTAGGGGTGCACAGTTGTGAGATTGCATTCGGCATATAGTGGGTTCGATCCCCATTGTCGTCAGCCCTAAAGATTATCTACTGTGGTTTCCCGTTTTCACACCAGGCAAATTCTGGATCTGTACCTTAATTAAGGCCATGGCCGCTTTCTTTCCACTCCTAGCCCTTTCAATATTCCATCGTCACCATAAGATGTATGTGTGTCGGAGTGACGTAAAGCATTTTGTATGAAAATATATTTATACGTAACAATATTTGCAGGGTTGAAGTCTGTTTGACCTACTTCACCATGACAGATGGCATAAGTGCAGTGTAGGGATCTCTGTTCGTTTAAAATGGACTTTCAGTCCCTTTTGTCCCTTCCCTCCCGGTCAAGGCAAGCATATGTGTCTGGGGTGAGGAACGCACTACTAGCTTTTCAGTGAGACTTTACTTGTACTATTTTGTCTAAATGTGACATATTTTAACTGAACTTCATATGAGCGAATCATTATTTTCGGCAATGATCACCGTCATTTGCTAATCAAAAGAGATTGATTGTATTATTTTCTATTTTTGAACAGAATTGCATATTAACTGTAAGTTTCTTTCGACAGTGTACCATTCCCCCACAGCATCCAAAGGAATATGCTAAATTCCTTCAATTGTTGTGTCATCTGCTCATCGCAGTATTGAGTTCTGATACACACTGTATAAACTTAAGTTCCGGAATCCCATTGTCCTCATTCCAGTTTTTGTGTGTTGCAGGGTGAGTGCGTATCTTTCTGTGTTGATTGCGCCCACCAGAGTCACATTTACACGATGCGGATTTATTTCTTCACAATTTTGCTTTAGGTCGCACCGAAACAGTTAGGTCTTAAGGTGACGATGGCATAGTAAAAGGCTTGGAGTTAAAAGGGAGCGACCGTGGACTTAATTAGGATACAGCCCTAGCATTTGCCCGGTGTGAAAATGGGAAACCATGGAAATTTACCTTCAGGTCTGCCGACAGCGGCCTTCAAACTATCTCCAGAATGCAAATTGATAGCTACGTGACTCAAACAGTCCGACCACACGCTCGGTACGGAAAATTCAAAGTATTACCTTCGTCCTGTACTGTACTGAACTACCCCTACCCAAACGGGCTAGCAAATTCCCAATATCAGCCCAAGCGTATATTAAATCAGTTCAAAATGTTAATGAATAGATTAATTTGTACCACTTCAAATTTACCTTTGCCAGTTCGCAAGACAGTGGTCAAAGCGGCTGAACTACAAAAAAGGAAGGTATATCGCTTTGGATGTGAAATATCGATTAAATTTACGCAACGTGTAACATTCCATTACATCTTCTGAAAACTAATTCACGACAAATATATATAATAGGGAGAAATTCTTAAATCTGACATTATAACACTGCAGCATATGGTTTCATTTTACACTCTCTCACCTGGTCACTGGATATCCCAATCTGGTAAATATTTACTTATGATATCAAAGTACGCTGATCGATAGCAATCAAAATTCAAAATTTAAAATACCTGTTATGAAGTGATCTGTTCCACACGGTAAAAAACATGGAGATAGTAAATAAACAAACATTACAGTTTTGAAAATAAATATTTGTATGGTTCACTTCCACCAATCCAACGACCTCCTCTTTTTTTTTGCTAGGGGCTTTACGTCGCACCGACACAGATAGGTCTTATGGCGACGATGGGATGGGAAAGGCCTAGGAGTTGGAAGGAAGCGGCCGTGGCCTTAATTAAGGTACAGCCCCAGCATTTGCCTGGTGTGAAAATGGGAAACCACGGAAAACCATCTTCAGGGCTGCCGATAGTGGGATTCGAACCTACTATCTCCCGGATGCAAGCTCACAGCCCCGCGCCTCTACGCGCACGGCTAACTCGCCCGGTGCGACCTCCTCTGTTGGTGGCTGGAACTGTATTGATATGACAGTGAAAAGTAATTTACTAGCTTTGGGGTATCTGTTGATTTGCTTCTCAAAAGGGACTTGGCATATCAGGTTCAATATCCCCTTGAATTTGGCGAGTGTGAATGATTGCAACCTTTTTCTGATGTAACGTACCCTGAGTGGCCAATAGACACGGGAAGGGGTGTCCCATTAGGGAATGTGCCTTGTAGACCCCTGAGCGTTGTGGCTAGCTGCGGTGTAGCTGATCTGTCTGTCACAGACACCAGTGTTGTGAAGATGGCATCACGTCGCGAGTTAACCAACTTGGAACGTGGGATGGTCATCGGCGCACGGCGCATGTGGCATATCATTGCAGAGATTACACGCGAATTCGCGTTTCCGAGGTCAACAGTGTCGAGGGTGGATCTTCAATATCGCAGAGAGAATGTTACTACCCGCGTAAACCACCGCACGGGAAGACCACATGTGTTTAACGAACGGATGTCACGTCGCCTCCGCAGAACCATACTGGGAACTCGACGGGCTACTGTGAGTCAGATCACCGCCCAGTTGAATATTGGTAGCCAGAAACCCACATCTACCAGGACTGTAAGGAGGCAACTGCACCGCATACTCTTCAGCAGCCGACGATCAACTCGTGTACCTTTGCTGACACCTTGACACAGAGCTCAACGCCGTGCATCGGCCCTCAAACACCGGCAGTGGACCATGGAACAGTTGTTTCGAGCTGACGGGCGCGTGAGGGTGTGGCGTATGCCCCATGAAGCTATAGATCCTGCGTGTCAACAAGATTATGTCTAGGCGGGGGTGGCTCAGTTCTGGGCTGGGCGGCGTTCTCATGGTCCCAATTAGGCCCTATTGTCAAGCTGCTGGGAGCACTGACAGGTTCACGTTATATGGACATTCTCTCAGACCATCTGCATCCCTTTCTGGCCCTAGAGTACCCAGATGGAAATGCCATATTTCAACAAGACAATGCATCATGTCACCGCTCTGTTGTGGCACACAGGTTGTTGGAGTAGTACTCTAGTGAAGTTACAACCATGGGTTGGCCCTCCAGAATTTCCGATCCCAACGTGCATTGATGGGATGCTGTCGATGCTGGTGTACTCTCCATGCACACCGCACCAACTGCACGTGACCAATTGTGGGTAGTAGTGCAAAATACGTGTGTCCAAATCCCTCCAGAACGATTCCAACACCTTGTAAAGTCGATGCCTTGCCGTAATGCTGCCGTTATCAGGGCTCGCGGAGGAGCAACTCTTTACTAACATCACATTAAGTGCCTTCCCATGACTTTTGGCGACTCAGTGCATTGTAGTTGACAATAATTGTGAGACATATTTGCACCATACATATAAGTTATAAGAAATCTAAGTAATACGTTATTTTCTTTACCATCAACTAATGGGCATTTATCATAGACCAGAAAGAAACATCTGGTAATGTTCAGCTTCACAGTTCCGAAATTCTCGCCAGTGTTTGATAATTTTTGAGCTAGAATAAAATGATCAATCTCCTCGGTCCTGAGAAGAAATCTGAGGCTATTTTCCTAGATTGTTGATGGTATTATAGAGTCCACCATTTGGTCTGCGATACCCGAATAGAATATTAAATGATTTTTAAAAAGTAAAGCTCGTCAGAAACTAATGAGTTCGTACTTTTTTGATTGGTCTTTCCATTTCCGTAATTCAAATTGTGGCGGGTTGCCGGGATCCTTAAAACTAAAATTGCTACACAGACAGGTAGGGAGTTTTACTCTCCACCAAATTAATTACCTACTATTTACATTTCATCCACATATTCACTCGCTTTCCACTCTACGCAGTTCTTACTCATGATCGTAAAGCCGAATACCGACTACGCTGATGTTTTATGATCGCACGTGTTATAACGTGTCAACACATAAGAACACAACACATCAGCCTCAAGTGATCACATTGCTCTGACGTGTTTGATTACGAACTGAATTTTCTTCAATCGGGATGAGGCTTTCAAGGATTGACTTCCTTAGCAATGTCATTGCTGAATTTAATTTTCAGGCAACAGAAATAAATGGATTAATTTTTTGAGCGAAACTTAGTGAAAGGGAGAAAACCATGGGAGCTATTGGTATAGCATTGGTATTAGAGAATAAAAGAAAGTGGGTATATCCTATAAATCCAGAGAGGAATGAATATGACGAATTTAATACTTTATGGCTGGAACTCGACAGAGGGGTTGCTTACGCTTCTGGACATGGTGAAGCCAAATATAGTAAAGCGTAACACTCAAACGAGGAAGGGCATTTTGGGTAAGAAATGGCATTTCTTGTGCCCGAGGTAATTAAAATATGACATTTTTTATAAAATGTTTTATTGATTAATATTTTTCAGCAGAATTATAAAGAAAAAATTGTTAATGAAAATATTTTACTGATAAATAGTTCTTACTAGAATTATTACAGGAATTTACCAACACGTTTTCATTGCCAATAGATGATAAAATGCTTACGCTTTGAATAATAATGTCATTTGCTTTACGTCCCACTAACTATATGTTTACGGTTTTCGGAGACGCCGAGGTGCCGCAATGTTGTAACGCAGGAGTTCTTGTATGTGCCAGTAAATCAACCGACACGAGGCTGACGTATTTGAGCATCTTCTAATACCACCTGCCTGAGCCAGGATCGAACCTCCTAAGTTTAGGTCAGAAGGCCAGCGCCTCAACCTTCTGAGCCACAGAGGCCGGCGCTTACACTTTGAGAATTCAGTGATGTGTGGTCTCCAGTTTCGTGTGATGCTACAGGCTACGAATGTTGCTGTGAGGAACGGTATCCTTCAGACTGAATGTGTTCGTCTTATTTCATGAAGTTCGGCTTGAAATGCTGAATTTCTTATTTCCATTTTCACAATTGCGTACTCTTCAGGGATATTTTTTTAAATATTTCTAGCCAATTTCAGCAATAGTAACCCAGTTTCATCAGCAGCATAGTTCAAATGTTGAGCTCCTCGACGACGGACTGCAAGACTGAGAGATCTCATACGATTTTTCTTTTGTATTGTACCCGGAATGGTTATATGTATGAGTCCATCCCAGTGTTTCCCGGAAGCATGTTTGCCGTCTTCACGATATGTTCTTTGAACCACATGGTAATACTGGGAAGTGATACATCTTTCCGCCCGACGTCTTTGGACAACATGGAGGGAATAAAACGGACTCAGAGAAGATCTTTGCTCTCTTTACATTACGGAACACCGTCTTTACAACTGCGAAGTGCTTGTACATTATCAGTTGTTCGACACCTCGAGAAGATTGTCGTATGAAGTTAGACAAATTTAAACATGTGTTCATGAATTTTTTTGTTCGAGATAGTAGTTTCTACCACGTCGAATTGGGCGCTTGAATTTTGAACACTTATCCACATGAATGCGAGCATGCAAGCACTCAGTAGTGTATAAATGTGTTGAAGCATCTGTTAAATTGTTAAAATGAAAATTAATCTTGAAGTATAACGGTATAAGCCCACGCACATTTGGACAGTACATTTTGGAACGTTAATGAGAATTACTTTGGAATGGACTGCCAAATGCGGAAAACAAACACAAAATTAGTGTAAATATCCAGTGATTTTGTTAACAAAAGAACGTTCTTGTGTTTTATGAACTGTGACATGTGCGCGTCAATCCTTGACATCTTATGGTAAAGTTACTTTTTTATGTGTATTCATTCTACATGCGCACCTCATTCCTTGACATATCGTCAAGTAAGGTTTTTTTTTATGTGGTTCATCATGTTGAACTTGAGCGTGTTTAAACATGAATAGCTTATAATGCGAAGTGGAAAACCTCATTATTTCAACGGAAATGTTATCTTGTGTTAAAGTACAATGTTACAATCACCTTGTGTTACTCATGGTGTCAGATATCGGACAACTTCTAGGTGATCGTTTCGCAAAAGTTCATTTCATCGTGGCACGAGTTCATCAGGGATAAGGCATCATATTATTATGACCTGCAAAATTTCACAACGACGTCCACATCCATCTTCACCTGGATTCTGCATATATAGGAGTTCGATGACGACCAACCAACCAGCAATCCTTTTCAATCCCAAGATGGAAGCTTAAATAAGGTAGGGGAGATGAAGAGTAACGCATGTCGTAAAGGACTTCCAAAAGGGACAGCAACGAGATACGAAGCGTGGAGGCCGCCGTGACCACATGGTGGGGGCAGAAGATCTAATGTGAGTTTTTTATCCTAAGTATTTTTTCCCCTTAAGTGAAATCACGTCGTAATAAATTGCCACATTTTCAACGTAACACTTGATTACATGATGGCAGGGAAGGTTATTTTTGGACTACAATGGAGATGTTGACCAAATTTCTAATTTTTCGAGTCCTATCATAAGCGTGAAGTTTAGATTCAGAACATTTTTTTTATTTTATTAATATGCAAAGTTTTCTATGGTTGAACTTTGTGACAGTACATGTAAGTTAATGCTACCTTATATCGGACTGGTTAATTAACATACAAATATTTATGAATTACATGGTGGAGTGTGATATCAGTATTTTAGGCATAGTTGAACTAATTTCCATAATATTACTATGGAGTGCCAACGGCCGTAGCCGTGTTGAAACCCCGGATCCCGTGAGATCTCCGAAGTTAAGCAACATTGGGCGTGGTAAGGAGTTGGATGGGTTGCCACGCGCTGTTGGTGGGGGGTAAGGGAATGGAGGAGCGGAAAGGAACTGTCCACCCTACCGCACGTAAACTCCGGCTCAGGAACACCTCTGCGGAGGGTCGGACCTGCCTTCGGGCAGAATAACCCTTACCTACTATGGAGTAATAGAATACATGGTTTGATGGTATTTAAATCAAGAAATGAAGGACATTCAAGTGACTGTGAGTGTTAATAAAGTGACGAACTTAATAATAGAAATATAGTAGAAGAGGAAGTGAAGCCACAGTTGAATGTAAAGCTTATGGTCTGTTGTTCAGTTGAAATATAAGGGCAAGGTAAATTCATAATCACAAATGTTTATGCCATAGCACAATTTTGATTTACCAGTAGAGTAACTTGCCAACAAAGGATGGAAAACACGATGTGAGGGATGTCCTTCTGATTCAGTTCTCTTAGATTTCTTTTTATTTTATTTTATTGTGATGTATTTGTAAGCACAATTATGACAGGCTGATGTTATGTTTGGTATCACGCTAAAATTGTGAAGCAATGTTATTTTCCGAACACTTTGTCTTCCGTAATATACAGTACTCATATATTGTTGGAATTTTTAATTGAACTATAGACTTCTCATTGTATGTTTAGCTATCCTATGCACTCATTTTCCCATAGTGACCCGTATCGATCTGAGATTCGATGCTCACCTATATCACTAATTCTTTTTAGGCCACAGTTTTATATTTTTCATATCGTTTATCGAAGATTCTACATGGCATAATTTTACCTTTTTGCTGTTATATTTTCATTTTGTTGGTTGTTCGGTGCAGGAGGAATTTATTTCTGACGAGGTGCAGTGGGAATAAGGAACTTGGAAAGTTTGGTAGTTTTCGGGATCGACGACAGACGGTGAGGATGGTTTTTCGCCAGGTTGGGGCTTCACGTTCATTTGTATCAACAGCTGTGACATATCTTTTTGGCTGCGATACTTGTTTAACGTTGCACTAACACAGAGAAGGGTTTCGGCGACGGTAGAATGGGAAAGAGCTAGGATTGGGGAAGATATCGGCCGTGGCCTTAATTAATATACATTTGCATGGTGTGAAAATGGGAAAGCACGGAAAACCATTTTCAGGACTGCTGACAGTGGGATTCAATCCCACTATCTCCCGAATGCAAGTTAATTGCTGCGCGAATCCAACTGCATGGCCAACTAGCTTGGTAATTATTAATATCCGTTTCAAAATCATTCACATGGCACAGGATCCCGCAGGTGTCTCTGGATTACGACGTGGTCTTAAAAACGACATGCGGTCTTCAAATTTCCACATACCAATGTGTTGTACAGCTTGATCACTTGTAGTTTTCCTTCCTCTGAGGGCATTTGTGTACGAATTTTGGACTTTTGTCCACACATATTTGCTACATTTTACTGAAACCTGTACACGTAATTACTTCCATAACGAAAAACACAAAACGAAAAATTAAATGGGCCTATTTCCTCCTTCTGTTTAAAGGTATTTGGCAACAGGAAATTCTTTTCGATCACTGGGGGTTTCCTTCAAAATTAGCTTCAGTACTGTTAAGATATACTGTATTGTCAAGAATTTTGCAAAATCTATTTATCTATTTTGGAAGCACTTTAGCAATTCTCATGCCCAAACCTGACGATGACACAAGGAAAAAATCGAAAAAGGTTTCTGAAAATCGTTCGAATTTCCCACTTTAAATACATGTTTTGTATGGCAAGCATTGCCAGGTAAGATGCCCCCATGGAGATGGATCTGCTTACTTGTAGTAAGAAAGGGCACCTTCAATTGTTCTGTTTTGTTGGCGATGTTGGATGCATGCAAAAAATTTCCAGATTTCTGTTGGTGCCGACGGAAGAAGTAACGACAAGCGGCATCTTTGAGATGCAATGGTCTGCGAACTCCATGGAACCCATTACATTTTTTCCACAGAAGATAAAATAACTTCTACAAGTGACCTGTGTCCCTGCATCATTGTAGATGAAGCCATATATAATGAGAACTTATAGTAGGCATACAATAAACGGCCATCGTGAGAAAATATTCCGTTATTTGATATCGAGAGCTAGAAGAAAGGATGGAAATGCATTTAATAACTTGGCAGGTGGTTGCAGAATATTTTTGAAACCAGCTGATATTCAGCGAGAGGTTGCTTCACAACATGCTTCAGTCTTCCAGCGATGTAGCCGACTTTGAAGAAAATCAGGAGGTAACAGTGCAAGAAGTCCGAGCTTTTAAAAACTTCCAGGAAATTCGACTAAACTACGTACGTGCAGGAATGTCAATAAAGGAGAGATTTAAGGACTATTATGTTACTCACAAAGGGATGAAAACTGTCCATGGCAGTGGAATTCAATTAGTAGAGATAGGTAGATACAATGAGAACATTTGGTATCAAATTTTATTCTACATTCTTACCTCAAATGTCTTTGCATCGAGAGCTGTGTTCAGTAATTTGTGTGTGGGTGTGCGTATATCCTATATACGTTAAAAACGGGAATTTTTCTAAGCTGCTTTTAAGTCGCACCGACAGAGATAGGTATTATAGCGACAATGGGATAGGAAAGTGCTAGGAGTGGGAAGGAAGGGGTCGTGGCCTTACTTACGGTAAAGCCCCAGCATTCGCCTGGTTTGAAAGCTGAAAGCCACAGAAAACCACTTTAAGGAATGCCGACAGTGGGGATCGAACTCACTACACCCCGACTGCAAGTTCATAGCAGTGCGCTCCTAACCACACGACCAACTTGCTCGTTGTACAGTTGTTTTCTTGTGTTAAATAATATTTTTCAACTAGATTGTCACTGGAACTATTATTAGTGATATTTGAAGCATTAATCCATAATGGAATATTAACTGTCATTTTACATTCAGTTTTGTATACGTATCTTACAAAGTTTACAATATTGTGGAATTAGACACTTCATATGGTACAGTGTGTGTATTCCTGTAGAAAGAGGTGAAGAGCACTGTATACCAGGCACGTAATTCAATTGCTTGTTTACAATACAGCAGATGTCGCTGCCTACGCTCCCTGTTGAGCCTGAGGAGAAATATGCATTTTCAGGTAAAGAGTGGTAGTGATGTAAACAGTGCAGTGTGAGCTTCAGCTAGTGTTTACGTTTCATGCACAATGCGTATTTCACAGTTTGACGGGTACAGAAATGTGGCACTGATTCAGGGTGGACACATACAAGCAGCAGTATCACACATCGTTGTGGTTAACCAAAGAGTGAAAATCGGGGAAAAGTTACCGTAAGACAAATGATATTACTGGCAGACTGAGCGAAGTTCGAAGGAAGGTGACAAAGCCACGTCAAAGTCGGTAAATCCGCGTAACAGAACAGAGGAGACCAACATAGACCGGTCAACAATTATGAAATGAATTCTTAAGGGCAAACGTGGTCCGCGTATGCACACAGACTGTACACAATATGTTGCATAGTCCCCTATTGAGGTCATTTCCACCCATTCCACTAGATAATCGTTATCGCGTTGAAAGATGATGATGTGCCATTCAAATTCTTAATTGGGGTTTGGGTGAATGGCGTAATGTCATGATTTATGATGGTCACTTAGACCAGACACACGACGACAAAGGGTGTGGAGATGTAAAGGGCGTGGTGGAAAGTACCAGCATGTTCAAGAGGTGCATGAATTTGGAGGTGGTGGTGTAAGGTCCTCCGTACGCCTCACCTCACCTTAAAAAAATATGTACACCAACATACCCATAGATGAATCCTTTAAAATTATCGAAAATCGTATAAAAGAAAACACTTCTCAACATGAAGCCAAAGAAATTATCAGCCTTCTTATAACAACACTACACCGAAATTGCTTTGCATTCAACGACAACATCTATTGCCAAAAAGAATGGTTGGCCATAGGCTCACCATTATGAGGTATAATAGCAAACATTTTTGTGAATAACTTCAAAAACATCTTCTTAATGGGCCAGCATTCAAAGGAATCCTACACTGGAGCAGATACGTGGATGACGTTATATGCATATGTGATAATGACATCACTAATGCACACCAGTTATTAAACACACTAAATTCTTTACACAAGTCCATCAGTTTCATAATGGAGCCAGAAACTAACATGAAAATAATCTCTTTAGACATCACAAACAACAGGAATAATGACAACTTATCTTGCATAGTATTCAGAAAGCCCACTCAGACGTCGCACATTTTTGACAACTTATCGAACCACCCATACACACACAAAAATAGCAGGACGGAATACAATGATACACAGAGCTATTTCCTTACAAATAAACACAACGGATTTCAACGAAGAGATAAAAATCATTAAACAAATCGCGAAAGAATACAACCACCCTCCAGGCACTAGTAAGTAAACACCAGAAAAATCTTCGGGAAACCACCACACGTGACAAAGAAAATTACGTGGTTCTCAACTACATTAAGAAGAACACATGCAAAGTAGATGATATTTTCAAGAAACAAGGATTAAAAGTAGCACTTATAACGAATAACACACTACAGAGTCATATCATCAGTGCAACCTAAACAAAAAAGACCCTTTCTCAAAGTCAGGAGTATATGAACTCAAGTGCCAAGAAGCTAACTGCAATGCCACATACATAGGTCAAACGAAACTTTATTTCAAGACATAATACAATGATGACAAGAACGCGATCAGATATCGGCATTCATCCTTCGAGGAGCACATATACGACTGTTTACACTATTTCACAGACATCAACACAGATCTAAAAATGTTGCACACCGAAAATAAAAGTAAATATTTGAATATAAATTAAGCAATAGAAATTTACTTCGCAAAAATGCTAATGTAAATAACACAAATGACCATACACACTTAAAAAATCCCCCCCTCGTCGCTCTACTCACATAACATCTGGACAACACTTACTCATTAAATGATCTTTTATCATAATAATAACATTTAATAGTTAGTCTCTATTTCAGTTCCTTACTTTATTCACGTAAAATCATTAATTTGCATTCATCCATATTACATAAAATACATTCTAACATGAAGTAAGTAAATAACCTTCTCTCCCCACTCCAGTGTTGATAGAAGGTTCCACAACGCTCCATTCGCTACGTCCTACTTCCCCCTCCACTCTCCATGGTACAGTATACTCGATTTCATCTCCAATACGAGAGATCCACAACGCTCCACAAGGACCCTCCCATGCTTCCCCTCCCTTCCCTCAAGCAGTGTAATTTACCCAAAACTTTCCATGACCACAGACCTGAAATAGTGTTTGGTGGCAACGGACTTAGCATCGGCAGTCCAGATAAGTACGTGAGATTTTCATTATATTAATACTTATAAATTTATTTTTGTCGTTACTGGTTAATGTTATCACTAAACTCTCTATCATTGACACGTTTACGCAACGTAAACAATACTGTACTTATATAAGCATGTTTTAAGGGATTTGATAGAATCTGAGGATGTTCTTGTAGAACGAAACATTTCATTCTTTGTATAATAGTGTGTATTTTTACAGGTATGTTTAGAGTGATATAATTTATATTTTAATTGCTGTGTGTTTGACAGACTGGAAGTTTTTGTTTCATTTAACTAAGTCGACATTGAAAAATATGGCTTCATTCTTAAAAAAAAGTAAATAAATTTTACCTCACCTTATCAACAGTCCATCACAAATATCATCAATGCTTCTCGTGCTGTGAAAGAAATATCATATTTAACTTCATGAAAATGGCGGCGATTTGAAATTCAAATTCAAATGTATTTTTGGTTCCGTTTTCAAAGCACTTGCTGCGTAAAATAGCAACTTTTATAATTAAAGTCTTCAGTCACATTTTTTGGGGTGTAGATATGGGATCAAGCGATAGCCAGCTGGCGCCACTGGTACGAGTGTTTTCCCTTTCAGAGGCCATACATTTTAATCCACTAGTTTCCACTGAGTCTACACAATAGATTTAAATGTATTAGAAGTACCTCAGTATTATGTGACTTATTATTAAGTAGAAGAACTATTAAGATTATTACCAATAACTGACGTAAATTAAGTAAATGAATTATGATTGCACTAAATTTTAGTACGTTATAAAAGGAATTAAACTGTAGTTCTCTCAATGGGTTAGACATAAAACAGAGAAATATTTCCTTCGCAGTAAATGATTTATACCAGGATCCATTAGCCTCAAAAATGTATATACTAAAGAGAAACTAATACGTATCCATTTTGGAAAGAAAACTGATGTGCCATTCACCATCTTAATCTGGGTTTGGATGAACGGCGTAATGTTGTGATTTCTGAAGGTCTTAGTGACCAGACACACGACGGCAAAGGGTGTGGAGACGTAAAGAGCGTGTTGAAAAGTACCAGCAACAAACCAACAAACCAATAACAATCTTGCTTGCTATTTGCTTTACGTCTCACCGACACAGATAGGTCTTATGGCGACGATGGGATGGGACAGGCCTAGGAATTGTAAGGAAGCGGTCGTGGCCTTAATTAAGGTACAGCCCCAGCATTTGCCTGGTGTGAAAATGGGAAACCACGGAAAACATCTTCAGGGCTGCCGACAGTGGGGTTCGAACCCACTATATTCCGGATGCGAGCTCACAGCTGTGCGCTCCTAACCGCACGGTCAACTCACCCGGTAGTAACAAATCAACCCTGAATTTTACTGCTAATATTGACCGGAGAACTCCTCACGTCCCTCTGCATGATCCTCAACTCTAAAAGCTAATATCCGTAATTGCTTTCAACCTAACAGAATCGTGGCAAAATTTAGAGCAATTACAATTATTTTCTGTTTCAGAAATCAATGTCGTTTTGACGTGAGATCGCTAGTGATATGTATATATTTTCAATTATCTCCAGTTCGTTTCTGCGTACTAAGTTGTTGACAAGATGTGCATGCAACGTTGGCGCGTTAAGAGCGGGAGCCCAAAGGAGTGTGAAAAGGAGGGGACTAAGATAAGAAAGAACTGTATTCACTTACAGACACAGTAAGAGGACATAAATCAATGATCTCTTTCTTGGTGCTCGTAAGATTAATCACTTCAAATATAGGCAGTATGAAAAATAATTTTCCTAGAATATTCAAAATAGTCCACTATTTGCAGTAACTCTTTGTCTTTCACTTTCATATTCATATTTCTCGACAGTTGAACTTTCCTTTTCCTCTTCAAAAGTTTCCAAGAGTGATCTACGAATCACTGACTTGTCGAATTCACCAAGTTCGATTTCTTGGTACATGGTTGTCACGTCCCGGTGCTTGTGTTACATTCTTTACCGTAGTATTCAGGATTTGTCACTTATTCTTACCCACAGCTTGCACTGTCTGTGCACTTGCTTCAATGAGAGGAAAAACAAAGCCATTTCTTCTTTATACAGTGTTAACACATTATATATTATTTTTCTGCTTTGAGAATATATAATGTCCCTCGTCATGATTCTCTCAGTCGGCATCTTCATCGTTTAGTAGACAATGAATTACAACTCTGCGAAACTACCCAGTACTGACAGCGTTAATAAAGTGCACCGAGTCGTGCCCAGAGGTGCTCTAGATCGCACACATTGTTAAGGAGATGGTATACTTTTATCTAAAACAGTTTGTGATAACAAAATACTCACGTCAGCAGCGCGAATTTGCAGGCTGTATAAGACAACACCAGACACTCAGATATTCGTAATACACCAGTTTCACGTGACTCCTCTCGTAAACAGCTCGCGAATGAAGCGACACATCCCCCACTACCATGCCTTATCAGTGCACTCGCACAACGTAGAACCAACACCAACTACAATATCTCAGAACATAACTTAGTGTCATTTGGGGGAAACGACGGAATTCGTTTTTTTTTGCTAGGGGCTTTACATCGCACCGACACAGATAGGTCTTATGGCGACGATGGGATAGGAAAGGACTAGGAGTTGGAAGGAAGCGGCCGTGGCCTTAATTAAGGTACAACCCCAGCATCTGCCTGGTGTGAAAATGGGGAAACCACGGAAAACCATTTTCAGGGCTGCCGATAGTGGGATTCGAACCTACTATCTCCCGGATGCAAGCTCACAGCCGCGCGCCCCTACGCGCACGGCCAACTCGCCCGGTGACGGAATTAGTAGGTAATCGTAAGGGATTTGTGGTACGTACATGGTTATGCTTACATTACATAGAGGATAAGAAGTGCCATTTCGACCGTATTATTGAAATATAAAGTATATACCGGGGAAATTCGCAGCTTTTAGAGAGCTATTAATAGCTGTGTACCGCGTCGTAAATCAATTTATACTGTCGCAGACGAGCAGTTCAATTCCATTAAGGGAGAAGTGGATAAGAAACATACATCGCGTAAACCTCCATGTCAAACACAGTACCACTGTATGCGTCTCTTTCCAACCGAAAGTCCGGCTCCATGGCTAAATGGTTAGCGTGCTGGCCTTTGGTCACAGGGGTCCCGGGTTCGATTCTCGGCAGGGTCGGGAAATTCAACCTTAATTGGTTAATTTCTCAAGCACGCCCTCATCACGACGCGCAGGTCGCCTACGGGAGTCAAATCAAAAGACCTGCCTCTGGCGAGCCGAACATGTCCTCCGACACACCCGGCACTAAAAGCCATACGCCATTTCATTTCTTTCCAACCGAAAGTGTTGATCCTATTCGTGTCCCCCACCCCCAAATTCCTAAACTGACAAGTGATAAAATTCCTATAAATTTTCCATATCAACATTTCTACAACATGTTTAAACTCACCAAAGATAGGAGAAATCCTGAAGAGCGGTTACAACACTCTTTGCCGAGGTGTGTGAACAAGATTTAATGTCTTCCTTTGATGACTTCAGGAGGATACCTGGAAGCAAACATGTGGCTCCACTTACTGTTGTAGTGAAGGATGATAGTGTTCTTTTCATTAAAATAGACGATAGTGATGTGCCTTCAATGAATGTGTACTTTTACAGTGTCCAGTTCTTTGGGTGTCAAAGTGTTTTATAAGAACCTGTGTGTGCCTGCCAAGAAGTTGAAGTTTATGATGCAGTGCGAAAAAACGGCGATCTTTAGCATACCAGATGGAGTAAGAATTTGGTGAGACATATTTCAAATTACAATGATGATGTTTCCACCTCTGATAGGATTTCTATAGGCTACTTGTAAAATTTTAAAAGACGCCTTGGTTCTTGTTAGTAAAATGAATGTAGTGAGAGGTAGGAAATTATATGACTTTAGAAAAAATGGGATTTGTCAGTTTAAACTCATGTACAGTATTTGCCAAAGCTTCTGATATGGGCTGCCACAATTTCTTGTACATATTCAAGAGCCTTTTAATCAATACGAGAAGCTAATAGCATAACCAGGGTCGGCATTTTGATGACATGTCATACTTTAACTTGTTCACTATGTCATACTCATTGCTATCTTGTATATTTCCCCTGAATGCAGAAATGCGCATTTAAATCGCCTTGCATATTTTCCCAGGTATTTCACTTTTAGATCAACGTATTTTAATTTTGTCTCATTATTTTCTCCTCGGTAATTCGTTTCGTTTAATTGATTTTTTACGTAATTCTTCATTGTTCTGCGTTATTATACGGACATTTTTATAAATTTACGTTAGGTAATCAACATAACTTATTATAACGCGTGATTTCAATAAACGACAATGCCCAAACATCAAAAAGTTCAGTACTTGGTTCGAAACCTGTAAAATTATGTAACACTCTACAACCCTTATTAGAACACTTTGGAAATCAACCTCCGAACAGAGTGACGAGACATTTCTTCTAATCTCGATGGCCTTGCAATGAGAATTTGGGGTAAGTTATTATCATTGTAACAGGTACAAATTCTCATGTAAGTCAAGTTGTTGCACAACCCGAGTAGGTACTAAAATAAATATATTTGATTTTTTGTTTCCGTTTACACAATGCGAGTTTTATTTATTCGTGCGCGATTCATTTCAAGTGTTGGAACGTGATTTTAATCGTGTTTGATTAATTCTCCTATCTCGAAGACTGGGTATTTGTGTTAGTGCCAACACTTTCCTATTCATATTCAGACAACACACTACACTACCAAACACCACAGAAACACGCAATAGTGATCACATCCCTTTATATATAAAGTTGGCGTCAGGAAGAACATCCGGCCGTAAAATGGGGCCAAATCCATGAGAGGGTGACACAGTTTGCACCCGACACCCCACAGATGTGGGAAGAAGAAGAAGAGAATGATGGTGTTTATGAATAAATGTACTGTATGCGCTGTAAGCATTGAGAGGGACTGGAAGAGCTTTATTGGTGTTTACATGAAGATACTCGTAGCTTATTATCTTTAACTAATAATTTTGCTATATCCTGTTTTATTATGGCTTATTGCCATATACGTTTTAGGGTACCTACTCATGTGTACTTTAAAGTTATTACTTGCTTGTTCCTTGTTGGAGCTTCTTTAATAACCATTTTAGAAGTTGTCCTTAAAGCTGTGGCCCTATTCGGCGGTTTACATTCGACTGTTCCACCTGTTTGCTTCCAAAGAATCTCTTCTTTCTGTTTTCTTTTTTGGATGTTCTCATTGGGGGTCACTCTACGGCAACTTCGTTTTCTATTGATTCTGAGCAGGTATTATACACTTTCCCTTTATATGTCTATATAAGTAAAACACTAAAAAAGATATTTGTTACCGCAAATTTGAGAGAACGGCAGAGCTGATTGACATCGCAAAGCGTTCTGACGATAGGCGGTAGATTTAAAGAGTGTCCTTTGAATGAATAAAGATTTCTTGCCGTATATTTTTAAATTATCAAAGAAAATGTAGTATACTGATTGGCCAGAGCGCTCACCAGTACTTCAAGCCACCTGCACGTGCTGGTCCACTGCCGGCCATGTGCTTCATGGGAATTCTAAGGGGCGCATACGCATGCGCGCACGCATTAGCCATCTGTTATAACGTCTCCTCGCAGTAGCCTACATAACTGAGCGATCAGTTGTGGACTCGTGGTTTTCACGTAGGCCTACAATTTTCGGGTTCACTTAGCTGATTGGTGACAGTCCCAGTGGCAACATGTGTCAGCAAATAACCGGCGTTATTATTGTACGACTTGATCTCTCCTGATCTCTTCAAGCATTCCCCTTCGACAGTAATTCAAAGCCATGGCACTACTGCAGACTGGAAACTTTGTTCCGGTTCGAGCTGCAAATCGGTAAGATAAACACCGCCAGAAAAATATGGATTTACCCAGAGCCAACCGGAAGAAATAGACTTAATAAGTATCAGTCATCAGATATTTTCTGTTACGTGCAAGTTATTGAGCAATTCTGAATTTTAACACTCATGTCGTAACAGGAGATATTTTAAAGACTTTCCTCTCTTCAAGAAACAATGGCACTTGAATGTGTATACCACCGGTTGGGAAACTAAGAATGATTAAAGGCTTGCATTTAAAGCTTTGTATCAACCCTGAGTTGACATAATTAATTTATCAGTCAAGTGGTGGTGTTGTACACTTATCGCCAAATTGAGGACTTTGTTAATGTTAATTAATTTATCAGCCTAGTGCTGTTGTTATATTCTTATTGCCCATTTGGGGCCTTTGTTAAAGTTTTAAATTATCAGGTTAGTGCTGCCCTTATTGCCAATTCATGGCATCTCCTAATGTCAATCACTGAATATGCCAGTGCTGCCTTGTTATATTAAACTTTGGTTTCTTTACTCGTAATTGTTTAATGCCAATTTGTGGCGTTACTAAATTTTTCATTAATGCGAAACATTACATTGCTTTTGTAATTTAGACTTTCGTCTTTCTCTTGTACTCTTCTATTGCAGAATTCTGGCACTCATCCTGATAAACTTAATATTCAAGTTTCAAGATTGTTTTACATTTGTAGGACTCTGGTCTTACATTTCAATTATGTGTATAACTGTTTTGTGAATTCTGCTCATGTTCAAGCTAATTGATAATAACATTTCAAGGTTTTTGGTTTTCTAATCAGTGAATTTTAATAAGTCTATTAGCCAAAACAGAATCAATTTAGAAGCAATTGTACATCTGTGGTTCCATGCTCCTTCAATCGATCATCCTTTACATTCCTTTCAATAGTCTACCATTTCATCCCGTCAGGAGTTTGGGGAAATAACTCCAACATCCCTTCAAGCAAAATCATAGCAAGTCCAATGTTTTGTGAAAGAGAAGGGTTACTGCATATTGAGCTGCCTGTCACGGCACGAAACTTGAGTCCATGGTCCAACGGGGATTTTCGGATCAGAGAGCACGGAAATAGTCCAGTACAGCGCCGCGACTCCTATTAACGTAACCTAATAAAACTATTATAATTGAAGGGACTAGTTCCATTAGGGCGTAAGAAGAAATCTTCAATTTTAATATTTCAACGTATTTACACATTGCCACTGGCACGAGTAAAGTGATATAAGGGCCGATGACCAAGCTAAAATATAAATTTAGAAGGTATTCCCAAAATTAACTTTTCCTTTTGAGGCAACAGCTAAAAATTACCATTAATGATATATTACAAGCAAAGATTTATAGTTTAATAATTATCAGGGGAGAAGGAGTTCCTATTTCAAAAGACTGGTCAGTCCTAGATACATCATTGGTAGATCGTCTTTGATATTTTATATAATTTTAGCAAGACTATCTAGTCTTAGACACTAATATTTGGTGCAGAGAATCTCTGGTATTTAACCCAGGAAGCTGAAGCTTCTTTAACAGTTCAAGTATACAACATACAGGAGATATAAGTCATAGACATTATTTTCAATGGCCAGGTGGGCCGTGACTTAATATTTACATTAAGTTCTTTACCGAGGAGAACGCTAAACTTATTTAGCATGTCATACGATGCCCTTTCTTCAAGGGGAAGCAGTAACAAGAATAGAGATTAGAATGATCTAGAATACAGGAGAAGCAGTTTACTACACGGCCATAGAATGGCAAAACAAAAGGTTAACTAGAAAGGGCCGAGAACAAAATATGCTTAAGCCATCTCGTGAAATGACTTGTCATAAATTCTAATGGAGCAGAAGGCCCGGTGACACAGAGGATAAGCCATACTACGTAGGTGACTAAGATAGGAAAACAAATTAAGACCGAAACACAAGATAGCTATAGAATAGAACTCAGGAAATCTTAGTCATCGCAGAGCAAAGTGAAGTAGGGAACGGGGATCCACACACGTACTCTTACATCCTTAGAGATTTCATGATACCAACTAGGGTAATTACATTCCGACCGCAGACGGCATAGAAACCTACATATTAGAATTTAACATAAAGAAAACCTATATTTAAAGGTAAGGTAAACGCGGCAAACGCAGAAAACCCTAACCGTTACATATTCGAGGGAAACGGTGGTATCTTCCCGTCGCCACACGCAATTAAGTTCACCAGATAGAAAAGTCAAGCCGCCTACCTTAAATACTGTCCCAGCTCGTCCGTATTCTCCTTGTGAGGAGAAACTCACTCGTCATTTGCTCAACAAAGATCCAGATAGCTCCGTAATGTCCATGATACCAGGGAATTTATAGGGACGAGCTGGGAGGTTATTGGTTGGTTTGAAAAGAAGAGACAGTAGTAGCAACTTAAAAACAGATGACATAAGTTCACGAATGCCAAGCCACAAATAGGTACAATACTCGACTAATGCTCATGCATTCCATGTCCCTGGGTATCACTCAAAATCAAAGGTAGTGACATCTATTAACCGAGTAGATAATTAAGTACATTTCATAAGTTATGGCTGTTTCCTAGTGAATTAATCACTCTCAGGCGTTTAGCGAGTTGGCTACCACAAGCAAGGGGCCGTACTGATGTTATAAATGGTATTAAGTTAATTAACAACAAAGCTTTAAAAATCCACTCTGGTCGTAATTTTAATTAATATTATAATTAATTACCATTAAATATCATAACATAATCTACCCTGCAAATGTGCAACACGTTTATAAATGTCCTTCAAGAAGGTATGTAAAAATAATTATATTTACTTTATCTGAATACACCCGGTAACATTACGTTTTTAAACTTCAAGATAATTCTGATGAATTTATGGAACTAGTCTCTACAATCTGATCTGTTTGAACATAAATAGAGACTTAAAATGGTTGAACTAGTAATCATGTATATTCCACACGTTAATTTAATCAAATGAGGAGTAACTTTCTGCGGGTGACCAAATGTGAAATAATACATACGTGAATAACACAAGACTAATGGACTATAAAACTACTTCTCATTTCATCAATCCTCTAGAAGAATGGTAATGAGACAGACGGGCCGTCGAGTATTTAACTTTGGAACAGAAGTTTTCTATGGATCAAAATGAAAATACCGTGCCTTTGTTAGGGAATATGAAGTGAAAAAGGAAGGAATGTTAACTCCACACCTGCCCATCATCATCATGAAGAGCAGCACTAAGAGCACAAAATTTCTATGAGGTAGTTCACAAGTTATCGGCAGAGCTTATGCAAGCAGTGTCAGCGGATGTGCTGAGTGGTTGGTGCCGAGATATGATTTCAGTTGAACAATATCGAGCAGTAATTGGAAGATGGTAGAGGAGTATTAGGAGAAAAATAAGGAGAACGAAGAGCAAAGGTGAAATGGAAAGTATGAGGGAAGTGGCACTGGTGGCAGCTGTGGTGGCAGTTCTACTAGTTATTGGGGACGCGGAATTAAACCCCAGCTCTAATACAAGTGGTAACATTATTTGGGATGATATTGAAGCCATTAAGGACGTGGTTATGGAGGAGGTTAAAGAGGCGTGTCAAATGGGCCAGATTAAGGAAATGATAACGGATCACTCGAAGGAAATAAATGATATGAAGAGGTGGATGCAACAAAAAAGGGGTGAGACAACGTTCAAGTTGGGAAGCAATGCGGAAGAAATAGTGTTACTGAGGAAAAAGGTGAAAAATTTGGAAGAGGACGTGGCTAAGCTGAAGAAAGGTGAAGCAATTAGTAGCCAGGAACATACGAGGAAATGTACATTTATCTATTGTGTTCAAGAAGGAGCGAAAGGGAATAATTTTTTGTATTGCCTTTACATCGCACCGACACAGATAGATCTTATGGCGACGACGGGACAGGAAAGGCCTAGGAGTAGGAAAGAAGCGGCCGTGGCCTTAGTTAAGGTACAACCCCAGCATTTGCCTGGTGTAAAAATGGGAAACCACGGAAAACCATCTTCAGGGCTGCCGACAGTGGAGTTCGAACCCACTATCTCCCGGATGCAAGCTCACAGCTGCGCGACCCTTACCGCACGGCCAACTCGCCCGGTGAAAGGGAATAAAGTGGATTTAGTGCACAAAGTGGTGGAGGTGATCCAAAATAAAATGAAGATTAATTTCAGTGAATTGACATTTACGATGTAGAAAGGGTAGGAAAAGTGAAAGGTTATAGGCCAATTAAGGTCAGGCTGTTATCTACCTTGATGGCCGATATTGTGGTGAGAATCGCAGAGAATCTACAAGGCGAGAAAGTGTGGGTTAACAGAGATACGGGGAGTGAGGGTAGTAAGAGATTTAAAATCTTAAGAAAGCATCTAGTGATAGCCAGGAACCAAGGTCTGAGGGCATACATCAGGGATCAACAGCTTGTTTTGGCAAATGGAAGGTGGTCAAGAACTTGGACAGTGGTTAAGCTACAGGAAATGGATTAATAGCTTAAACAGGAAGAGTGTCCGGTGACGAGGTAAGGTGAAAGGAAGGTCGCAGAGCGTAGTCCTGGCCATGACTAGGCAAGAGGCGGGGACATGGAGGAAGGCAGAGTAAAGGCCAGCTCAAGAGCGGATACGAGATGTCAGCAGTTATTAGTGGTATGAGAAATTGAAGAATCAGCGAGTATCGTCGACAGTGTGCACGCGCATGGAAAAGGCGAGAGTGCAAGAGAAGAAAGGAAAAGAAGCAAGGCCTCGGGCAGAGGAAGAAGCTTGATTTTAAGGGACCTGTGGGGAAAGAAAATTAATGTTTTGGGGAAAAGACGGATAAAGAGGGTCAAAATATGCCTGAAAAAAGACAGAATTGAAGAGAGAAATGTGAGGGCCAGAATAACAAGAAGTAACTCAAGTAATGTGAAACAAGAGCTAAAAAATAAGCGCGGGGAGATGCAGGGGAGGAGATGTTATAACTAGATTGGAAGATAGGTTTTGTAAATATTGAAAGTTTGCTAAGTAAGTTGGGTAATGAATAAGTGATAAACTTAGTGGATAGCTCCGATATTGTAGTGCTCTTAGAGGCGTGGTTGGAAATAAAGAAGTTAACGTGGTGGGGGTTTGTGGTCAAGTACAATCAAAAAGGAAAGAGGACGAAAGGTAGGATGCCGGGGGGCATAGTTGTTTTAATAAAGGAAGGAATCAGTGAATTAATTGAAGACATTGAAAATGCGATGGAAGGGGTTGTCTGGATCAGGTTCAGTATGGGGATTGAAAAAGGGATAGAGAAGAAGGTGTGCTTCGCTTTCCCATAATGTCACCCCAAGTGCTCGCAATACGCTGGTGAACATTTTTTGAGGATTCATTATTGGAAAACCCGGAAAACCATTTTCAGGGCTGCCGAAAGTGGGATTCTAAGCCACTATCTGCCGGAGGCGAGCTCACAGCTTTGTCCCCCTAACCGCACGGCCAATTCCCCTGGTAAGAAAAGATAACCTAAGTGGTTGAGTCCATTTGTGTTAAGTCTACAGTTGTATTAACCTGGAAGAAGGCTTAGTAAGCGACCTGATTGAATGCAAGATTGTATTGAAGCAGGGATATAAACTATCTCCGATTTTATTTTTGTTATTTATAAATGATATTTTTCAAGGTCACGGAGAGGATAATTGGGCGTGTCCGGTTTTAGGAGATAAAGAAATATCAGGATTGATATTTGCTCATGATGTGATATTAATGACTTTAACAGGGTGGGGTTTACAGAGAAATATAAATGTGGTTTCAGAGTATGCAAGTACTGTAAGTGGTCCCTGAAAATTAATTGTAATAAGTCGAAGGTGTTGGTAGTTCGAAAGAACATTAGTAGAAAGAGAGGAGGAAATGGGTGGTCCAGGGGGAGATGATTGGAGAGACAGAAGAATTGGATTATTTTGGAGTTCTTATAAACAAAATTGGAGAATGGGAAGATCATATTAAGAGAGCGAAATTGAGGGGGATGGCGGCTCTCTCAGTTGTTAAAATCTCGGATATCAAATACCCGAGGATAAATTATAGCATACAAAGAACGGTGTACTATACATTAGTGTTAAGCAGAGTACTTTATGGAGCGCAATAATGGGGTCTGGAGGAAGGAAGGGGTACGCTAAACAAGACTAGTAAATTTAATAAGACGTTGATGCGACTCCCTGAGTGCACGGCAAACGCGGGGGCGATAATAATGTGTGGGGAGTATATTGTACCCGTAAAAAGTGTTCATATCTTTAACCCCTCAGCGTCGCAGCCATTTAAATAGCTTCCTACCCCGCGGCCGGATGAGATTTCAACAACGCGCGACTGAAATACATCGATTCACTTAAAGCGTTACTACAAGTATAAGAGTAGCCCGATTTTCACGAAATTTGGAATTCCTTATGACAGAACTATGTATATGCAGATAATTACATAATTGTTTCACATTTCCTTAGTAATTTAGTTCTGTGTGATAGAGTTCGAAGCACTCTTTCAGACAGGGACTCAAGTCACACCGACAACTTCTTTTCGCCGTGTTTTGAACACAGGATATAATGTCTCTGAGGTTTGGATTTCCAACTCTTGGGTGCTATTTTCCTGATAAAATGTCTTTCCTGCAACCTTGGAACTGTATTATCTGATGCGCGCAGGCCTTGAATATTACGTTCCCCTCCCGAGCGAGCGTATTTTGTAAACAAACCTTTCACCAGCTGAAGCCGATAAGGTAATTGCTCAATATTTGTCTCTGTGACCTGTGTGAGTATTATTAGAGAATTTAGCAATCAGAATTCACCGTTGAAAACTTTTCTTTGACCTGTATAATTATCTATAGTCTCTTACACGAAATTTCCAAGTACTGTTTCCTCCTCATCGTCACTCTCATATTTTACCACTGCTACATCATCTATTTCATTATCACTGCTGCTTATACTGTCACTACTACTTCCGACTAAACTTTCATCTGAATTATACAATATTTCAAGCACGTTACTGTCAGTCAAGCCACGGCTGAGCGCGGAGCGTCACACGGACTGACGAAGCTGCAGCGAGGCCGAAAGCAGCAGGACGAAACTGAATGAGGGGAATAACATTTATGACGAAACAAACCAACTCGATACATATTTCAGATAAAAGGTCGAGACAACGTCTTTCAAACGAGATATATACCATGAACAACTGGTTCTCGTATCGTATGACAGAAAGCAGCACTGATGCCTACACAGAGCGCTCGTGGAGAGTTACGAAAATATTACAAGCTGTGAAATAAAGACAAATATAATAAATAAACTGCACTCCCAATGTACAAATAGAGCAAAGAACATCACACGAAAAGACAAACTTCTCAGATCATCTTTTCTTTATTTTATTCTGTGGGAAAGAATGAAACAAACAGACTTTAAAAAAAAGCAAGAGATTAGTGCTCAGACTTATTTGACAAATAATTATCCTTGCAAAAACAATACATTATAACGATTTTTCAATTCTTATGTACAATGCTGAGAAACACGAAAATGTCTTCTTGGAAACAAAACAAGTTGCATATCAATAACTCCAAAACTCTTCGCGCTATAGCCTTAAATGTGAAATCATGTATGGGTCTATACCACGTATAGAGGTCGGCGGCTACGGAAGAAAAGAGGGTCTATACCACGTATAGATGTCGGCGCTGAGGGGTTAAGGCGCTTGATATTAAATTAACGAGCTTGGATCTTTTCCTAGGGAGTTTCTGGAATGTCTCGAGGTTCTGGAATGTCTCGAAGATTGGCACACGTTCCTGGGTTCGATTTGAGACGTAATTCACACATGAGTTTTTTGCACGGCACTCCACACATTCATGGCACTGACTAAACAGATATGACCTTTTAATTATGGTTACTGCACTCTAGATTTTAAATCAAACGTTCTGGAATAATCACTCGAAGAACAAGATGATTTTGACTTTGTACCGGTAGAAATGCAAGTTCATAACGCAAGCTTACTGTAAATTGGAATGTTCTAGAGGATTATAGTCACCACAGTTCTTAATGCATAGTTTCTGAAGATTTAAAACACATTGGCAATGAACTGAAAAAATAGCAGTCGGAAAATATCTTGTTCCGTCAATAGGCAAAGTGAATAGCCATTAAAGAAAATGATATTTGAAAGAAAAATCTGACTTCATAAATTATGGATTCACTCGAACTACTGGAAAGTTCTAGGCTTTCTGGGAATGCGAAATGCGTATTCTGAATTGTCACAGTCTTTAATGAGGATAAGAATCAAAACACAAGTCCCAGTGCAGCATTTGGAAAGTATTGCATATTTCACAATTAAATGTAATGTTGAACGTCCCCTAAGTTTCACAGTTTATACCAGACGTAAATTCAATGGGCACTTGTGAAAACAAGTCATATCGTTCACACGAAAGTTTACGTTGGTAGGGCACAAGTTCACCCTACACGCTCGGAAAATTTCAATGCTCCAGAAATTGATTCACAAAATACAAGTTCGAATAAGTTCGAAAAATAAGTTCAATGTGGTACACAACACTCGTGAAAATTCAAAGTCCTTTCAATCGTCGTCGGATAACTAAGTCCCTATGTGGCACTTCTAAAAAATTACAAAGTTCCAATGTGTAGAAATAACAAAGTTCCGATGTGTCAAAATATTAAAGTCCCAACACGACACTCGAAGAAAATAAAGTTCCGATGTGTCAAAATATTAAAATCCCAACACGACACTCGAAGAAAATAAAGTTCCAATGACAATGTTCCAGTATGTCACCTTAAGAAAATAATAAAGTCTTACCGCGACACTTGGCTGAGTTCCAATGAGACGCTTCAGAAAATTAACGAAGTTCTTATATGGCACTTTAAGAAAATATCGAAGTCCAATCACGACACACGAAAAATAACCAAGTTCCAATGTGTCAATATGACGAAGTTCCAACACGATGCTCGCAGAAAATAACTAAGTCCCAATCAGGCACTTCAAGAATATGATAAATTCCCATCACAACACGTAGAGAAAATACCGAAGTTCCAATACTTGGATTTCGAAGACTTTTCAACTATAAGTTCGGCACACACAATGCTCCTCCCGTCAGCCGTGTCGCAGAGACGGTGGAGCGACAGATACTGAATTCGTAGGTTGGGTGGTCCTCCTTTTATACCCGTTCGCGTGGAAGTGTCTAGAACCCGGGTTTTATCTACCCTTATAACTCCTATAATACTCGGTGGATTTTCTTGAAATATTGACAGATGACGTCCATTGTAATGGTTTTTAAGATGGCAGTGTCGAAATAGCGATAAAGTAGCGCAAAATGTACTTTTGAGGGTAAGCTGGAACATTACCATATATGGTCGCGTATAGCTGGCTTACGGCGGCCACGTCACTGCGTTCGGCGGGCTGCCTACCTTCCACCTCGCGCAAAGTTCAACAAACATACTTCGGACTTCTCTCGTAGCGGCGTTCCCGGTACAATATAGAAGTAGAAATTGTGAAGAGGGTACTTAATTACTGGATGAGTTTAAAGAGAGGTGAGGGGGGGCACATTGCTACAATCTGCTTATCAGCACCAGATTAAAAGTATGTATGGTGAGAGGTGGCTGGCGAAATTCAAAAGGTATATGGAAAGGATAGGTTTGGGATACATATGGTATGATGATTGGGATAAAAGGGGAAGTAGGCTCCGGAGAGTGATTATAATGAGGGTAGAGGGTATCCAAAGAAAACGTCAGATGTCAGAAGAGAGCGTCCCTAAACATGTTTAATAGGATAAGAAAAGTATCGAGGATAATATTAGGAATGTAGATAGAGCTGCGGGAACAGGTTTAATATGGTGGATTTTGGGCCTGGACAAAAAAACGGGTGGATTCGAAAACAGGAAAATTTTATGTTTATTTTTTGGAAAAGTATGCGATGACCTGCATTTTTTAGAAAGATGTAAAGAAACAAAAATGTGAGAATAAAAATATTGAGTGTAAGTCAGCAGCATTTATTAAGACAGAATTATAATGATCAGAAAATTATTGGATGGGTGATAAAAGAATGTAACAGTGTAGGGCATTTAAATGGGTAATTAAGTGCAGTGAAAAGGGATACGAAAGAAAATAAAAAAGTAAACGAGTGAGTAATGCTCAAGAGAGACCTGGACGTGAAATTAGATAAGTATGACAGTGTGTGTAATATTGGTTGTTCGGTATTGGGGTTTTAGGTAAGAAAGTCAGAGGAAACGAGGAATATAAGGCACTGAGGCTGAGCAGGATACGAGCGGGAAGAGGGTTGAATCAGCAAGGTCTTATATTACGGTGAGGCAGGTCGGGACCGGGAGCATGCAGCCTTGTCGAGAATCAGTGAAATATGATTCAAAGACGAGGTTATGCATTGTTCTCGGTCGTGGGCTCCGAGTGTAGAGTTTAGTGTTGGAGGACAAGACTTACTGATACAAACCAGGGTTTGATAGGTAGGCCATTGTTCTTTTTCTCTTTTATTAGTGGTGCCGTTTTGCTGTTGAGTTTTGTTCAATAGGGTTGTTTTATTATTTGTACCTTTATAGTGTTATGTGTTTGATTAGTATTGATTGTCTTCATTTTGTTTCGTTCTTTCCTATTTTCTCCGCAGAGATTAGTAAATTGAAAACGGTATAATCTGGAGAAAATAAATAAACATACATACTTCACAAGTTATCACTTCTCCAAAATGAATGAACCACATTCCGCCACTAGCAATATTGGGAACAACGTTCCATAAAATCAGAACCGTTAACTCTTACACCTGAGTTACAAAGTGTGGTGATAAAATATTCATGCAAATTGGTTTTCGTCAAACGAGTTTTGAGTAAATCACGGTGTATTCAAAGGTCCATTACACTGCGGTTTCAACACCTGATATTGAATTCGTTACAACGAGCACAGGCCTTTGCTGGTTCATGATACAGATAACCAACATTTGCATTTGTTAAAACTGCTAATAGACGGGCAGTACTAAATATGTCAGCAACACCTAATAGGGGATACTATCACGGGGGTTGTCCGTGAAATTCTGGTCATTTTAGTAAGTGGAAACAGTATTTTCCACCTATGTGTTCTCTTTTTATCCTATAACCTGAACTTACCATTTCAAAACCTCGGTTTGCCCTTCTGAATTAGCTTCTTAAGATTAGGTGTTCTTTATTATTGAATTCTTACTGTACTCTGCCAGACAATTAAAGACCGGCTATGTGTGGCATGTTTGGTTAGGCGTCCGCTTCCTACGGTGAAGATTGTTGAATCAAATCTCAGTCGATTGGCTTTTAAGAATATTCTAAAAGTGAAGGATCAGTGTTATTAGACATACTGCATTACAGAGTCTATGGAAATCTGATATAGTTCAGGAGACGTTGAACTTTTCTTTTTATTATTATTAGTATTATTATTATTAAATATCGCACTAGGAAAATATTCCCGCACTTGGCTAGCTTGAAGACCATGGAATTACCCAGGGCGTGTATAGCACATCTGATTGGAATGTGTACAGAGGTATGTTTTGCGTTTAAATGAAATTCATTTTGAACTTCTTTGTTTATTCATGAAAGACGAGTTCATATCACCTTTAAGTACTGCTGATGTTGGAAAAGGTGTGTTGTTCCCTTGTCTTCCGGCTGGTGATGTCCCACGCTGTTGCTGAGCCTTCCATCCACACCAGAGAACAGCTCTGAATAACATGAAACCACGTATTACTCCACCGGAGGCTGCTCTAGACATTCTGGAATTTCTAGAAAATCTCGACAGTCTGAGAGGTCGATTTCCAGGATTCACTCGCTCAGTAATAGTACTAACACTCGACTTTTTGTGTTGAAATTTGAAGTGAAGTTTGAATGGTTTTACCATTCCCATGAAAGGATTAAAGAAATGTGAAAGCACCGTGCTGAATGCCAGTAATATTAAACAAGAACATTTATTTAAGGTAACTAAACTTGCCACAGATTTAAGCGGAAATAAAGAGACTATTCTGCGGTCGAAGTTTGATGAATACGAACGCGCACTCCTTAAAATAAATTTCACATGGCACAGTTTTAAATATTGTTTGTAAAATAAATAATTTACTTGTGCATTTCACTGTTTGACGAAAGAGGACACAAATCCTCATAGAGTTTTTTCAACGTCCTGCTATTCCTTTGGATTATTCACAAGATTGTACATCACATTGCTATGTCACTGTTCACTGCAATAACTTTTCTTTTGGTTGAATAAGTTAAATACCTACGCATGAAATTATTGCCGTTCACGCGTGATTATGGCACGAAGATTACACTTAGCAGATAATTTACATGAAGTAAAATTAGTTCCGCTCACTGGTACTACTACGTTAAGTTTAAACACAAATGAATGTATTGATACGATTTTCAAATCACTTGCTAGTGAAATTAGTTCCGTTCAGTTAAGTTAGTGATGTTCATTTAACTATAATGTGAGGTTAAAGGTCACCCAGCATTTGAGCTGTACTCAAGAAAACCTAAGTTTCAATGCAATGTTCTAAAGACTCTGAACTATTACTTCCACTCAAAACTATTAATAATAATATTATTGGCTTTACGTCCAACTAACTACTTTTTACGGTTTTCGGAAACGGCAAGGTGCAGAAATTTTGTTCCCTGGGAGTTCTTTTACCTGCCAGTAAATCTACCGACACGAGACTGTAATATTTGAGCGCCGTCAAATGCCACCGCAATGAGCCAGGATCGAACCTGCCAAGTTGGAGTCAGAAGGCCAGCGCCTCAACCATCTGAGCCACTAAGCCTGGCAGCCACTCGGAAACACAAGTTCTAATATTTGAATTTAATATCTGACTTCCGGTCGAAACACATGTTCTAATATTAGAATTCAATATTTTACTATAAGCTCAAATTTCACTCTTCAAGTTTACGAGCGAATGTTTCCTTGATGTACTGCAACGTCACTTGAAAAGGTACAAGTTCAAAACTGCACTACTTGAGTCCAGCTTCATGGCTAAATGGTTAGCGTACTGGCCTTTGGTCACCGGGGTCCGTGGTTCGATTCCCGGCAGGGTCGGGAATTTTAACCATCATTGGTTAATTTCGTTGGACGGGGGATGGGTGTATGTGTCGTCTTCATCATCATTTCAACCTCATCACGACGCGTAGGTCGCCTACGGGTGTTAGATCGAAAGACCTACACCTGGCGAGCCGAACTTGCCTTTGGACATTCCTGGCACTAAGAGCGATACGTTATTTCATTTTTTGCACTACTTGAGATGCAAAGTTAAAGTTCCTAAATATTTTAGTCACTTTACATGACGATCATCGAAGAGTTTAACTGCTGGCTACACAGTGATGTAGTTCAGGTGGCTGTACCTTTTTTATTACCCTAGTTATTAATCACGAAAGGAATGGAATATTCGAAGTGACGTAATTTGTCCTTGGCCGGCTAGCAGCGAGCTCACATCACGTTCGCTGGCAGCGGTCAATATATTTGCGAATAAGCCCATCAGGACTAAGGAGAGTACTTACAGGCTTGCGTTTTCCTTCCTTCGTGCCCATATTTCTTTCATTCTTATACTGTGGGCTTCCTTTTTGTCCTTAGACCTGTTTGTTTTATCTTCGTCTTTGGTCTTTCCTCTTGGTTGACTTGCCATTTGTGAATTTTGGATCTGAAGATTACTCTGTTCTGGACATCTGCTGGTGTAATTCCTGCCTCTTTGAGATCAGTTTTGATTTCGTCAATCATTTTCATTGTGTCTGTGTTTTGCTTTACTCCTGTTTTAATCGAATTCGACTATCTGTTTTGTAAGTCTGTCTGAGTGCATACTTTTAATGTGCCCAGAGAATCTTAACCTACGTTTCCTAATGTCACTGTAAATATTTGTGTATTTTTATTATTATTATTAGCCTATTATTATTATTATGATTATTATTATCCATGTCTTCGCCTGAATGGTCAGCGTCATTGCCTACAGTAGTTTGAATCCCGGCCAGGAATTTTTGGCACGTCATGATAATACCTTCGACTCGGGAACTGCTAGTTTTTTCTCAATGCACTCTCCTTCATACACACGTAACACACCGCACTACCAACTAGCACAGGATCACACAATAGTGAATTCATCCCCCCATAAGGGGTTGGCATCAGAAAGGGCATCGGAGTTTCAAAAAGGGCCAAGTCTACCTGTATGCAACAGCTCTCGCCCGTGACCTCATCAGGCGATGGGAAAGACGGTGGATGTTTTTGTTGTTATTATTCATATGAGATACTAGCAAGGTACCCGTGCTTCGCTACGGTATTAAACTGAAATTTATAATTGAATGCTTATTGTTTTAGATATATAATCCGCCGAAATTCGCGATCTGACACGTTTTCAGCTAGAATCCACCAAAATTCCCGATCTGACTCGTTTTCTATTAGATTACGGCACGTTTCCTCCCATTTTTCAATCTTCCTTTCCAGCAATCGATTTCGTACTTCCCGGGCTAGGCTCAGGTATTCTTCCCGGTCAGTTGGGTCCGTAAATCTTTGCCATACCGTATTTTCCTATAATCATTTTTAATCTGGATAAAATCCTTCAGGAGATCCGGCGTGGTGTCATATTGGGTGCCTTGGCGGCACTGAACCCGCGGCCGGACTGCATTCTTAGTCATTACCCGTCCAGGAGCCGTTTCCAGCGCGGTCCGCACATTTGACGACGGTCCGGAACATTATTATTATTATAATCACAGCAATAGAACCAGCTTTTGGGTGGTTAGGCCGTGTGCATTATGCAGAGTTTCGTCCAGACGTGCCATTTGGACTCATCAGCTGGAATGGCACGCCCCTCCAGGACTCTGCTTAGCAGTGGCAGACCAAACTGTGTGGCCCCGCCGTGTTAGCAAATCAAGTTTGCTAACCTGCTAAAGGAGAAATGACTTCTCCGTTTAAAAAATGCCTTTTTTTTTGATATTGTATATCCAATGGGGGAGCATTTTTTAAACGGAGAAGTCATTTCTCCTTTAGCAGGTTAGCAAACTTGATTTGCTAACACGGCGGGGCCACACAGTTTGGTCTGCCACTGCTAAGCAGAGTCGTGGAGGGGCGTGCCATTCCAGCTGATGAGTCCAAATGGCACGTCTGGACGAAACTCTGCATAATGCACACGGCCTAACCACCCAAAAGCTGGTTCTATTGCTGTGATTATAAGATCTGCGGCCGTGAAAGCCTTTTTTTGATATTGTATCTCCAATGGGGGAGCATTTTTTAAACGGAGAAGTCATTTCTCCGTTAGCAGGTTAGCAAACTTGATATGCTAACACGGCGGGGCCACACAGTTTGGTCTGCCACTGCTAAGCAGAGTCCTGGAGGGGCGTGCCATTCCAGCTGATGAGTCCAAATGGCACGTCTGGACGAAACTCTGCATAATGCACACGGCCTAACCACCCAAAAGCTGGTTCTATTGCTGTGATTATAAGATCTGCGGCCGTGAAAGCCTTTTTTTTAATATTATTATTATTATTATTACTAATGTTATTCTTCTTCTTATTATTATTACTATTATGTGTTGCTGGGATGAATGATGACAGGGAAAACCGGAGTATCCGGAGAAAAACCTGTCCCGCCTCCGTTTTGTCCAGCACGAAAGTCACATGGAGTGACCGGGATTTGAACCACGGAACCCAGCTGTGAGAGGCCGGCGTGCTGCCGCCTGAGCAACGGAGGATCCTTTTACCTCCTTTTACACCCCACTGCCGTTAGTTTTTACTGCCAACCCCCCCCCGCCCAAAAAATATTAAAAGAAGGCGTGTTTCTTTATGTATAAGGGAGATTCTAAACACCAATGTTCACGTCTATTACCTTCAGTTTTGAGATATAAGTATCCCCATAAATATAATTTACTTTTGTCACTTCATTTCAAACTACTCCCCCCCCCCCCTAAGTGAATTTTCCCGCAAAAAGTACTTGTTTGTTTTTAAAGGAGATCCAAATACGAATTTTCACGTCTGTAACAACTTTAGTTTTTATTAGATGTATATATTCTCATACAATTAAAGTCAATTAATTTTTCAATTCTTTCACCCCCCTCCCCCCGCTTCATTGGATTTTCCGAGAATACGTGTTTCTTTACTTTTAAAGCAGATTGCAAATATCAAATTTCACGTCTGTAACATCTTCATTTTTAAGATATCAGTAGCCTAATTAAAAGAATTCAACACCATTTTCAGTCACTTTCACCCCCCTCCACCCAAGTGGTATTTCCGAAAATTAAAAATACACGTTTCTTTGTGTTTAATAGAGATGAAAATACCATTTTTCACTTCTGTAACATGTTAAGTTTTTTTAGATATACTGTAAAAATTCTCATTTTAAAATTTCACCACTTTTGGGTTCCCCTTAAGTGGAGTTTCCAAAAACAAATCACCTATGTTTCTTTACATTTACAGGAGATTCCAAACACCCACTTTTTACGTCTGTAACATTTTACGTTTCCAAGAAAATCTTTCAAAAAATTCACCCCAATTTGTCACTTCTGTTTAACCGCCATTAATAGGATTTTCCAAAAACTAAAAAATACGTGTTTCTTTATTTTTAAAGGAGATCCCATATACAAATTTGCAGTTCTTTAATATCTTCCGTTTATGAGATATATGGATCCTCATTAAAGGCATTCAAACCATTTTTCACCCTTTTACACCCCTCCTATTGGGATTTACAGGAAGCAAAAAAATACGTGTTCCTTTATTTTTAGAGGAGATTCTAACTACCAATTTTTACATCTGTAAATTTTAAAGTTTTAAGATGTAGACACATTCATTTTAAAAAATTCACCCCCCTTTTCACCCCTCAATATTTGGATTTTCCAAAAACGAAAAAATACGTGTTTCTTTAAAGTAGATCCCAAATACCAATTTTCATGTCTGTAATATCTTCAGCTTATAAGTAGCCTCATTAAAGGCATTCAACCCATTATTCACCCTTTTACACCCTTCCTATTGGGATTTTCCAAAAACAAAAGAATACGTGTTTTTTTATTTTTAATGGAGATTCTAAATACCAATTTTTACATCTATAAACTGTAACAGTTTTGAGATATCGATACACTCATTTTAAAAAATCACCCCCTTTTCACCCCCCATTAATTGGATTTTCCAAAAACAAAAAATACGTGTTTCTTTATTTTTAAAGCAGATCCCAAACACCAATTTTCAGGTCTGTAATATCTTCAGTTTCTGAAATATAAGTAGCCTCATCAAAGGCATTCAACCCCTTTTTCACCCCTTTTCACCCCTCCTATTGCGATTTTCCGAAAACAAAAAAGTACATGTTTCTTTATGTTTAATGAAGATTCTAAATACCAATTTTTACATCTGCAAACTTTAAAAGTTTGGAGATATAGATTCACTCATTTTAAAAATTCACCCTCTTTTCACCCTCCCATTAATTGGATTTTCCAAAAACAAAAAAATACGTGTTTCTTTATTTTTAAAAGAGATCAAAAGTACCAATTTTCAGGTCTGTAATATCTTCAGTTTCTGAGATATAAGTATGGTATCCTGATTAAGGGCATTCAACCCATTTTCCCCATTTTCACCCCTTTTCACCCCTCCTATTGGGATTTTCCGAAAACAAAAAAATACGTGTTTCCTTATTGTTAAAGAAGATTCTAAATACCAATTTTTACATCTGTAAACTTTTAAACTTTCGAGATATAGACACACTCATTTTAAAATTTCACCCCTCTTTTCACCCCCTTAGCGAAGGAATATCCAAAAATCCTCTCTTAGCGAGCATCTACATCTTAATATGAATATATCCCCAAAATTTCACTTCTTTACGTCCAGTAGTTTTGGCTCTGCGATGATGAATCAGTCAGTCAGTCAGTCAGGACAAGTTATTTTATATATATAGATGGGTAATGGGGACGGTATTGGCTCACTTGATTCACCCGGAAGGAAATGTGTTTGATTCCACGACATGAATGAGAAAAGTTTGGAAACGGCATTTTACTGGAATGTACAAATCCCTTCAGCTCACTCAGTCTACAACAGTAATCAGAATACCTAAATTATTTTGGCCAAGGGCGGCCAAGAATTGAACTAATTATTGTCACGTAAAATTCTAGGTTACGTTCTTCTCTTCCAGGTTTTCACGAATTTCGTATTTTGTTACTGTTATTGGTATAAACCAATAGAGCGCTTTCCTGACTAGAAGATAGACAGACCAATTATCTGCTGGTAAGTAGGAATTAGTATGTTATAACATTATACAAATTGTATATTTGAACGATACCGCATGCATGTTCCAGTGCAAAGATTGGACATTATTTGGTACACCAACAAATCAAATGTTTTATTCCGAAGATACGTGCATGGCATCTGATGGACCTACAACAATCAGAGAGCAAGCGCTTTCTCGCTGTAATTAGACGGCTGCAGATCGATAGTTGGCGATCGGCTAGCAGGGAAATCAAATTAGAGGAACTTGGGTGGTAAGCCCGATACTGCTCACGGAAATGTCTGCGATGAGACACGTAGACTCGAACAAGCAATCACGGATGACTGCAGAATCTTTTTCTCCAGTAGTAGTGGGAATACTTACAACCTAAGAGACCGGTGAGAGGCGAGTCATCCTGGAAGGGTAGCCTTATTTTCAACAAGCTGCTATACCCGTTAGTTTTTGTACAATTTCAGCAGTAATGGAGTGATAGCAGAAGAGACAGAGAAAACTAAGAACAGTCAGCCAGCATAATGTTATTGTAGGGGATTAGGATATAGTAGACCTCCACACTATTTTCTTGCTGGTTGGCATGGTAACTCGTTACCATAGTTAACCCATAATTTAAGTTAAAGGGTTAAATAGTAACTGAAAAACATTTCCATGACAGCGATGCTCGACGTTGATGGACTTCACAGTAAGAATCTAAATTCGTAAATATCTCCTCACCATAGCTCATACAGTAAAATTTTATCGGACATAAAAGATTGGAAATTGTATTTCCTACAACGTTATTATGGAACAGTTTTTCGACGCAGCTCATACTAACGGAGAATTTGGACATTTCGTATTTTGGTCCCTTTAATAGTGCTATACTAATAAATATAATGTACAGGTTAGGTCGCTTACGACGTTCGCCTCAAATAACTCATAAACTGTTAACGGTATTTTCCGGTGTGTCAATATCTGCCGAGATAACGGTGCTTTCCTTTTCTCAATTGAACAACACTATTTCCTATACCTAGCGTTAGAGTCATAGGCATTGTAAATTAAAAGGTGTGATTATTTTCAAAACTTGACAACTAGTTCTCGAGGAAATTGAAAGTCTTCAAACGCATTTCATTCGCCAGCCGTGGACCGCCCTGTCCCAACTAATCGCTAACAAGGTGGCCAAGGCACGCACTACGTATGTGTCCTGAGCCTGCTGACACAGAGTCCCTTCACCCATTAATGACAGCTAGGTATTCGCTCCATATGCATTTGAATACAGTATTATAACATTGCATGGTTTAAAACCTCTAATACTCTCGAAGATAACAGGCAAAGTATTCACGGATATGCGACGGCTTATAACGGACAACATTATTATTTTTAGTTGTAATGTTGTGATAACCATCAGGTTTCCACTTAAAATATGCCCTGCTGTTGGTCAATCACCTTGTAAATATGATTGATTACACATACAATAAAGGGAAATTATAATGATTTAATTGGTGATGGGTGCCAGCTACAAATAAATGCAACAATAATAGAGAGAGACTCTTTAATACCTCTAGGGTAGGGGGTAGTAAGCTTACTTGAAAACATAACCTATAATAGGCTCTCGGAAAATGATATTGTCGTTTGGTTCCCACCTAGAATTTAAGATTACCTGTTTTACTATGAAATAAAACAAATAACTGCACTTGATACTAAACAAGGGACTGCCCGGCCGAGGCGGTAAAGGCGTGCTCGATTCGCTCGGAAGGACGTGGGTTTAAATCCCCGTTAGGAAGTCGTAAAATTTAAGAAACGAGATATCCACTTCCGGAGGTGCATATGGCCTTGAGATTTTCCGAGATACTGAAATTTCAATATAAAAGTCTGAAATCAAAATGGAATGAACCTCAAGGCATCAAATTTAAAATACACCTGGCCGGACATTTGGAATCTTCGTACAGGATATTTATCCCTCACTGGTTCATATTACCTTGGACACTTTAGGTGGTGTTGTGACGTGTTTCTTGGAGCTGGCATCAGCTGCAATTATCTCAGACCTGATTTGCTGACCTGTCTGACCTATCATCTTATCGGTGACTCACCTTCACCAACGAAATCCCTCTCATCAGCATGGCCTACATATTAGGGTACGAACATGCCGAGTGGATTACTCCTCGCTCAGCGCTCATCACTCCTGTGTCTTCACACAGGAAGCTGAGAGATGCAAAACAAACCCATACATTTCAATAGTAGCGTTCATGCCGGCACTTCACTCATCCCTCTTCTCTCCGCTCCTCCCTCAAGAATCAAATCGGTTTGATTTTGGAGCGATGTGCTTCTTGAGCGCTGTTCTGTGATTGGTTGGCTCAAGGCCACGGCCGCCTACTCATAATATTATCGGGCTGCGTTAACTGAAGGTAAAATATCCATGTTGAATATTATCTTTATACTCGGTAAATTTAATCTTTCGATGAAGTACAGATTGCTTTATTGAAGTGGAGAATAATATTATATTACTACTGCTTACGTTATGGTAATGACCAGTTCTTCTTCAATGCAAATATGACTGACATGATAGCTGCTGTACTTCCGTGGTTTCATATTGCCTTCAGTTCCTTTCAGCAAATATTGAAATGTGCATTCTTCTTCTTTTTCTACTGCCTTTTGCCACACCTTGTGGGGCCGCAGATGCGAACCGTATCACACATGTTGACTGACGCTGTTTTACGGATGGATGCCTTTTCTGACGTCAACCTTATGTGGAGGGATGTAATTACTAGTGCGTGTTTCGGTGGTAGTTTGTAGTATGGTGTGTTGTCTGAGTATGAAGAGGAGAGTGTTGGAACAAACGCAAATAACCAGTCCCCGAGCCAGAATAATTAATGTCGCCAGTAAAATCTCCGACCCGGCCGGGAATCGAACCCGGGATTCACTGAACCGAAGGGATCAAAGTTGGCCATTCAGCCAAGGAATCGTATACTGAAATGTCTGCCTTGACATTCTTCAATACTCGTGCCATTTCTGTGGGTCTTTATTCACTTCTTGGTATAAATGATGGAATTCACTCAATCTCTGCCTTCTCTTATTAATTGGATGTGAGCTGTATCTTCTGCCAGAACTTGAAATCAAGTACAGTTTGCTTGCTATCATAAGTTCATCATCACTTCTGCTACTATACTTAACTATTATGTATGCTATTTTGCTTTACGTCGCACCGACACAGATAGGTCTTATGGCGACGATGGGATAGGAGAGGCCTAGGAATGGGAAGGAAGCGTCCGTGGCCTTAATTAAGGTACAGCCCCAGCATTTGCCTGGTGTGAAAATGGGAAACCGCGGAAAACCATCTTCAGGGCTGCCGACAGTGGGATTCGAACCCACTATCTCCCGGATGCAAGCTCACAGCTACGCACTCCTAACCGCACGGTCAACTCGCCCAGTACTATTATGTATACAGAGGAGTATGAACATTTTCACGAAACAAAATTACATTTAAAGAACACAACCCTATCTTCTCGTGAATGCTGCACAATCATAACTGGATGGAAAACTTTTCCTCATTAATGAAGAAAGAGCGAGGGTCTCCTACCCGGTATGTGCGCCTTTGAATGATGAGTGATGAGTGAAGAGCACTGCTATGAGCACTGAGTGAGGAGTAATCCACTCGGCATGTTCGTACCCTTAAAGCACATTGCTCAGTCAGTTACACACGTTTATTACCGTACTGTGAGTCTCCATATGAAGGACTCTACATTCACCTGTCACAGAAACGACACAAGTCGACTCGGCTGAACATATACTGAACACACTCCAATCATCTGATACGTCTCATCACTGAAGACTCTCAATCCATTTGAATACTCACTATGGGATACAAGCTGTTTTATATTCTCTCATTTTCACATGGTTCACCACCACGCCATAGGTAAATCAGACCATGACCTACTTCAAGTATTGCACCTTGTGTGGCAATAGCCACGTGCAGGGTAAGACAGTATGGCTGTTCCGCACGATAAGACTTCCCTGAGATCACATCCTAGTTCAAAATAAACGCAGTGACGTATGGATAACCTGTAGTATGACTCGACACTAAATGTAGCTGTATTTCACCATCTAGTACAACTCCTTAAACTCTCATTCATGTAATAAATTAACCTCTTACACGTAGCAGCAAATCTCTCCGAATATAAATTCCCTTAATTCTAACACACACATACATATGGTACATAATAGTGAAATGAAATGAAGCGAGGGATAAATAATTGATAGAGAAATCAGAATATAGAAATGAATATAAATAATAATAATAATAATAATAATAATAATAATAATAATAATAATAATAATAATAATAATAATATGTTGAGGAATGTTTGCAACGGGATTTGAACCGTACAATGTTTACCATTGTCCCCCGTATTATCTACCTTTTTGTTTATTCATGTTGTGTTATTACCAAATAAATACACGCCCCTAAAGTTTCTACGTTTCTGACTTAAACAATTCATAAGTATTTGAGGTGAACGTCTAGCTAACTAACCCTGCGAAGCCCATTGCAAAATTAGGCTACCCTTAAACTTATATGACAGACAGACAGAGAAAAATGGAATGGAATCTTCGACTTTTGTATAACTAATCTGAGATATTAAAAATAAGCATGTGGCAAAAAATTATAGTATACAGACAAAACTGTAATTTTATTTCTATGGATGGATATTGTCCAACGTAGAAACCAAACAGACTCTTGAACCGATGAATTAGCACTAAGATTTTACACCCGGTCCCATGCTATGGTCTTTCGAAATAAAATTTGCCTTGTCTTACACATTGATATGCGTAACCTGCGTAGTAGAGCGTTTAGGGAAATTCCAAGCGAATCAATCACTCACCACTGATGTGAATTTAGGGCTGTCACCCAGATAAGCTACTTTATTAAAAGTTGAACTAAACTTTTCTTAAACATTTTTAAAGAAGGTGGAAATTTATCGAACATTATCTTCGGTAAATTATTCCGATCGCTAATTCCTCTCAATCTAAACGAATATTTGCCACAGTCTGTCCTCTTGAATTCCAACTTCATACTGTGATCTTTGCTACTTTCAAAAACTGTATTCAAGCTTATTCTTCTTCTATAATATTATTCTATGTTATGTTCTCATTTACTTTCTAAAAACGTAGAAGTGTACATGAAGCTCCGTGTATTACCCGGTCAAGTAGTCTCCATAGTAATGTTTTCTTTCCTTTCGGTCACTTTTCGTGGTCAGGAATACCATGGACATATATTAACCTGAGCTAATAAGCTCAGAGTGGTTCCATGTTCCATCCCTTGAACTACCATGACACTAGTGTTGGAATTGCTCGAATTGATTTCCGTACGGTTGAGACGTATCATTTGCATGCATAATATGCGCGCGTCTTTAAAAAATGAGCGAAAGCAAAGGAAGTTCATTATTTGTCACGATAACCATGTGACACTCCTATAATTGTACGTCATACGGCTGGGAAGCATTCTGTTGGATGGCACAAGACCTTTCATGGAATGATAGACCGGGAAGTTTTTAAATAGATAACAGGCTGTTAGAACAGCCAAAATCAAAGCAGTGTCTTCACCGCACAGGCTAAAAAATTCCTTGGAGGAGTAAAAAATAAAGGCTTCCATTAACTCTAACCTCGGCATTATGTGGCACAGAGTGATAAGCTCTGAGCTTGTCCACCGTGGCCACCGGTAATTAAACATTTACTCAATTTTTGCTGTAGGCGGAGGGAACCTTCGGGTAGTTTTCCTCTCCAGAAGCGGAAATCTTGTCTGAATATTTCGACGTCCTTCCGGATGATCCAAGCAGTCCTTAACCACCTCGGCTAGGCAGCCCCTAATAGAGTAGCCGGCATGTTCCGTGCTCTGATAAATCATCATTCCGAGTAGCCGCACTGCCCGCCCGGGAATGTTTACGTACTGAGCGCAACGAGGAGAATAAGGGCTCACATTCCCTCCCATTTTTGTCATATTTTTTGGCATGACATGCAGAATAATGACGTTGTATATTGAACTTTTTAACTTGACATTGTATTTACCTTACCACAAACCGTTTGCTATTCCCCAATACACCCACAAGTAATTTTTTACACACAGGTAAGAATGTCGTGGAAACTGATGGAATTTCACTTCAAAACTCTTGTATCATTGCCACGTTTAATTTACACACTTCAATATAACGTCACTGCGCAGTTTAACCAGTCTTCTTGTACTGCTGCACAGACCATTACCGCACCCATGTGTGCTTGCAGTAAATATGATTCCTCAACTCACTCTGCCTGTTCATTCCACGTGAATGTCCCTTTCGTCATAACTGAAGCCTCTGACGTCCGCTGCCGTAATAGAAATCTCTCAATAGGCTGTGATTCTCTTCTGAGGAAGCAGACTAAAGTTTTCGTGAAAGGTAAAGTTTCTCTGCAGTTTGTCTCGTTTTCAGCGGAATAAATTCAAATGAATACGTTGTCTATTATTTCGGGCCTTAAGTAAATATGATTCGTCAATTAAGGTGTACTGGTGGAAACCATGACAACCCTAGACATTCGAAATCATATCTTTCGCTCTTCAGATGGGAGCGATTCAACTCCATTAAGTTAAATAGCTGTTCTTGGAGAGCTTAGCTTGACAGAGTACCCTGATAACGAATTCTGTTGTACTATGTCTTGTCCATAAACCAGTCGTTCGCACCACAGAATTAGCAGTGTGCGTTCCTGTAATCTGTAAGTGGACCGTCCAAGCGGTACCAGCTAATGCACCCCTACGGGGTGAGAAATATGATCACGAGTTCTGACAGTCATATTTTCAACTCATTCATCCTACATAATTAAACAGTTTCTCTAAGGCGTATTCTGAGAATATATTAATATCTAAACTTTTTTCCAACATACTAACGTAATATTGTTGACTTACATCGCCGTTCCAAAATTGTCCAAGTCCTAGTGTAGTAGGTTCCTACCCGGCTAGACTGAACACAGTTCCCAGACCTGCCATAAATGTTGTTGAGGATCCAGAACTGGCTAGATCACCATCGGGAACGTCACTGGAAGAAGAAGTGTGTTGAAACACGGGTTAGTTTTCCGTGGTTTCCCCAATCGAACTGCTAGTGAATGAACGTACAGTTTTTAACATATGGGTTACCGTTGTATGTGTACTAATTCTAGCCGTGGTTACAAATACAAACACCATATCCGCACAGGGGCCATTATGTAGACTTATATAACTCAAAAATATTTGGAATATTGTTGGATTAGGCATGTTATGAGCTTATGAAGTAGGGCGTGTGTAGTCCTGTTGAAAGTGGTAGAGAGCACCGTATAGCCACAAGTAATTAATTGTTGTCTACAGTACAGCAGGGATCTGCAGTAAGATCTTCAGGTACTGTAAACGTTTCACGTGCAATGCATATTTCCCAGTTTGACCGAGTCAGAATTGTGGCATTAATTCAGAGTGGACATACACAAGCATCAGCACCGCGCATCGTAGAGATTACCCAAAGAGCAGAGTCAAAACCATGGTAAAGATACAGTGAGACCATGGATAGGACTGACAGACTGAGGGAAGGTTGACTGAGGGTGACAACGCCACGTCAAGGTCGGTAAATCCGCGTAACACTACAGAGGAGACCAACTTCGAATGTCCAAAAATTATGAGATTATTTCATAAGAGCAATCGTGGCCCGTATATTCCCAGAAACTGCACACAATCTGCTGGACTGTGCCCAATTACGGTAATTTCGACGATTTGAAGTGTTCCACAAGAGAATTGTCATCGTGTTGAGAGAAGACGATGTACTATTATAAATATCAATTTAGTTTGGGATGAATGGCGTAGTGTCATGTTTTCAATTTATCACGTAAACCAGATATACGACGACAAAGTGTATGGAGACGCAAAGGGTGTGGTGGAAAGTACCACTATGTTCAAGAGGTGCATGAATTCAGAGGTGGTGGTGTAAGGTATTAGGCTGGGATTATGCATGACCGTCCTACACTTTTGATACCAGGGATATACCGATAAAATTCTTCGACCACTTGTACAGACCCTTAGGGATGAATATCGTGTCGAATTGATATTCGCTGACGACAATGCTAACACCCATCGAGGTGCATCAGTGAGCATCTTCATGAGACAGGCATGTATCAACCATAATGAACTGGCCATCTAATTCATCGGACATGAAATGCATTGCGTATGCATGGAACAAGTTAAAAGGGCTGTTTCTGAACATCCATAACCTCCACAGACACTTCCAGACATCATTAGAGTTGCCCAGGTGGAATTCGACCTTCTTCCTCAAGATGACGTCAATGAACTGATCGCGAACATGTCACAGCGTGTTAGAGACATGAACAATGGCAGAGGAGGCCACAAACTGTACTAGGGCAGAGTGAAAGAGGAAGAACCCCTACAAGTAAAAAAAAAAAAAAAGTATAACATTTTCTTTATTACTGTTCATTTGCGTCAGATATTAGAAGAAAATCATTTGAGTGTGTAAAAGTTCAAATTTCCACGTTGTGTGTATCTATGAGACACACTAACAACTAGTGAATTACAGTTACCTAAGGTATATTTTACTCAATTACCATTACAAATTATATTTTCAGCAAGTAATCAATAAAATTGTAATTACTTTCAGAGCGCAAGTCCTAAGAAATACTGACATTTCTTTCTCGCGTGGGGCTGGAGTGATACAAGAGTTTGCAAGGAAAATACAAGGTGTATCAAAATTCAACACTCGAAGTTGTAGTTATGTTAGCTTAATATTAATTATTGGTTAACAAAATCAGAAACTCTAGTGTAATGTATAAATGATTCTCATTCTTCAAAACCACCGAAATTACGTATTCTGTTAAACGTGCCGTAACATCACAACGCAGTGTCTGCTCTGCGACAACACGCAGTACGTTTTCGTTCGTTTAGCCCAGAGCGAGCGAGTGTATGAATCCGAGGAAATAATTATCGTCGCTGGGGTCCTTAACTCATGCCTGGGTTCATGGCTGAGCGTTCCAGAACGAGTATTTAAGTAAGAGGACGCACTTTCGGATAGTTTTTGCAGAAGTTTTCAAGTAAATTGACATGTAATGGTTTCATTCTCAACTATCTCAAAATGCACTTCACTTTACTTATTTCCGACATATCTGTTTTTGTCTATTACCCCTACAAATTTGAGTACTGAGCTTTGATATATCCTGTATATTGCTTAATTTCATGTTATGTTTACCATACAGATATTAAACGGTTATCATCACTAGTGTGACTAAACATGACACTTTGGAAATTCAAAAAAAAAACAACATATTTTTTAAACAATTTATTTAGCAACTTCTAGCATTTGAAATCATTTTTCAAATATTTGACAAAATAATTGGATCTCAATATTATCATCACAAAGCCTCGACTTCTTGGAGGAAAGTATATATTTGAATTTACTGAAAGGAATACCTGTGTTCAATTCTTAGAACAACCCCAGCAGTGACGGATATTTTAGAATAAGTTTGATGTTATCGTAGTCATCATTTTTTTCAAGTTTCCGCTTCAAAACACGTTTTACCAAGAGCCGCGGCCATTTCATAAGTGGGAACTGCTTCCTCTTTCAGAAGCGAAATGGTTCATTTCTTGCCTTCTACTTCCAACTACGGGCATTTTAATGTAGGAATCAATCAAATGTACTGCTATGGTTAATTTTCCTGGTGCAGATCTTGTAATTTGACGCACATAGAGGCGAACTGCACGTTTGTGTGTGATATGAAACACCTGAATGTATAGAATGGTGGTAGTTATGATGAAGATTAAAAAGTAAAACAACGACATTTTATTCCCATTATTAATATTAACGCAAAGAGTAAGAGAGATCAGCTCCATCAGGAATTAATATACCAGCTAAAGAGAGAAAAGGGCTATGAAAGGCAGCGATATTTTATCAGTTGTAATGATGTGATATTCCATACTTTTCATTAAAACCCGTTTATTCCATTGTTCCTAATGGGAAAATGACTCTCTCTTTTATTCTTGAAGGCATTAACAACAGCAGACAGGTGACATTGTTGCTTTCGGATTATAATACCTTTTTATATCTAAACTAGCAAGATACCCGTGCTTCACTACGGTATTATACTGAAATTTATAATTGAATGGTTATCGTTTTTAATATAACCCACCGATATTCGCGATCTGACTCGTTTTCTGAGAGATTCCACCATAAATCGCGAACTGACTCGTTTTCTGAGAGATTACGGCAACGATCCTCCCATTTTTCAATCTCTTTTCCAGCAATCGATTTCGTACTTCCCGGGCTAGCTCCAGGTACGTATTCCACCCTGTCAGTTGGGTCCCTAAATCTTTGCCATCTTTTCCTATAAGCGTTTTTAATGTGGATCAAATCCTTGAGGAGACCTGGGGGTGGTGTCGTCTTGGTTGCTTTGGCGGTACTGAACCCACGGCCGGACTGCATTCGTAGTCATTATCCGCCCGCGACCCGTTTCCAGCGCGGTCCGCACATTTTGACGACGGTCCAGAATTTTCTTATTAATATTATTATTATTATTATTATTATTATTATTATTATTATTATTATTATTATTATTGATGTTCTGTAACCCCACAGCAAGATGCAAGACCGCTACTTGGTGGTAAATTACATCTGCTGCCATTTTCATTGATGACAGTATGACCAGTGCCATTGTCGCACGTAGGTAAGTGCGCAGGACTTCTGGCGATACGAATGACATACTTCCGTGCATTACTGACCTTAGTAAAGAGGTGAACAATCGCAAGGTCAATCTCATTTTTATCGTTTATTTCAAATGTGTTAAAATTTTTATTTATATGCCAGGAGAATCTACTGTAATATAAGAAGGTTCTCCAAAGGAAAAGATGGTTCTTGAAAACGAACCCAGGAAAGAATAAAAAAGATCGGTTTATGATCAGAATAAGTACACTGAAAATCCACAGCATGTTTCCAGTCATTCAACCGGGTCAGGAATGGAATGAATAAGCCCCCAGCTAGCGGTGAGGATAGGAACTTTGCCGGCTGACGAAGCCTGTCGCACTCCTCCGCGGCAATGATTAATGAATGACAAATGAAATGATATTGGAGTGTGTTGCTGGAATGAATGATGACGGGGAAAACCGGAGTACCCGGAGAAAAACCTGTCTCGCCTCCGGTTTTTCCAACACAAATCTCACATGGAGTGACGGGGATTAGAACCACGGAACCCAGCGGTGAGAGGCCGGCGCGCTGCCACCTGAGCCACGGAGGCTCCTTATAAGTATATTATGAATAGTGAAATCAATTGGTCTCACCTCCTTTTTCACCCCACCGCGGTTAATTTGATTTAACTCCCCACTACCATAAAAGCGTGTTTCTGTATGTTTAAAAGAGATTCCAAATACCAATGTTCACGTGTGTTACCTTCAGTTTTGAGATATAAGTATTCCCATAAAAATAATTCACTTTTTTCACTTACTTCACACTCACCTCCCCTTAAGTGAAATTTCCGGCAAAAAACATTTGATTCTTTAATAGTACAGGATCTTCTAAATACCGATTATCTTTAGTTTTCGAGATATGTGTCCTCATGAAACAAATTCAACTCCTTCTCACACCCGCCCCCAAAGTTGATTCTCCCTCCCCGCCCCCCAAAAAACGCGTCGTTTTATTTTTAAAGAAGTTCTAAATACCAATTTTCATGTCTGTAACAACTTTAGTTTTTATTAGATGTAGTATCCTCATACGATTAATTCAATTAATTTTTCAATTTTTATCACTTCCCCCCCCCCTTCATTGGATTATCCGAGAATACCTCTTTCTTTTACATTAACAGAAGATTCCAAACACCAGTTTTTACGTCTATAACATTTTACGTTTCTGAGATATACTGTCTGAGATATATATAGTGTTTCTAAAAATTCACTCACGTTTAACCCCCATTAATTAGATTTTCCAAAACAAAACAAAAAATGTTTCTGTATTTTTAAAGGAGATCCAATACACTAATTGTTAGGTCAGTACTCTCTTCAGTTTCTGAGATATAAGTATCCTCATTAAAGACATTCGACCCCTTATTCAGACTTTTCACCCCTCCCATTGGGATTTACAAAAAACAAAAAATACGTGTTCCTTTATTCTTAAAAGAGATGCTAATTATCAATTTTTACAACTGCAAACTTTTAAGGTTTTGAGGTATAGGTACATTCTTTTTTCAAATACACCCCCCTTTCACCCCCTACTGTTTGGTTTTTCCAAAAACAAAAGATTATACGTTTCTTTATTTTTAAAGGAGATCCCAAATATCGATTTTCAGGTCTGTAACATCTTCAGTTTCTGAGATATGAAGGATCCTTATAAAAGGCATTCAAACATTTTTCACCCCTTTTCACCTATCCTATTGGGATTTTCCGGAAACAAAAATGGACGTGTTTTTTATTTTAAAGGAGATTCTAAGTACCTATTTTTACATCTGTAAACTTTTAAAATTTTGATATATAGATACACTCATTTTAAAAATTCACCCACCTTTCAACCCTCCACTATTTGGATTTTCCAAAAACAGAAAGTACATTTTTATTTATTTTTAAAGGAGATCCCGAATACCTTTTTTCAGGTTTAAAATACCTTCAGTTTCTGAGACGTAAGTATCCTCATTAAAGGCATTCAACCCATTTTTCACTCCTTTTCACCCCTCCCATGGGGATTTTCCAAAAACAAAAAATGCGTGTTTCTTTATTTTGAAAGGAGATTCTAAATACCAATTTCTACGTCTGTGAACTTTTACAGTTTCAAGATATAGATACACTCATTTTTAAAATTCACTCCCCCTTTTCACCCCCCATTATTTGGATTTTCCAACATCTAAAACATACGTATTTCTTTATTTTTAAAGAAGGTTCCAAATTTAAATTTTCATGACTGTAAGATCTTCAGTTTTTGAGATATAAGTCTCCTCATGAAAGATGTTCAACCCCCTTTCCTCCCCTTTTCACTTCCCTTCACGGTATTTTCCGAAAACAAAAAATACGTGTATCTGTATTCTTGAAGGAAATTCCAAATACCAATACTCTAAACCTTTAAGTTTTGAGATATAGATATCCTCATTTTAAAAATTAACCCCCCTTTTCACCCCCTTAGGGACGGTATATCCACAAATCCTCCTTTAGCGAGCACTTGCATGTTAATATGAATATATCCCCAAAATTTCATTTCTCTATGCCCAGTATTTTTGGCTCGGAGATGATGAATCAGTCAGTCAGTCAGTCAGTCAGTCAGTCAGTCAGTCAGTAAGTCAGTACAAGTTATTTTATATATATAGATAATATTATTTGCTTTACGTCCCACCAACTACTATTTTACAGTTTTCAGAGACGTCGAGTTGCCGGAATTTAGTCCCGCAGGAGATGTTTTACGTACCAGTAACTGTACGGACACGAGGCTGACGTATTTGAGCACCTTCATTTACCACTGTACTGAGCCAGGATTGAACCTGCCATGTTGGGGTTAGAAGGCCATTGCCCCAACCATCTGAGCCATTCAACCCTGCTATTTTACATATATACTAGCAGTTACCCATGGCTTCGCTCGTGTGGATTTCTTCATCTGATAATAGTAATCGTTCCTTGGTACTGTACTAAGATATTATCTGAAAATCCCTAAAGTACAAAAACTAACCGAAGAATTGAATTTCATTTACCCCAGAACGTTTTTGTACACCACGTTTGTTCTATGGCCTATTGCCTTTTGGGGCTAAGATGCGACTTAGAACTGTAGCTGTGAGAAATGGTCTTCTCTCAAGTCGAAAAAAAAAATTAAAGGAGATTCCAAATACCTATTTCCACGTCGGTGACATTCAGTTTTTGAGATATAAGTATCCCCATAAAATTAATTCAACCCCTACATCAGCCCTACCCCCCACCCACAATCCACCTAAGTAGATTTTACAATAACAAAAGGTACATCTTTCTTTACTTTTAAAGGAGATTCCAATTACCAATTTCCACGTTCGCAACACCTTTAATTTTTTAAATATAAGTATTGTCATACAAAGAATTCAACTAATTATTGAATTATTTCACCCCCTTAAGTGGATTTTCCAAAAATAAAAATACGTATTTCTTTAGTTTTAAAGGAGACTCCAAATACCAATTTTCACGTCTGTAAAATCTAAAATTTTTGAGAGAATTCCACTCTCTTTTCAGACCCCTCTCTTAGGTGTTTTTTCCGGAATCAAAAAATATATGTGGTTCTTTACTTTTAAAAGAGATTAAAAATACCAATTTTTTACGACAGTAACGTGTGAAGTGTTGAGACGTGCTATCGATACGTTCATTTTAAAAATTCATCCCATTCTTCCGTTCCCATTCAGTGGATTTGCAGAAAACAAATTACCTCTGTTTCTTCACTTTCACAGGACATTCCAAATAACAATTTTCACGTGTGTAAATTGTTTCCTTTCTGAGAAATACTGTAGATATATATAGTCTTTTAAAAGCTCACCCCCTTTGTCAATGCCGTTCACCCCTATTACAGTGGATTTTCCAAAAATAAAAAATGTGTTTATTTTAAAAAAGATTCCAAATACCAATTTTAACATCTGTAACATCTTTAGTTTTCAGATATAAGTATCCTCGTAAAAAATATTCAATCTCTTTCTAACCTCTTTTCACCGCACCCCCGCCCCCCCCCCCTTAAAAGGAATTCCCGGAAACAATCCAAAATTTCTTTTTTTGATATCCAGTAGTTTTGAAGAATCAGTCAGTCAGTCAGTCATTCATGACAGGTCATTTTATATACTGTACGATCCCGCCCGTATGTGTGTCTCAACCTACAGTTTTCTTCCCCAAACAGTAAGTCATAATATGTTTAACATACCGTTTGGAAACGAACTTTTACTTAAACGGCATTCAGAGTGTCACAGTTCATCTCAGCTACCCCAGAGACTATGAATTTGTCACTAATATCGTAATGTTCGTATTTTTAAGGTTCACCCCCTTCCTTTCGGGGTGCTAGGGGTTTCTTGCCCCTACAGTAATTTTTCCAGATAGTATGTTATATGAGTATCAAATTTGATTGAGGGCTATGCTGGAACATACACACATTCACCCGTAATCTCTGTAATTTGCGACATTTTCTCACCTTATCACCCCCTGTGCAATGGGGACAGAACTTGGACTTTTCATTTTTATATATTTATATACAAGATGAAAACAGAAATAAGTTTTAAGGAACACATCATAATCTTCACATACTATTGAGTAGGCAACCCGCTGATCGGACTTGTCTTACAGTTTCCTTATCTTCCCCTATTTTATTTTTCACCCCTTAATGCCGAAATACCAATCAGATTTCGTTCAAACCACTTCATAATCCCTCTCAGATGTAATAAGAACAAACTGTGAAAATTTCAGCGAAATCGGTCCAGTAGTTTTTGAGTATATTAGCTTCAAACATACCAACATCCAAATTTATATATATAAGATATACCCAGGTGGTACAGCTACCCCTTTTTCAAACATATGCAACCGGCCTGGATTAAATGTCTCTTAGTCATATATTACGCAACATCTTACAGCAATTTTATGTGCACTTGGTCCGATATTGGCTTCCCCGAACAATGCAAAAACGGCACAAGAGGAAGTAAGTGAGGCCCATTTTAAAAAAACTGTACCATTTTATACAGAACAGACTCCAATACTCCAGTCATTTTTTACGAAATGTCACTGTACTGTACAAACCATAGCCACTCCTTTAGCTGTCGGTAGAGAATTGCGCACCTGATTGGTTCAAGGGGCCATTTTCTTTTGACATAAAAGGGTGGTCACGGTATCACAGAAAACGTGATAGGTTAGGACTAGTTACAGACATGTCAATTCATCGCCATTTTGTATAGTCTCATCACATCGGAATTAATTGAAACGCGTTTTTCACAGTATTTAATAATCTATGGCACGCAAATGCTGTACAGCAGACGTGAAAGCTTACGCCATGTAATTACTACCGTTACAACGTTCAATTAAGTCATAAAACCGGGCCATAATGCTGTAACACATCAGTAACTTTACGAAGCGAGAACTTTCTCTCTCGTGGTGAATACAGATTTGTAAGAGCGAGACGTTCCAGCAGGAAGTAGCTGCGCGGAATTAGGTATGTTAGATGTACGGAGTTAAGCTGCAAAGAGCAGTAGGATTTCGAAATCTTATTGAGCCATGCCTTTTTAAATTTTCATTTCGTACTCTTCTAGGCATTCATTACGAAGACTTGAATTTTCTTAAGTCTCTGATACTCTTCTAAGGAAGTTATATCAAACAGAAATAATAATTTTCGCCACGTGAGCACCGACTACGGACAAATTCATTGTGAATACCATCTGAAACATAATGCTGGACTCATGTAACGAAGTAATAGGTTATGTACTCTACTCATAGGGAATGGTTGCAACTATCTGGGCTTAAGACAAACATGATTCTGTAGCATGCTTTGGTGTTTGCAGCAAGGTAAACTCGTCTGCACATTCGAGTTCAAAACTTGTAACATACAAGATCAGTTTCGAAGCGATAGCGTACATTATTCCATGAGTAAAGAGATACGGGACCTACTCTTCGTCAGTTGGAGTGTCTACAGGGTACTAATCGCAGCCAGCACGTGTTTTTTTCCGACTAATTCAGAGTTCGAATCTATCTACTAGCTTTTCATTTTTATTTTTATACTCTTAAGGTATTCGTAGTTAAGGTTTAACTTCCTCGTCTCAAAAGTCACCTTTCACCTTGAGAAAGAAAGCATACACCAGAAAGGAATAAATATATGCGGTTTTTATATGGCAAACGACTACAACGAATGAAGTGCACTGCACTTATTGTCGGCATTATGACCCACCCATTCAACCAAGCAACTGCGCACGTTCGACTGGACTTCATACGTAGGGCACATGAAACAGCACATCGTAATCTTTACAGCAAAGCAAGCAAGAATGACTCGCCTCTACCTTACTCCAAAACACAAATGCCACGGTACTTAATGCCCTTGAAAGGGCTTTGGCCTGCCCAGTGACCGGTGCTCAGCTCGAAGGCCTGCAGATTACGAGGGGCTGTGTGGTCAGCACGACGCATCTTCTCAGCCGTTATTCTGGGCTTTCGAGACCGGGGCATCCGGGCGAGAGGCAGGCACGCTACCCCTACACCACGGGGCCGGCTGTACCTTACTCTGATATGCATTAACGAAAGAGGTTGTTATTTTGAACATTTCCTTTATTAATCGAATGGCCACGCACAAGCCCATCCCACCTCTGTCGGTAATTGCTTATTTCAATGCAAATAGCTCTTTTAAGAGCTACTTGAACATAACAGAGTACCTGAAACACGAGAACTGGTCATGATTTATATCTGTCTTCACCAACGCGACTCACGCGAACATTTAACAACAAATTTTAAAAAATATCCTATATAAGACACGATCCTCCGACTAACGAGCACCAATTTCCTCCTCTAACTTCTGACGCTCTCAACTATCACGAGCTGTCGCTTGCCTGCGTTATATCAACACTAGTTCTAGTCATTCAGCCATCATATTCTCTGTACATGAATTCTCTGTGATAGAGAATTTTCACGATTCTTTACAATCATTCAGTATTTTATCGTTAACGCTGATTTCGTTAACACGGATGAACGAATTAAAGAAAGCGTAGTAAGACCAGACATCGCTGTGAGTAGCCAAGGTCAACGTTTTTAGCTTAGGCTCTAATCTGCGGGTTGAATAAAACTGAGTGAATAGGGGCAGCTGTACTATTCGGTATGTATATACATGAACTCTGCGGGGACGTTTGGAATTGAATCCAGGCTTTTGACGCAATCTACTGTTTCGAAACTCTGTATTACCATCTCTCCTACCCCGCCGACCAGGTTCGGTACAGGCTGCACAATACTCTCAATGGCGATAAATATGACCGGTACCGATAATTATTTCCAGTCTTGCCGGGCTGAGTGGCTCAGACTGTTTGAAGCGCTGGCCTTCTGACCCCAACTTGGCAGGTTCGATTATGCCTCAGTCCGGTGGTATTTAAAGTGCTCAAATACTTTAGCCTCGCGTCAAAAGATTTACTGGCACATAAAAGAACTCCCGTGGGAATAAATTCCGGCACCCCGGCGACTCCGAAAACCGTAAAAATGTAGTTAAGGGGACGAATAGTCAATAAAATTATTATTATTTCCAGTATTATTGGAGTACCGTTATTTCTGTGACTCGAGTTTCGTTACTAAAATATCTCATCGAGTGTGGCATCGCAACATCCCAATATATCGCTGTCTTTCTGTCCTTGGCGTAATCTTTGCGAGTGTTGGGGCTTTAATGTTGCCAAATTACTGATGCGATTTACATCGACTACCAGAATGTAACGATTACACTAAAAATTACTCGAAATATATTCTTTACAATTAATTCGATTTCTTTTACTCAATTAGTTCCCACCATTGTGACTTCCTTACCGCACGTAATATTTTATATTCCAATTTTATTTTTCGGTGCTTATTTACAGTAAATTATTCGTCCCTTTTCACAGATAGGAAATGGTGACACGATAGGGCATTGTTTGGAAAGACTCGGGAGAACTTAAAAGAGAAGGATAATTATAATGTTAATGGTTGTACGTCCCACTAACTATTTTTTATGTTTATTAGAGACGCCGAGTTTCCCCAATTATGTTCCCTAGAAGTTATTTTCTACCGACAAGAGGCTGACTTACTTGATCACTTTCAAATACTACTGGACTAAGCTAGGATCGAACTCGCCAACTTGACTCAGAAGGCCACCGCTCTACCGTATGAGCTACTCAGCCCGGCTTGAAGAGAAGAGAAGAGAAGAGAAGAGAAGAGAAGAGAAGAGAAGAGAAGAGAAGAGAAGAGAGTAAACGTAAGTTCCTGACGGTTATGAATAACAAAACCGGAACTACTTGATCTCACTGTCCGTCACGTACTCCAGAGACCGAACGTCGAGCAGATCAATAACTTCTGCCGATCTGAAACTGATAAATGATGTTTGGAAGAATTATAGACTTACAGACTACGTAAATCAATTCTGTACTCCATGGGAGGGGGAGTTTTTGCAATATACGGTTTAAGATTTCGTTGATAGGGAAGCGATGTGAGGCCTTAGACCTGGCTCATAAGAAAGCTGATAGCATTACTCGATCATAATAAAGTCGTCTTAAATTTCCTTTGGATAACGTTATAAACGCAGTATATTTTATAATATGCTCAATTTGTTGCGTTTAAGCGTACTACCTACGTCAATCTAACGTTCATGTTGTACTTTGCTACAATACATCAAACGTTGTAAATTTTATGAACTATAAAATTCACACAGATGAGGACAAGAGTATAGTTCAGCCTGTAATAAGACGCATTTGATAACAAAGAACGTTTATATACTTTTCTCACTGCTTTGAGAATGTATTTCTCTTCGCTGTAACTTAGGGTAGTAAAGAAAGGAATTTCAAGTAAATTATTACGAGGATCGATGCGATAATAAATAGGAGGCCACCAGCAAAATGACATGGCAAATGAAATCATCTCACAAAATGTTAAACAAGTGTCAATATCTAGCCCTCACATTTATCTACAGTACATGCCTGTCTTACTGAAAGTAAAATGGATATGTCTTAGAAATTATAGCAATTTCCACTTTCCAAACGAAACAGAAAAACTGACAAGTACTATATTCTAGGAGAGAACAATTAACGTAACTTTGTGATGATAAATATTTTCTTTCGTTTTCCTTCTTCTTAAAATAGTAATACTAAGATCACTGGCTCCATGCCTAAATGGTTAGCGTGCTGGCCTTTGGTCACAGGGGTGCCGGGTTCGATTCCCAGCAGGGTCTGGAATTTTAACCATAATTGGTTAATTTACCTGACACGGGGTCTTGGTGTATGTGTCGACTTCATCATCATTCCATCCTCATCAAGAAGCGCAGGTCACCTACAGGAGTCAAATCAAAAGACCTGCATCTGGCGAGCAGAACTTGTCCTCGGACGCTCACTAATAAGGGAACTGTTTAGTTTCAACCAAGGATGTGTCAATAAAAACTGGGTGAATTATCCATTAACGTACCCTAAATTTAATGAGGATAATAATTTAGCCAAAAATTCTACAGTAGTATTATAATTAATTGCTGAAAAATAGTTGAGTTAACTCCAAGCAGTTAGCTGATGACGTACATGCGTATGCGCTGTAGAAACATTCATATAGTTCTGTTTTAAAGTTACATAGGACAGTTTATATAGAAAATGAGGTTTTGAATACACGAACATAATTCATGCTCAAGAAAACTATTTTACTAACACGTACAGTACATGAATACTTAAAATTATTAGAGGATTAGATCTTCTGTACCGTTTACAACCTAACGGAGGCTAAAATAATTTTACAGTAAAATCTTTGTCATCTACAGTATACACAGTGGGGCTGAGTGGCTCAGACGGTTGAGGCGCTGGCCTTCTAACCCCAACACGGCAGATCCGATCCAGACTCAATGAGGTGCTATTGAAGGTGCTGAAATACGTCAGCCTAGTGTCGGAAGATTTACTGACACGTATGAGCACTCCTGTGGGACTAAATTCTGGCATCATATCATCTCCAAAAACCGTAAACGTAGTTAGTGGGACATAAAGCCAATAACATTATTATTACTGTATACACAGGGATATCACCTAAGAACTTACAGAAAAATAACTTCTAATCCATTGGAGATACCAATATTCTGTTTTCTAATTCTTAAATTATATTAACGAACTCGTAAAATATTCTGATACTTCTTCCCGTGGAATTATTAAGAACCGAGATATGGGCGCCAAATAGGACTGTCCGGTTGGAGTCGCGCAGCTGTGAGCTTGCATTCGGGAGATACGGGGTTCGAATTCCACTGTCGGCAAGCCTGACGATGGTTTTCTGTGGTTTTCCATTTTCACACCAGACAAATGCTGGAGCTGTACCTTAATTAATGGCACAGCTGCTTCCTTTCCACTCCCAGCCCTTTCCTGTCCCATCGTCGCCATAAGACCTCTCTGTGTTGATGCGACGTAAATCACCTTGTAAAAATAAAGCGGCTTGTAAAAAAAGTGACAGAACTGTAACATTTTCTGCCACAAAGAGAGTAGTTTCTTCTATAACAACTTTAGGCATATCATCAATTCATACATCAGACAATTACTATTAGAAATATAAAAATTAACTCAAATTGAGGTTCTAGTGTCTCAGTTTGGGCACAGTCTTGTCGTATCAGACGGCGCTCTCTGGCCTAAGCTGCTTCGTTGTTGTGATCCCAGCCAGACAACTGACACACTGCAGTACGTACAAGTCTCGTAAATACAATGTTTGGGTTTGCAACGTGACAGGCGAGCTAAATACGGGATACGGAGGTTTATGTCCTTAGAAGAAATAAAATAATGATGTTGGCTGGTATTATCGCAGCCTGTGCTTTGCTCGTTTTTACTTTATTCGTCCCTTCTGGCGACTTCACTGTCTATCCTAGGCTTCTGCTCACAGCAAATGTTCATGTTGCAACTTGCTCTTACGTCGCACCGATACAGATGGGTCTTTTCGCGACGATGGGATAGAAAATGGCTAGAAGTGAGAAGGAAGCGGCCGTGGCCTTAATTAAGGTACAGTCCAAGCATTTGCCTGGTGTGAAAATGGGAAACCATGGCAAACCATCTTCAGGGCTGCCAACAGTGCGGTATGAACCCACTATCTCCTGGATGCAAGCTCACAGCTGTGCGCCCCTAACAGTACGGCCAACTCGCCCGGTAATGTTCATGTTTGAACATCTTTCGACGGAGTTTCGACTACTGCGTGAGTTATTGTCTTGTGTAAATTTCTCTTTTATTTCGCCAAGGTTGGTCATTTTGATTGTGATCAGGATACAGAATTCCACCTGTTCGTGATTTCACGTAACACACATTTCAAGAAAAAATTTAATCTCACATCTCCCTTGCAAGATATATATTTTATATATTATATTAAAAAAACCGTAGTATTTAATATCAATATTAAAATAATAATAACGGTTTTGAATTGCACTAATAGTATTTACGATTTACGGGACGCTGAGTTCCTTAAAGTGCCAGTAAATCTACCGCCAAGAGGCTGGCATATTTGAGCACCTTCAAATAACACCGGACTGAACCGGAATTGAACCCACCAACTTGAGCTTAGAAGACCAGAACTCTACCATCTGAGCTAGCTACCCAGCCTGCTAGTAGCATTATACACTACACATATAATTTACACAGGAATTGAAAAATGAAATCGATTTTTTTATTTATTTTCATACCATGTGATGTCAGCCCTACAGGGCACCGTCTTGAAGACAGGTTACAAAACTTACCTGAAACAAACAGAAATGGAGAGAATTAGGTACTTAATTTAATTACAATGAAACTGAAAATACCCTACTGATGGAATGTGACTTGAGCGAACCCATATGAAAATCATTCAAGATTTATTAATCCATAATCTTTCTTTCCGTCTTTCTTTCTTAATCCGTTTACCCAGCAGGGTTGGTTTTTCCCTCTGACTCAGAGAGGGATCCCACCTCAACAACCTCAAGGGCAGTGTCCTGGAGCGTCAGACTTTGAGTCGGGGATATAACTAGTGAGGAGGACCAGTACTTCGCCCAGGCAGCCTAACCTGCTATGCAGAACAGCGGCCTTGTGGTGGGATTGGACGAGGGAAGGAAGCGGCGGTGGACTTTAGTTAGGTGCCACCTCGCCATTTGGCGGGAGGAGAAGTGCGAAATTACGGAAAACCCCTTCGAGGATGGCTGAGGAGGGAATAGAATCCCACCCCTTTCTACTCAGTTACCTCCCGAGGCTGAGTGGATCACTTGCCAGCCCTCGTACCAATTTTCAAATCTCGTGGCAGAGCTGGAAATCGAACCCGGGAGTCTGGGGGTGACAGCTAATTTTTTGAAAGGTCTAGGAGTGGGAAGGAAGCGGCTGTGGCCTTAACCGGCGTACAGCTCCAGCATTTTCCTGGTGTGAATGTGGGAAACCACGAAAATCAATATTCTGGGCTGCCGACTGTGGGGTTCGAACCCACTATCTCCCGAAATCAAGCTCACCGCACGGCCAACTCGCTCGGTATGAACCCATAATGCTTGTAAATTGTCTACGTATATTTTATAATTGTTATGTTGATACACTTTCTTTCTTTCTTAATCTATTCACCCTCCAGGTTTGGTTCTTCGCTCGGACTCGGCAAGGGATCTCACCTCTACCGCCTTAAGGGCAGTGTCCATAAGCGTGAGATTTCGCGTCGGGGGATACGACTGGCGAGGAGAAATAGTACGTCGCCCAGGCGGCCTCACCTGCCATGTTGAACAGGGGCGTTGTGTGGGAATGGGAAGATTGGAAGGGATAGAGAAGGAAGACGGAAGGAAGCAGCCGTGGCTTTAAGTTAGGTAGCATCCCGGCACTTGCCTGGAGGACAAGTGGGAAACCACGGAAAACAACTTCGAGGATGGCTGAGGTGGGAATCGAATACCCGTCTACTCAGTTGACTTCCCGAGGCTGAGTGGACCCCATTCTAGCCCCCGTACCGCTTTCTCAAATTTTTTGTTAGAGCCGAAAATAGAACCCGGGCCTCCGGGGTGGCGGCTAATAATGCTAACTACTACACCACAGAGGCGGACTAATTAGATAAACTGTAATCAAAATTGATGCCTCCTCAGTTTATCTAATTAACTCTGGTTAGTTTTAATGAGTGTCTGAATATCCCATTCTATACAATGTGTAGACATACAGTATATGTTGAAATGTGGCCTTGTTTGTTTACATGATAAACACTACAAGTATGAGACATAATGTCAATGACACTTTGTTCAGCTCCTTGCAGTGTCCCTTCGGTCCAGAAGGCCTGGGTTCGTTTCCCGGCTCCTGTTGGGGGTATTTTCCCCGACTCCTAAATTCCTCTAGCTTGGGGCTGGGTATTCGCGTGTTTATCTCTTCACTTCATACATCATATCACACGACAGACCACCAGAGAAACTCACAATAGTGAATACCGGAATACGTTCCTCCACGTAGGGTTGACGTCAGGAAAATTATGCGGGCGTCAAACTGAGCTTAATCCACATGTAGTGCCAACCACAAGCAGTTAAGTAAAAAGGCCAGGAAGAACAAGGGTGCGAAAGAGACCTGACATCTACTGTAGTTGCTATTTATTTGGAGACGACTCAACTTTCACTGCAAAGGCATGAACTACAGCTTAAACACCTTACTTACCACGTGGTGATATTGTGCAATGAGTAAAGTAAGTCGTCCTTGTTGTATAGAACGGTGAAACGGTGTACTGACAAACGCAGTTCTTCGCCTATACAGGGTGAACCAAAATTCACGCACTCGGGCGTCACAGCGCGACTCCTCACATGCCAGCAATAAAAAAAATGTCTGTCACAAAAGTTCGTCCTGCGAGTATATCCGGCAGAAATAGGACGTTGAAAAGTGGACATCTGGCAACACAGTAACCACATGTAGGGTAACTACCTGTGTCAGCACATATCCGCCATGCTGTTAAGTTAGTGCAGTGGATAGAGTTTTGGGTTAGCATGCAGGAGGTGGAGGTGTCGATCCTCGGCTAAGGCGTATGTTTTTTATTTCGTAAATCTAGTCCAGGTGGTATGGTATCGGGCATCTTAATCGTCAACAGCGAATAAATTCACGCCCACGACGTGGAAAGGGCGTCTTTCAAAGCTGACCAAAGAAAACGATTGTTCGTCAATTTCTAGGATCGTAGTATCTAAGTGCAAATGGTTTCTAGAGGACCCGCTGCAATCACTGTTGACGATTAAGGTGCCAGATACCATACCACCTGGACTACACTTACGAAATAAAAAAACATACGCCTCAACCCAGGATCGACCTCCTGCATGCTAACCCCAAACTCTACCCACTGCACCAATAGTACAGCACGGCTCATATGTGCTAAAAGAGGTAGTTACTCTACATGTGGTTATAGTGTTGGCAGACTGCCACTCTTCAACGTCCTTTTTCTGCCGGATATAATCGCAGGAGGAACTTTTGTGACAGACATTTTTCTATTGCTGGCATGTGAGGAGTCGCGTTGCGACGCCCGAGTGCGCGAATTTCGCTTCATTCTGTATATCGCGTTCTTAAATGCATTGAATATGTTGAGCTAGTCATTTAGAAAATAACTTTACAGCTATAAACCTTGCCCGCTGTAGATAGCAAATAAATTACTGGAAAATGTATGATAAAAACAGGTAGATCATTTTTATACGAATACAGAACACCGCATTCCGTGAATAGTTGACTACGTTCTATTAGCTGAGAGACCTACGCCAGAGGAAAATGAGGGAAAGAGTAAGTTAATGTAAATAATCATCGGTCTTACTTAAGGAAGAGTTATCCCGCATGGCTCTTATCCGGGGCCCCAGGTTTAATTTCTGGCTCTTCCGATGATTTGAATACAGGACTAATATGCGGGACAGATTAGGGTGAAGTTCAATTGAAAATATTTCCATTTTAACATTGAAAGGCTGCTTGAAATTTGCAGAACTCTCTAGTACTGGTGACATCAACAGGTTGTATAATTATAATTTAATAATAGTCCAATAATAATAATAATAATAATAATAATAATAATAATAATAATAATAATAATAATGTCCGCCTCTGTGGTGTAGTGGTTAGTGTGATTAGCTGCCACCCCCGGAGGCCCGGGTTCGATTCCCGGCTCTGCCACGAAATTTGAAAAGTGGTACGAGGGCTGGAACGGGGTCCACTCAGCCTTGGGAGGTCAACTGACTAGAGGTGGGTTCGATTCCCACCTCAGCCATCCCGGAAGTGGTTTTCCGTGGTTTCCCACTTCTTCTCCAGGCTAATGCCGGGACGGTACCTAACATAAGGCCACGGCCACTTCCTTCCCTCTTCCTTGTCTATCCTTTCCAATATTCCCATCCTCCCGCAAGGCCCCTGTTCAGCATAGCAGGTGAGGCCGCCTGGGCGAGTTACTGGTCATCCTCCCCAGTTGTATCCCCGACCCAGAGTCTAAAGCTCCAGGACACTGCCCTTGAGGCGGTAGAGGTGGGATCCTTCGCTGAGTCCGAGGGAAAAACCGACCCTGCAGGGTAAGCATATTAAGAAAGAAATAAATAATAATAATAATAATAATAATAATAATAATAATAATAATAATGAATCCCTCAAGGCCCAACCATATGAAGTTCATAACCTTAATTAAGGATACCTACCTTCTTTATCTATCAGCAGTCGGCATGAGATATTTTTCTTAGATCGCTTACAGGTTCTTCGTCACTTGCTTAGGTAAGAGGTGGGTTTAAGTAATTTAAAATTAATGTCTACAATGAGAGAACTCGATTCAAAAAATAGGTTTATGGACCACTGGAAACTAAATCTGAAAAGCTTGTGACATTTCACAACAGGTGATCAACGAACCCAATCCTGTCCGTTAAGAAACAAACGAACAACAACAACAACAACAATAATAATAATAATAATAATAATAATAATAATAATAATAATAACAATAATAATAATAATAATAATAATGAGGGACGCTGGTTGGTAACCTTACTAGAAACCACCGTCTTAATTTAAGAATAAATTGAAGAATGTCTGGGGATCCGTAAGATCGGCTTCCATGTGAGACTGCATGTACCACCATAATGATTCGTGATAATTCAGCCCCCGTAACACGAGCTCTGGACTCTGGGTATAATTAAGGGTACCCAATCGGTATGTGATACACAGTGGTTGTACGGCATGGACCCTTAACTGAAGCGATGTGACCTGCGACTATGTTACGAACCAACATCTAACGTAAAAGTCACTGTGGATGATGACTGCAAGAAAAATGATGCCATAATGGCAGATGGCCCTAATCTAAGTCATTGAGGTTGATGACCCCCATGACCATACAAATCTGTAGGCTGAAGGCTGAACACACTTAAGTTAAAGTAGTTGATGACCAAGTTGTCCACATTAGTAAATCCCCAACATATCTGTTGCTCAACAAATCAAACTCAAAAATAACAACAGCAAACGCTCACAACACTTGTGGCAGTAAAGTTCCTTGCTATCAACATGTCGCGTTAATCGTTACGTTAATAAGTTGAATTTTTCCAGCAAATAAAACTAAGATTTCCAGAATACATTTTCAAGTTAGTCACTTGTTTTAGGCTAATTCTCAAAATCCGTTTTCACTGAATTTAATAAATTAATAAATGAAGTAATCGCATAATCCTAATTAACAACAAATTTATCTAGCCCGTAAGTAGTGGTTTCTTTAAACTCCGTAACTGTTTCAATTAAATTTACGTTATCTCTCGGACATGTTTACTAGAAACGTTCCAACACCTTCCTCTTCATATTCACACAACACAACACAACACACTACACTACCAACCACCACATAAACACGCGATAATGATTACATTCCTCCATATAGGTTTGGCGTCAGGAAGGGCATCTGGCCGTAAAACAGGGCCAAATCCGCATGTGCGACACAGTTCGCACCCGTCACCCGACAGGTGTGGGATAAGCAGTAGAAAAAGAAGAAGAAAAACTATCGGTACCATTTATTTATTTATTTATTTATTTATTTATTTATTTATTTATTTATTTATTTATTTATTTCATGATGTCACTCAACAATTTTATGTTATAACCTACAATCCTATAATCTTCATAAATTTACACACAACGCAAAAAATAACAGCCCATGCCAGTCTCTTATAAGGTCTACGGTTATCCCTTGGACTAATGCCAGTACATCCTTCCGACATGATTTCGGCTGATGGGACTCAAGTTTCGTAATGCACATCACCCAAACTCTAGTGTGAATGGACTACTGCACCACCATGTGCTCCATATGCATGACCTCATACCACATGAACCTACACTCTTGCCTTGGAAACCAACAACAACAACATATCATCCTTCACGAACTCTATGGATTGGCAATTAATCGTGACATTCAAATAAAATAATCGCAAGACCTTGGACAATCCTCAACAACAGGAAGCATCATCACTATAGATTCTTAAATTTTGACACCCCTGAAAACGGTTATTTATAACACAACATCGTATCATTTCCGTCGCACATATAATGAATCTAAAGTTCTCTACCAATAGATTCTCTTCTTAAGTGATGTAATATATTTCCAAACATTGATTACAAATGACAAATCTCAGTTACAATTCATTTCTGACAAATGAGCTGGCTCGCTCACGAAAACAGGTGGTTGTCTACCTGGAAAGAAGACCCCTGTCGTGACCTCTATAAAAGCGTTATCTCTTCTCTGTATCAAAAGTGAAAACTCGCCTCGTTGACAACTCGCGTGAAAGACAATATTTAACCAATACAGGATATGCGGAAAGATTTAACTTAAAACGTCACTTGAAATGTTCCTAGCCACCACGATCCTACGATTTCACGTGGTATTCTATATATGGAATGACCCTATTCCCACGTCATTAAATACACAAATAAATTCTCGGGTTCCCTACAATGAAAAATCCCGGCAAAAAATATCTTCAACACTGCAGAATTCCAATCACCTGAGCCACATTTCCTCCTAACTCGACAAGACTTGAACCACTTGCTACCTCAAATTCTCTACACGAAAATAATACGGAATATCTCTCTTACGCGATCCAGTATTTTCTTGTTTTTTTAAAACAATCTGTGACAAATTAACCATCTCTCCTCGCATATGTGAGCCTCACAACAAAAATTTTCAAAACCGAATTACGAAAATTTTTCCGTTATTTTCCCCTCATCAATTCTACACAGATTTTAATACACCTTTAAAATAACACCGCCCTTCCATAAATCACACGCCTGTTTCGCCTCGTACATCCCTCGAAATATTCTACAATTCCGAACACATTAAAGCGTGCTCTCCGCAACAGCTGGAATTCCATCTTTACTACACCACCGCTCTAAATGGTAAACCACGGATTACACTTACGGGAATTGCATCTTTAAACTGAACAGAATTTCACGATCAATTACTATCGCAACATGGGCAAACAACAAATATAGGAAATAAACGTACGGAAAAGATGCTCCGCTCATCACATTACATTCGTTTTACAACCATCAAATCTACTACTGTACAACATTTCACATGCTAGTTTCGCGGCACTACTGATTATCCAAGAAACATAAAATGGCCTTCTGCCGTGTACCACTAACATTTCCACGAAATAAAAAGGGTGACCGTAAGTGCGTCACAAATACACAGATAAAGTGGTGACATAATGAAATAAACAAATGTACTTTACAAAGGTTAGCTTACATACATATAAGTCGTACGTGCCCTTGCATCGTTACAGGCCCACCAGCAATCTCTTATCTAGCCATCTCGACAGATAGTGGCTTTGTAAAACATACTCTTCATTTCATCAGGATTCCTATCCTGAGTAAAAAAAAATGTTTATGGATTTATTTTATATCTTTCATCTGAAAATAATGGCACATAAAGAATATGAATGCCCTTCACGCGTTCCTTCTTTGCGCGAACCGAACACGTTTGTCAATTTACCGATCCGCACACGGCATAATTTATGATAGAACAATGATATATTCTAATTCAACTGCAGGATTTCGGCATTATAATGACCGTATGCTGCCTGAATCTAAATCTAAATGATGATTCCACATTTTGGAATACCGTCGATTTACCTTCTAACCTATCTCCAATTGGAGATGATGTTATAGACACTTTTGGCCAAACCTGTCTTCACTTTTGGGATTTAGTCTTCCCAACAAGTTTGCAGTGTTATTCTGAACTGCGTGGAGTCGCCTCGAATCCACTGGACACAATGGGGCAATTGCAAATGGCGCGGCGTGGTTTTATATTTTTTTTTTCCCACTCCCATGCCACCCGCATTTACCGCCAAAAGTTTACTGACACAGTTTTTACCTCACATAAAATGTAATTAGGGCTGATCCTGAAATGATACATAATTGTTTAGTTTACTAGCGGTGCTGATGATAAGCATTAAGGGTTTCTCTTAACAAATTGGAGTCTTTAAACTTACTCATAAACTAGGCACTATACCCATTTTGTTCGACTCTATGGCCTTTGGTCACAGGGGTCCCGGGTTCGATTTCCGGCAGAGCCGGGACTTTTAACCAAAATTAGTTAATTCCCCTGGCACGGCGACTGGGTGTATGTGTCGTCTTCATCATCATTCCATCCTCATCCCGACGCGTAGGTCGCCCTCGGGAGTCAAATCAAAAGACCTGCACCTGGCATGCCGAAGTCCTCAGACATATCCTGGCAATAAAAGCCATACGCCGTTTCATTTCATACCCATTTTGGTCGAGGTAACAGAGTTGAAATAAACAGGCGCGTCTTTTCGACAATTTTCCTGCTGTGGCTATTCAGCGGCCTAAATTCTTTGCCACTAACGAACAAACTGTTTTATTTACGAGCGCCTGACGTTTACCACGGTGGTTTCGACGCCAATTCTTCCTAGAACGGAAATTCAACAAAAATAGTTCCGCGCCAAATTACTTTGTATCCCTGCACATACTACACCTGTGGGTGACGTAATTTCTGTTGCGTGAGAATGATATAATCATCTCACCCCTTCTCATCGTGCCGTCTCTAGTTAGAAATAAAATGCGACTAGGACTCCTAATGACCTGACGCGCTGGAATTATATGGTGCCTTATGTAATGAATTTAGGACTCTGGCTCCTTATGACACAAAGGTGATGGGTTCAATAATAATAATAATAATAATAATAATAATAATAATAATAATAATAATAATAATAATAATAATAGTAATAATTATAGGCCTAATAATAATAATGTTATTGGTTTTATGTTACACTAACTTCGTTTACGGTTTTAGGAGATTCCCAGTCATATTTAATAATTCTATATTGCTATGCCTCTCAGTGTTTAGAATGAATTATCATAGGAGCGGAGGATGTTAACAGACGGAAGAGAGAAATATCCGACTGAAATTTTAGCTCATTCGAGGGCATTTGTTGGTATAAGGGAATGCCATCGGTCTAAACACCAGCCTTAGTGTGGTACCTGTGGCGAAAATAAATTTTTCTGTGTTAGAGGAGGATGCTCTTCAACGTTCAGTGCGGACAGGTCTACGTGCTCTCATTTGACCGAAGTGGGAGGCTAAATGAGATCTCCTGTTAATTACCACACCACATCGTAATAAGGCAGGGCCACCTATTTCTGCACTCGGCCAGAGACATTGGCACTGAAGCCCCTTTGTGCCCCACGGCGGTTATCCTATTGACATCCAATCTCACTGAGGTTTGCCTCGGGTGACCGGGACAATGGCAGTAAACGATCAGATTCCCAACATTCCAGCAGGGGTTCGTAGCAGTACTGAATCCCCACCATGGCAGGAAGTCGCTGAACTACAAACTATGATTTATGAATACAGGCATCATGTAATGTAGAGGAAACTTGGCTAAATCACCGGTATTAAGGCAAAAATGGAATAGCACGCATTTTGAGAATGATAATCGAAACAATATTTTTACACTGTAACAACCGTTATTTATGCTGCATTTAGTAGTCAAATTAATATATTAAATTACATTTTCAATTATAAGGGTCGAAGAAAACGGACCACCTGCCAAAAAGTATAGTGGAGCATTTAGTACTTCAAAACAATCAGCAGAACTTTTAAGTCATTTATACCACTGGGTGATGAGAGGGTCAGTCCAATTCTTGAAATAGCTGGCGGGCTACCAATGGAACCACATCTGTACCCAGTCACACTCATCTTCGTCCGATGCAAACCGATGTTCACGAATGTCTTTCTACAGCTCCAGCATGGGACCCCAAGGCGCGCCATAAAGTAAAAACGCCCGGAGATGTTATCGAACGGCATTATCATTCTCCATAACAACGCCCGCCCCCACACCACCAACTCTGTATGTGAGGAATTTGCTTCAGAGATTTCGGTGGGAAACACTTGAACAACCTCCTTACAGTCCAGACCTCTGTCCATGCGTTTTTCACATCTATGGAGAGGCTAAAGTATTTGACCACCATCAACTACCAACGGGATGAGTTGTAATAGAAACGGCCAACTCGAGCTCAGAAGACACCTATACCACCTAGGTTATTACTGCAATTTGTCTTTTACGTCACACCGACGGAAGTGACCGTGTCCTTAATTAAGGTACAGTCCTAGCATTTGCCAGGTATGGAGATGAGAGCCCACTGAAAACCATATTTAGTGCTAAAGGCAGTGGGATTCAATCCCACTACCTCCCGAATGCAAGCTGACAGTTACGTGACTCAAACCGGATAGCCAATCGCTCAGTTTCATGAAAATGAACATTAAGGCTGATAAAATATTAAATGCGAGGAGCAGATAATTGTTTCTTTGAGCGCCTATACATTTCATTACTGTAATGATTTACTGAAGTATGTTTTGCTATGGATGATAAATTTTACACTTGTATATACTGTATTTGATTTGTAATTCGTAAACTTACTAATCCTTTTTCTAATAATTTTACAAAACTGTACTCAAGACGAAATTCCTCAGGATACCCCCACTCCAGCTCTACCCACTCTGAATGACACATGGCAATCAGCAGAAGTACATTTTTTGTTTAACATGTAGTACTGTGTATTGCAGCCTTGGTTGCTGAAGGGAGAACCAGTTATGATTTCCATTTTATATTCTATCCCTTTGTAAGTAATTATCTGTTTAGAAAGAAATAAGCTCACGCTGAAACTCCTATTGTGGAACTGGTACAAAGTGATGAATCAAAGTGGTCCAATGAAATATTATTCAGATTTCCTCTTGAGAGCACGTGGATCTTCCCCTCGCAGAAGTTGTGAGACTGTAGAGAATTTTACCGTGTATAAGAACCGCCGATTTTGGGTATTAACTGAGATGGTGATGTGATTAATTTGATTTTAATTTGTGAAGTGGGACAGCAAAGGTTGGAATAACGGATTGTTCGTGACAACTAGAGCATAGCAAAAGTAGATCTCACTGCAAATATGAATTTTTATGTCTTGTTACTAATCAAATTATCACGCTATATATACGTAGTTTTATCATCATTTCCATTGTTTAAGTTAACCTGTTGCAAATAAGGTGCATTTAAATGCAGTTTAGAATTGTTGAGTCGTTATTTTAGATAGTAAGTTAGTTTGCTTGTTTGATTACTTAATTCTTGTGTAATTCTTTCGATATTTTAGTATTCACCGGCAGTTTTCATTCCTGTTAGCGCGCTGTACCATAAAATAATAATAATAATAATAATAATAATAATAATAATAATAATAATAATAATAATAATAATAATAATAATAATAATAATAATAATAATAATAATTCTTTTTCTGCCGCTTTTTCCACACCTGTGGGGTCGCCGGTGCGAATTGTGTCGCACACGTGGATTTGGCCCTGGTTTACGGCCGGGTGCCATTCCTGACGCCAACCTTATATGGAGGGATGTAATCACCATTGCGTGTTTCTGTGGTGGTTGGTAGTGTAGTGTGTTGTGTGAATATGAAGAGAACAGTGTTGGGACAAACACAAACACCCAGTCCCCGGACCAGAAGAATTAATCCGAGGCGATTAAATCCCCTACCCGGCCAGGAATCGAACCCGAGACCCTCTGAACCGAAGGCCTCAACGCTGACCATTCAGACAATGAGTTGGACAACAACAACAACAACAACAATAATAATAATAATAATAATAATAATAATAATAATAATAATAATAATAATAATAATAATAATAATAATAATAATAATAATAATGCGCCTAAGTATTGTTGTAGTGACGTTAATTTATTAATGTATCGCTTGTTTGATTGTCGCGCATTCCTTGTGCAGTAGAACGTACAGTATTTCTTTCCTCTGATGTTTTAATTCACTGAATGTATTAATTTTTGATAGTTGATTTTTCATGATTTCATATTTTCGTGAAGAAGGTAAAATAAAGGCTAAGGAATAAAGGGATAGGTACTGTGGGTATGAGCGGGCATTAAGGAATATCAGGGAAGATTACAGTGTTAGTGGGAGATAATTGGGAATCTAACGGAGAGAACGGGATTGAAGGCCTCCATCAAACAAGATACCCTATAGGATACGTTAGGCATATAGGAGGGAGGAAAAAAAAGGAGAGATGCTGTGGAAGACAGCTGGAGTAATGTATTAATGTAAAGGAAATTTAAGGCCAAGGGGTCCAGTCTGGGACAGACCTCAGGACAAATATCGGTGAGCGATCAGTACGAGTCACTGCAGGTATGAACAGCAGAGGGAAGGCGAGGGAAAGGAAAATGTTACAGAGTAGCGGAGTGGGGGTAGGGCCCTAGGAGGGCCGTAGTTTAATACTACACTTCTAGTGAGCAACATGTATGTTTCATGTGTGGCTGAGACTGTAATGTGCAGGTCAGCTCTGGTATACAGTATGTCACTTTCTTATTCTTACAGTTTCATATTCTGAAAAGAGCAGTATATTTTCGACATTAAAATGGATGTTACAGTAGCTGTCTTTTAAGAAATTTATTTCTGGTAGATTTCTTTACAATACCATACAAAAATAACATTTATAACAACATATAGTAAAAGATACTGGACAATACAACAAAACATGACCTTTTCTTAAGTCACATTGTTATTCATACAGATACCAGTTCTTCAACTAAACATAGGAATGAAATGAACCATTGAACGAATCCTAGTACTTTGTGGAGTAACCCTCGACTTTAATGACAGCTTGACACCTACGCTGCATGGAATTTACTAGCCTCGCACACGTTTCATGGCTGATAATGTACCATTCTTGGGTCACCACTCGTTTTAACTCATCTTTGGATGAAACCTTTCTACTGTGAACCTTAGACTTCAAAAACAGCCATAAATGTTCAATATGTTTTAAGTCAGCAGACTGGGGAGGTGTTTCTAATTGTTTTGGAATGTTCCAAATTAACCACTCCTTGTTCATAGCATTGGTATATTTGGGGTCGTTTTCCTATTAAAACATGTAGGTCGGTAGCATTCCCAATTTTTCAGCATTCTGTATAATATTGTTCTTCAAAATATTATTGTACACTACTTTGTCCATCGTGCCTTCAATAAATTGAATATTCTCTACACCTTGGGCCGACATACACCCCCAAATCATAACCCATCCACCTCCGTGTTTCACTGTGGGAATTGTATTGGCCACATCGTTGTCCGTATTGGTCTTTCTCCACACCCTACGGGCACCATCGGAAGCAAACAGGTCGATTTTAGTTTCATCGAACCAGATGACATGGTTCCAAAACTCCTGGACGCCGTCTAGAATAATCCTTATGTTACTACGCGGACATTGGCACGAAAGACCAATATCAACCGGTCGTCTCTTATGCGAATATTGCATATCATTATATTTCACACGTAGCATCTGCAGTTAAACCAGGAGCTCCACAGGTGTGATTTCCATACTCTTGTAACATGTTGTCAAAGTTGACTACCAACCAGTGATACGGCCTTCTTGTCAAGAGTCGTCCTTTCTAATCAGGTGAACAAGGATTTGGCTAATATGGCACTGTTAATAAATACAATATGTACAATCGGATCACGCGGAATATCCCCATTGGGTAAGACAGGACGCAAATTCAAGTGCAATGGGGAGGAAATATCGGGTGTGGGTTCTTGCGTGACTACACAATCAGACCATACTTCGATGGCCAATTGCCGAGAAAACGCTACCTTCATTTCCTTCAAAATGATCCACAGTTGCTTTGTGCGTGTGTGTGCGTGTGTGTGTATGTGTGTGTGAAATTTAGTTAATTTCCATTAAAATAATTTCAACTAAAATTTCATTAAATTTAATTTTGTAGTTTGACAAATGTTATGTACATATTGGTATAATTATAATGTTGCATTTATTTTCAATTTCTATTACAAATTCGTTTCTTTTAACCCTTTCAGACCCCACATCCATTCCAATGGACATAGCATATTTTCACTTATAACAGAAATGAAAAGGCCACCGCAGTGTTTTTGACTGTTTTTCCACCTCAGTTTGCATGTGTACTCAGTGCATAATCAGTGCTGAAGCCAGTGTTAGCAGCTGGAGTTTGAAGTTTAAATTACAACCAAATACTGCTTAGTGGTGCCTATAAAAGGTCGTCAGATCTGAAAGTGTTAAAATATTTAATATTCTCAACAAAGTTTTTGTACAATGATGTGGTTAACTGTAACTTCGCCACTACTGAAGACAAATAAAAATATATAAAAGATATAATTGTGAACTAATTTACAGTATATTGTAAATATGTGGGTTGGCACCGGAACTTACTGCCCACACACATATAAAATCTAAACGAACTTCAGATTAGATGTTGGTTAAATACTCCTGAGAAACTCGATAAAAATGTCTTTAACCATTGCACGACGCTTATCGTCTTCTATAGCATTGTATCCGCATACTTGAAATCCTCAAAAGAATAATGATTGATTGTTAAAGATCAAGGTGGTGGGTTAAAATCCGATTTTTTGTTAAATTTCACATAGGCCTATGCTACAATCACGTAAGAGAACTCCTGCTGGAAGAAAATTGTAATCTCCTCGGCGTCACTGGAAATCGTAAAAATAGTTCGGTGTCCCATTACGGTAAAGTAACTTTCAGTACTCCGGCTACCGAGCGAATTAGCTATGTGGCTTCAGTCACGTGGCTGTTAGCTTTCATTCAGGAGTTAGCGGGTTCGAACCCCTCAGACAGAAGGTCTGAATATGGTTTTCCATTTGCACCCCAGGCAAATGCCGCGGCTATACCAGGCGCTTTCTTCCCAGTCCTAGCATTTCTCTATCCTACTTTCGGCGAAAGACCTGTCTGTGCCGATGCGACGTAAATTATATAGAAAATAATACTCAGGCTCACACTTCTGACCAGTGTTGCCAACAGTGGAATAGTATTACCCAAACGACTGCTTAAAAAACACCAGAAAGCACTATCCTCCCATCCTTAAACTTTGTAGAGTAACGAACATACTATATCAACATGAAAATTCAGATTATCCTCGTACTGTGGTTCAAATGTTTTGATGTCTTTTGTTTAACATTTCGATAGAAGGCACAGACGAAAAAGCAAGAGTAGTCTGATATATTTTCACAGTTCCTACCTGTTGCAATACTTCATTTGGTAGCTCATATGGCAACAAAGTGTGTTTCCTCTCAAACCTGCCCGAACCAATCAAAACAAATTTATCACTTCGGGTCCCTTTATTTTTTTTGGCTTCGGTTTTAATAATGTTCTACTGACTAAAAGTGATCTCCAGTTCCGCATTTGACCGTTGTTATACTAGCCGCGGCAGTTGCCAGCTCCTGAAATGGTTCGATTTTACTTGCATCACAGCATTTCATCACTTTACAAGCATACAGAAGTTTTAAAACGTATGAACATAGTCCCGCCTATGTAGTGTAGTGGTTGGTGTGATTATCTGGCACCCTCGGGGGACCGGGTTCAATTCTCGGGTCGGCCACAAAATTCGAAAAGTGGTATGATGACTGGAAGGAGGTACACTCAGTCTCGGGAGGTCAACTGAGTAGAGGGGAATTCTATTCCCACCTCACGCATCCTCGAAGTGGTTTTCAGTGGTTTCCCACTTCTTCTCCAGGCAAATACCGGGATGATATCTAACTTAGGGTCGTGGCTGCTTCCTTCTCTCTTCCTTGCCTGTCCCTTCCAATCTTCCCACCGGGTGAGTTGGCCGTGCGGTTAAGGGCGCGCGTCTGTGAACTTGCATCCGGGAGATAGTGGGTGCGAATCCCACTATCGGCAGCCAGATGGTTTTCCGTGGTTTCCCATTTTACACCAGGCAAATGCTGGGGCTGTACCTTAATTAAGGCCACGGCCGCTTCCTTCCAACTCCTAGGCCATTCCTATCCCATCGTCGCCGTAAGACCTATCTGTGTCGGAGTGACGTGGAAGTTACTAGCGAATCTTCCCATCACCCACAAGGCCCCTGTTGGGCATAGCGAGGTGCTGGTCCTCCTCCCCAGTTTAATCCCTCCGAAGCAAAAGTCTCACGCTCCAGGACACTGCCCTTGAGGCGGTAGAGGTGGGATCCCTCGCTGAGGCCGAGGGATAAACCAATCCTAGAGGGTAAACGGATTAAGAAAGAAAGAAGGCAAACAATGAGCATAATTCCCATAGTTTGAGACCATTTTACAAAGGAATTCTTTTTTCCAACTAATATATTTATCTCTGGGCTAGCGTCCAAGTTGTTGGATACAGGAAGGGGAATCAATGACTCTACAACAACCTTAAGTGCGTTGACACTTGAAAAAGTGACGCTTCACTATAAAAGGAGATAGGAAGACGGACTAAGCATTTCTTGCTTCCTTATTTTTAAGTGAATTCCCTACATCTCAGCTCCGCCTACAGTTCAGGTCTTCGTCGGCTCACCTTTCGATGGCATCACGACTGTAACGTCAAGAATTTAAATATTGCATTATTATACTCTCTATAACATTGCATAAAACTTTAATTGAGAAACCACCAAAATTTCCATTGACATAAGCATGAAAAAGGCTAAATTTCCCACTACCCACCGTGTGTTAAAATTTTCCCACTGACGAAGAGTAAAAAAACAGATTTAGTGGGAAGACCACCGTGTTTGAAACACTGCTTCTGACAATGGCATTTAAGGAAATTCCTTCACATTTATTCGACAATAGTGTACATTATCTATCAGAAGGATAGTATATGAAGTCCCTGTGTGCATGTATACTGCACGTGACATAATGACTCGTTCACTTGCTATAGATTTGCAAGGGACAATGGAGTACAGGATGTTCATTTTGAAATATAATTCCTCAATGTGCCAGTAAATCTCCTGACAGGAATCTTTCGCAGCAACCATTGCTAAATTCTAAGGATTGTGCGGGGAGTCTATCCAGAAACCTTGAGAAAGGGAATTGTCATAGTCGGTCGAGAGGCAACACTACTGCGACGCAAAGAAATTATTTGAAAAGATGCAATGTGCAACTATAACCTGTCAAATGGGAATTCGCTTCCTTTGCGGCCATTTATATGAAGTTTACATATTTTTGCATGCCACAATTGATACTTAACGCAGTGGACTTTCAGCGGGGAAAAGCGCATTGAGTGGATGTGATAACGCGACAATGTAGCAGCTGCTTGGCCGGACAATACTAAGTAGGTTCTCGAATTAAAGCCGCGTCCCATTTGACACAGCCCATAGATAATTCAACCAGCACCGCTTCGTACTACAATATGTGGGTACAGACTTGACGAGTGCGCTTCGTGTAACAAGGTCTACGCTGGACCGGGTGAGCAGGGTGGCGGCAGCGTCCGCATTAGTCAACGATGAGTAATTGTAAATTATCCTCAAACTGATAAATTGTAATTAACAGTAGCATTTTACTGGACCATAACTTTTTTCCACAATCGTTTTTATCATCACCCCAGTCACCTTCCTCTGCTTTGTCATAGAAGAGAATCACCTTGTGTAGTGGTGGTGGTGGTGGTGGTGGTAGTGGCGATTGTGAAGATGATGATGATGATGATTATGGTGATGATAGCTTAAAACTGTAGCGTAGCCAGGATCGACCGATGGTTGTGGGGCGGGGCGATTATAGTTACAAAGTGATGACAAAACATAATGAAGGTGCCTGTGCGTGCGTTCATGCACGAGTGCCTTAAGGACACTGATACAAGTAAATTATGTTGATATTCAGATTACAGTACCGGTAGGCCTACATTACACAATCTTACAGTAAAATACAGAACAAGGACATTATGATAAAAGTGAACAGTTTTAGGCAAATGGTATGTTCAGGTTACAATATAAAATTCTTAGAGAATGGATTGAAGAGATCTGTTCGTTTTACTAGTTTGTCTATGAATATGCAAAAGACCCAATTCTTTGAGTCAACTTTCACTTGTTCATTTCGGTTTATTTACTTTTGTAAAAATTCCATGGAGTTTAGGGAGTGGGTTCTAATTCCCTGTAACCCCCCTTAAAACTAAATATTCTGAAAGAAGTATAAGGCCTTTCAACTTAGGAACCATCATTCCCAAGGTAAAGCATTAATGAGCCCCTGATCGTCAACATTCAAGGTGAAACTTGGGATGATGTGTAAGATGTGGCCACTCCTTTCATTGCGTCGCACACTAAGGAGGATAAATTCACAGAAAAGCCTAACCAGCGAAGTGCTGACGAGGAGAAGTAAGAGACTGACCGTCGATATTTTCGGAAATGGAGTTGTAGGAGTTATTTCATAACGAATAATATTGGTTTCAAATGTAACCAGAAATGAAATTCAAGGGCCATTTCAATAGCTCCTAATAATGTTGGTTTTATGACCCACTAGATATTTACATAATTTTCGCAGAGGCCGAGGTGCCGAAATTTTGTCCCGCAGGAGATCTTTTGCGTGCCTATAAATATGCCGACACAGAGATGACGAATTTGAGCGCCTTCAAATTCCACCTGACTGAGCTAGGATTGTACCTGCCAACTAGGGCTTAGAAAGCCAGTGCCTTAACCGTCTGAACTACTCATCCGGCTCAACAGCTCCTATACATACAGTTATACGAGTTACATTGTAATGTAAGAGATTAGTCGTCTACATACTTGGAAATGGAAGCCAGAAGCATTTTTATAGCTCCTCTTCACGTAATTACAGCAGGCATTTTATAAAGTAAAATATTACCCGTCTTTACATGTAGAGAGCAAAGGGAATTTTAAAAGCACTTCTGGATGGAGTTGTGAGAGTTATTCTCTAACACCTGTTTATTATATATTACGGAAGTGTACGGAGTGTATTTAGCATAATAACGAGAAAAAAGACCTAATCCTGGCTCCTAGTAAAAATGATCATAACTGACGCTCTGGGTATTCCCTGTAACCACTTGATTATCAAATTAACGTCGTGATAAACCGTTGCTCGAAATCGTAATCTTCTCTGGAGTCGCAGCACAGTAAACAATTAGTAGCACTACCGTGAAATAAATTTACTGCAAACAGCAGCAAATGTCCTCCAGTAATCCAATTCTGTATCGACTAATAGAATAGAAAACAATTAAATTGTACTCTATCGGTTCTAGTTTAACGAGCCGCTTCAGGCGAGAAATGTGAGAGACTTCCTTTGTTCTCCATAATATGAGGTAGGCCAACCGTGGAATCACGAAATTAAAGTGAATCTGCTATAATTATATAAAAAAGTAGTTATAGACACTGAAGTGATAATCTAAATATAACATGTTCGTCCCAATCGGTGTTGAACTTTTGAGACATCAAATACCTACCGTCAGATAAATTCATGGTTAGTTTTCTTCATCAACGCTTTTATTTCGTATTTTCATATACAATGACTTAGCAAATGTCATGGGATAGTCACCTAATAGCGTGTGGGGCCACCTCTGGCCCTGCGAACTGCAGTGAGACGCCGTGGAAGTGAGTCGACAAGTCCCTGGTAGTCCTCTGGACGCAGCTGACACCAAATCGTTTGCAGAGCGGCCGCCAATGCTGGTCTGTTCGTGGGTGCAGGATCAATGGCACGGAGCCTGCGTTCCAGGACATCTCAGATATGCTAGATAGGGTTCATATCGGGGCTCCTGGGTGGCCATGGCAGTCGTGGCACCTCCGCTGCATGTTCCTGGAACCATTCCCGGGCGACGTGGGAGCGGTGTGGCGGCGCGTTTTCATCTTGAAACACCGCAGAACCGTCCGGGGTCTGGAAGGCCAAAATGGGTGCAGATGGTCGCCGAGCAGCTCAACATACCGCGTACCATTCAAAGTCTCTTCCAGAACAACTTGGGGCCCATTCCATACCAGGAAAATGCACCTCAGACCATAACAGAGACACCAGCGCCCTGGACCACACCTTCGAGGCAGGCGAGATCCATAGCTTCATGTGGTCTGCGCCATACATGGCGCCTCCCATCGGCATGGTGCAGTTGAAATCATGATTCGTCTGACCATATCACGTTACGCCATTGTTCCAGTGTATATCCCTGGTGACTGGCGACAAATGTGCGTCGTTGTACCCGATGACGTTGTGGTAACAGTGGCACCCGTGTGCGGCGCCGGATCCCATACCCCATAGAACCCATGTTCCTACGGATTGTCCACTTTGAGACGTGTCTAGCACGGCCTGTGTTGAACTGAGCCGTGATTTGTTGCACGGTTACACGTCTGTGACTATTGACAATCTGTCTCAGATGTCACCGGTCACGGTCATCGAGGGTGGCTCGACGGCCGGTCGTTCGTCTGTTGTGGACGTTGACACCCGCATTCAACCATTCACGATACACCCTGGACACGGTTGATCGTGTGAAGCCGAATTCCCGCACCACTTCCGAAATCGCACTTCCCATCCGTCGGGCACCGACCACTATACGCCGGTCGACCGGTGTCAGCTCACGACGACCTTCCATGTTACACCTGTCATATCCACAGCCACTGCTCACAAGGTCTCCTATACAACTGCCGCTGGCACAGGGGGCGTGTGGTGCACAGACAACACACCTGCGCATCAGTGCTCCGCTATCCCATAACATTTGCTCAGTCAGTGTATATTACAGCGGTGAAACTGTGTCATACATGCACGACGAGCTCTTATGTTTGGACAACTTGATAGGGGTTCAGAATTCTTATGCATTAAGGCAGTGTTGCCAGGTCCACAAATAGAAAATGGTAGATTGTACGCAAACATTTCGAGGGTTTTAATGAAAATTTCGGTAGTTTCTTGAGCCCTAAAATGTTATGACTACATTTTTTTTTGCTATTGGCCTTACGTCGTACCGACACAGATATGTCTCACGGCGACGATGGGACAGGAAAGGGCTAGGACTGGGAAGGAAGCGGCCTTGGCCTTAATTAAGGTACAGCCCCAGCATTTGCCTGGTGTGAAAATGGGAAACCACGGAAAACCATCTTCAGGGCTGTCGACAGTGGGGTTCGAACCTACTATCTCCCGAATACTGGATACTGGCCGCACTTAAGCGACTGCAGCTATCGAGCTCGGTATATGACTAAATTAAAGAATGCAATAGTCATGTGAAGTTGTCATGAGAAAAGTATACATTTTCACTCACCCGTACTCTCTACCAAATCTGCGCTGCTTCTTCTTCTTCTTCTTCTTCTTCTTCTTCTTCTTCTCCTTCTCCTTCGTTCTCCTCACTTTTCCAGTAGATGCAGTTATTCATCAGGCGTATAAATTGTGTATCTATTTTGACGTTGTAGCAGGGTGCAGATTTCAAATTATAATAATTGCGTGCAGGGGATTTCTCTTGTAATGATGAAGTCAAGCGTGAGTTTTGAGTTCAATAAGAGGGGAGAGACTACGTAATTCGAGCCTAAAATGAATGCGGGGAAGTACGGTACCTAACGAGTGATGTTATCGATAAAATGTCATGCAGTGAGAAGAGGAAAGGCTTTCCTTCAACAAATATATTATGTACATTCAATCATTATAATTCATTTCCCTTAACTTAGGATTAGAAGAAATTTCGGGGGATTTTTTTAATTTGTTGGGTTTTCTGGTGTGCTGCAAAAAAAAAACAAAAAAAACCGTGAGATCTGAAATTTTGGGAGACCTAGCAACACTGCGTTAAGGTTACTTCGTTGGTTATAGTACAGAGTAAAGTAAAAATTTGAGCTAAAATTAAGCTTATGTTAAAAAAAAGAAAGAACGAAATCTCACCCAGATTTGCCTGCAACACGCATAACTCAAAGAAACTTCTCTGCCCTTCACACTGTCATTCTAGGACCAGCGTATGCAACCGGATGACAAGCGATTAGATTTCATACTAATTCTTAACGTAGGTTTGCAATAATCCAAGAAGATCGTTGCGAATGACGCATTCCCTGAGGCGTAGAGAAGCAACGCTCTGCACGCAAGTATTACAAGGATTTCCATACGAACAGTGCACGTACGATTGAAACTTACGAATCTGCACGTGCGTAGGCGGGCCAATTACGATAAATGTCGTGCAGTAATCACCAACTGTAATAAATAAATAAATAAATAAATAAATAAATAAATAAATAAATAAATAAATAAATAAATAAATAAATAAATAAATAAATAAATAAAAAATAAATAAATAAATAAATACATAAATAAATAAATAAATAAATAACAATGGCATATAGCCTCGGGAGAGGCCTGGTGCAATTCTTTCGAGTCGGCGTCCATGGGAAACCGGCGCGTAAAGCGAAGTAGAACCACTAACAGAAATAAAGGATTAAGACCTACCCGGAATGAAATCTAATTTTGGAGACTGAACCTACACCCACTACCCAGACCAGGTGAATTAGCCAAAGAAGGTTAAGGTTAAAATCCCCCAGCTGTCCAGGATTCAAACCTGGAAACCACTGGACCAAAGGCCAGCATGCTAACCAGTTAGCTGCGAAGCCGTGTATAATGGGAATCATTACAATTCAAGTGAGCATAGCAATGAAAACTCCAACTTGTACTTTTCGTAAAGAGTCAATTGCAGTAATATAACCAGGTAATAAAGATAGTGTCGGTCTCTGTGGTGTAGTGGTTAGTGAGATTAGCTGCCACCCCCAGAAGCCAGGGTTCGATTCCCGGCTCTGCTGCGAAATTTGAAAAGTGGTACGAAGGCTGGAATGGGGTCCACTCAGCCTCGGGAGGTCAACTGAGTAGAGGTGGGTTCAATTCCCACCTCAGCCATCCTCGAAGTGGATTTCCGTGGTTACCCACTTATCCACCAGGCAAATGCCGGGATGGTACCTAGCTTAAGGCCACGGCCGCTTCCTTCCCTCTTCCTTGTCCATCCCTTCCAATCCTCCCATCCCCCTGCAAGGCTCCTGTTCAGCATAGCAGGTGAGGCTGCCTGGGCGAGGTACTGGCCATCCTCATCAGTTGTATCCCCGACCCAGAGTTTGAAGCTCCAGGACCCTGCCCCTGAGGCGGTATAGGTGGTATCCCTCGCTGAGTCCGAGGGAAAACCCGACCCTGGAGGGTAAACAGATTAAGAAAGAAAGAAAGAAAGAAAGAAAGAAAGAAAGAAAGACATTTCTCAGCGTTACATGGTCCACAGAAACTAAAAACGTGGGGTTAGGAACAGAACAGGCCTTTACAAACTACGCTACTGTTCCGTACGGCACACTGGGCAGTTTATAGCACGTATTAGGTTTACTGCGGTCAGAAATGAAGTTAGTGTTTCGCCGGTGTGTCAGGTTCATATGATCTAGAAGGCACATGCATGTCTTCCAGTGTTTATTACGAGTATAACATTACGGCGTCCTATCATGGTGAGGAGGTAAATACCAAGATATCCGGTTGTGTTGTCTGAGCATACCGGCAGGGCAGATGTTTTCATGACGGATTTAATATTGTGGGTTGCATAAAACAACATTGACGCGGCGGCTGAATCACACTGTATAGTCCAGTGCAATCTAAGATAGAACATGATATTTCTATGGAACATCGTGAAATTATACACCCTCCCGATTGATTTCGTTTGCGGCGATGGGATAGGGAAGGGATTTTTCCTGGTGTGAAAATAAGTCAATGTTGATACTGAACCTTAATTAATACCACGGTTGCTTCCTTCTCACTCTTAGCCCTTCCCTATCCCATCGTCGCCATAAGACCTATCTGTGTTGGGCGACGCAAAGCAAATTGTAATAAACAAAAACAAGACATTCGCAAACTAAATCAATCGAGAGGGTGTATAATATCAAGATATTCCACAGAAGAGTACTTCTCGAGAATCAAACATACAGAAGACCTGATATGTCGTTCGCCTTGCTCTGCGTGAAAATCGGTTATTTATAAATCATTTATTGTAAAGGTGATCCAAGTTAAAATCAATTAATTGCATGTCAGAGATAATACTGAGCAGTCTAAATTACTGTATTCATTACCATATTGTGTCAAAATTGGTTATTTCCCAGAAATGTAAAATATGACTGTACGGGAAAGCAAACAAAATCGCTATATTTCATCGGGAATATACGATACGGTGTTACCATCAGCTCAGCAGCATATACCGTAACTCGCTGTTGCCCAACAAAACAATTTCTCCCTGATTGGGAATATAAAACCTGGCGTGACTCCAATAAAAATATGCCGTGTGTATCACATACAGCCACAAAGGAGCGGCTGAACGGAAACATGGATATGTATTTGCATACAAACCTCAGTGGATCAGTCGTACAATGTCCCACCCATGATCCACAGGCAATTAATTTTTAAAGGCCGAGCAAAATTCTTGGCATTTCATATCATTGTTGTTGTTGACATCTTAAACAGCTAGCGTTACCTGACAAAATTAACTTGGGAATCGGATTCGTCCAGAGTAGTCCCACTTTCGCTGATGCATAACAGCACTGTCAGAACGTCGGATTTGGTAGGCAGGCCACCTACGGTAAAGTTACACCATCAGTTGCAATAGACGGCCTAGACGTCACTGGAGCGGTGTGCTGAAGAAATGAAGTGGGAGATAGTTTTCCGCTGCTTTTCTCACCGAGCCACTAGTGCTGTTACGCCAAGCATATACTAACTCACCCTATGAGTAACGCTTTTACACCTTCAGCATAACGACTGGCTAAAGTAAGTAGTGTTGCTGGCATCATTCGTACTGCACCTATCGTTTATGACTCAGCGTCGAAAGGTACAAGGGTAACATTCGTTTTGTGAAAGCCAAGGAGGAGGCTCGGAGTGATCAGTGAATGTAACAAACTTTATGCAGAGGTAGTTGTATACTGACGACTGTATCTCACGAGAGATGGATCTCGGCAGTGCGAGGATGATGATGATGATGATTAATATTATTTTAAAATTTTGCTTTACGTCGCACTGACATAGATAGGTCATATGGTGTCGTTGGGATAGGAAAGGGGTAGGAGTGAGAAGGAAGCAGTCGTAGCCTTAATTAAGGCCTGGTGTTAAAATGGGGAACAATGGAAAACTATGTTCAGGACTGCTGATAGTTGGCTGTGTATCTTCCGGATGCAGGCCCACAGCTGCTAGTACCTAACCACACGGCCAACTCGCCCTGTATTATTATTATTATTATTATTATTATTATTATTATTATTATTATTATTATTATCCTATATTGTTGATAAAATTTACATGCATCCATCGCAATCATATTACAGTATTAAATAATTACAATTAGAGGCTACTGAATGTGCTTATTTACAATCACCGTAAATACACAGAAGCATCTCATATGAGCTATTCACAGGATGTGTTGTACATTATCAAGTCATTCTACTTACACGTGGATCCGCACATACACTCCCGCTTGGTCGAGTCACTCCTACTCACGTACACTCTGACAAACTCGAAATCAAATACAAATTCACCGACCCTCCAACGCATATAGAACAGTCACACAAACAAGCAAAAGTACTCTATGCACAGAAGATGTACATCATTTCACCTCTTTAGAAAGTTTTAAGATGGAAAGGTATTTCGTCTAAGCTGTGAGTTCATTCCACAGCCGAGCGGGAGGAATAAAGAAGTCATTTTGATAAGCTGCTGTTCTTTCAAGTGGAGAGTTCTTTAAACAGGATATTAGTTCAGCATTAAGGCGTTGAAAGGATTGATGTGAGTGTTACATGCGAGGGTTTTTGTCAGGAAAGCCATATTTGTTTATAGGGAGTCGTTATTGGGGCCAGTTACGTGGCTGTGTATAAATGACTGTGTTGATCAGTCAGATGTTCTGCTCGGTGTTGAACTTCCTCTAGTTCGATCATGTTCTCTACTGTTGTGGGATGCCAGGAACGAAGCCCGTGCAATAATATTATGATTAAAAACCCAATTTAACAGAGGATGACCCAGTATCTACACACAAATACACACGATTATATTTGTCAACGAATGACACAAATTTGTGACCCTTTACAAAAGTCCATTTTCCTCACAGTGGGTCTCCGACTGGCTATTAGGTAACAGCAAAAGGCGATCCTTCCATAATCTTGATTGAAAAGTTCACTTTTCACTTAGATTCACATGCATAAGTCACTTCACACTGTAGCTTCAATGCAGACAGTTTTGAACACACGAGTGGTGGTTTCTTGACGCACAACGACTGTACACTTAGCTCCCGTCCATACAAGACAGCTAATTTACACAATCATCTCACGTGACTGCTCCACACACTGAACTACTCAACACAAACCACTCGGCATGACAACAACACATCCCTACAACAACCATTAGTCAACAATAACCTGATCGCTCGAACTTGCCTTCGTGTACCTGGTTATGAATTTCCAGGGTGTGACCGGAATACGAACGTTCTAGACGGGGACATCAGACGAAAAGCAGAATACAAATGTTCCGAGCCGTCAGTGGAGGGATGGCGTAGAATGACCCTAGTTTTGAGTGGTATCTTTAGAAATAGGAAAAATCACAGTATGAAGATAAAGTTGGAATTTTTTGCTATTTGTTTTACGTCGCAAGGTTGGAATTCAAGAGGACAAGTTGGGGCTAATATTCGTTTATAGGAAGGGGAGTCAGGGATTGGAATAAGTTACCAAGGGAGACGTTCAATGAATTTCCAATTTCTTTGCAATCATTTAAGAAAAGGCTAGGAAAACAACAGATAGGTAATCTGCCCCCTGGGCGACTGCCCTATATGCAGTCAGGATTGATTGATTGATTGATTGATTGATTGATTGATTGATTGATTGATTGATTGATTGATTGATTGATTGATTGATTGATTGATTGATTGATTGATTGATTGATTGATTGATTGATTGATTGATTGATTGATTGATTGATTGATGATTGATTGATTGGATTGATTGAACAGAGGCAGTCACAGGCCTTCAGGCCGCACTGTAAGTCCTCAGGCTGACTTGCTCATCCTTTCTATGCAATACCAGAGGTTGACAATCGCATTGCCACAAAAACAACAATATTGGCCATGCTAATGTCAAACAGGCTTTTTGAATTGTCTTCTTTCTAGCACCCAGTAGAGATCCGTGGACAAATACTAAGAGTTCTTTATGGTTGTTCCATTTTATATTGAATGCGAATTTTTTTTAAATACATGGCATCAGATTCTTATACAATAAAATACGATGTTGTAATGGTGTTTTGACTCTGCTTAATCAGATATACTGTATTTACACCTCTGCACCTTTAAAAACATTGTATTTGCATTGCACTACAGAGCCACATTATCAAGATAGGAATGAAACCTATCCACGTAGTTGCACTATTGCGGACGATACACAATCTAGTACAACAAGCGTAAACATGTACAGAAATGTCCCTACCATACTACCCTGATTCATACACGAGGAGAGTACAGTTTGAACTGACCTGGCCCCACTGAACTCTGAGCCCAACCAACCATGAATGAGCTGAGCCATACCAGTAGTTTGCCTTGAATGCCCTACGTGTTAAGGTTTGACAATATTCTGAGATGAGGTGCCTGATCAAAAGCCTTACTCCCACCAAGAGTTATGTAGTCAATTTGGGAAGTATTAGATTGGTCCAGGGAATGCTGCTACTCATCAATTACGTTTATTATAAGTGTAGTAAAGGACTTTCTAGGGAGGAATCCATGTTTGCTGTTCTTCAACAGGTCTATCATTAAGAAAATCCAGCACGTTAGGAGCTCCATGCACTTACAGATATCAGATGTTATAGATTCCGGGCGGTAGTTGTATACATGTTCTCCGTAGCCCTCTTTGAATACTGGAACGACGTTGGGGCTTTCTTCCATTCGTCAGATACAGTCACATTGCTCACTAAAACGTTAATATTTCACAAAGGTAAGGTGTCAATGAATGCATTTCCACTGCAGTTTGATATTATCGCCGGCAAGTCATCTGGGCAGTTCGCTGCATGGGGTCTGGCTCCCCAAGATTTGCTGCGACCCCGTTAGCGGTGAAGGACCGGCTACGGGCGGGAGGGGATGGGGTGTCCTTGTGGTGGCTATGACTTCGTCGTTCTCAGCTGTAGAAAAAAATATTTTAAAATTTACTCTTAAATGTGCTGACCATTTCTCGGCGAGAGGAAACAGAATCCGGTTTACTTGAAGACGAATGGATTACTGATGGCGCTTTTGTTTTCAATGAAACGTGTTGTTCTATGGTGTTGGAACTAAGGCTGTGGATGCATTAGCTGTTGGCAACACGAATTAATAGTTTTGTATTGTTGCTGGACATACTGTCACATGGGTTTTCCTTCCATTTCGTGTTTAAATTATTTCTTCTTCGAATTCTAGATGCGGTCTATTTGGCGATTCATGGCGACTTTCGCTTTGTAGAAGTGGAAATTTTCGGCAACTGTTGATCAACGCATTCGAAGAATACTTTCTTTTCAGTTTTTAGTTTTTCGAGATCCCATTGATATTTATATTGCCGGTGAAAGCTGTGAAGGGAAAGGAAAAAGCATCGATACAAGTGACGAAAGATTATTCCAGGTAGTAGCAGTAAAAGTGATATATTGTTTTGGAGTGAAGTTTTGGGGACTGTTTATGTATGTTAATGTTGTAAATATATCATGATGATAACAGAATCTAGGAATTACTTCTAGGGGCCGGATGGATGCCGAGGAGTTTGTAAGCAACATATCTGGTATAGAACGGAAAGTTTGATAAATTCAGGTAGTATCAAATACTAGTTGACGGAGGAAAATGTAATAGAAAGTGGAGAGAAAACTACTTCATTTCTAGACCATGAAATGTCATGTTTGAAGTCACCGGCAATATAAATTGTACCGTAATTATGTAGAATTTGTTGCACGTTAACCAAACAGCAGAGCAAAGCATCATTCTCTCCTGCGTGAGAGAATGATACACTGACCTGAGGACGAATTTGTTACTTTCACACATATTTTTTATCACACGCCTTCAACGGTCGTCTCCAACCCGGTACATCTTGTTAGTTTTCACTCTGGTTTTACAGCAATAAATTCTCCGCCTCCTGATTTTGGGAACGTTATAAGGAAATTATACGATTACATCTTCCCTAGCGCGCGAGTTGACCGTGCGGTAAGGGGCGTGCAGCTGTTTACTTGCATCCGGGAGATAGTGATTTCGAACCTCACTGTCGCCAGCCCTGAAGATGGTTTTCCGTGGTTTCCCATTTTCACAGCCGGAAAATGCTGGGCCTGTACCTTAATTAATGCCACGTCCGCTTCCTTCCCACTCCAAGGCCTTTCCTTTCCCATCGTCACCATAAGACCTGTCTGTGTTGGTGCGACCTAAAGCAAATAGCAAAAAAAAAAAAAAAAAAATCTTCCCTCCCGTCTCTCTTCACTCTCATAAAACCCTCACTAAAAAGGACAAGCAGCTCTCAGTTCAAAATATCTCTCTATAATCTATCCCTTCCTTCCTAATGAAATCACCCACTGCTCCACAGCTTTACATTCCCCTCACAGTACTTGTCATGTTATTATTGGGTGATTTCCACGTGTGAATAATTGTGCACGTTTTATGCAGTCGTGCTTTATGGAAACATATTTTTGTGTCCACTTGAATATGGACGTAAGAACTATTCACAGCGAAGCTCGGTGATGGTCAGTAGAAATCGTGTGTTCATGCTGGATTGAAAGATATGGTGCAAAGAAGTTGTATTTTGGGTACGTGATTCCATTTCTGTGTAAAAAGGGAAAACATTATACATCTGTATATATATAAAATAACTTGTCCTGACTGACTGACTGACTGACTGACTGACTGACTGATTCATCATCGCAGAGCCAAAACTACTGGACATAAAGAAATGATATTTTGGGGATTCATTCATATTAACATGTAGGTGCTCGCTAAGGGAGAACTTTTGGATATTCCGTCACTAAGGGGGTAAAAAGGTGCTTGAATTTTTAAAATGAGGATATATATATATCAAAAACTTAAACGTTTACAGACGTAAAAATTGCTATTTGGAATCTCCTTTAAAAATAAAGAAACACGCATTTTTGGATGGGGGGAACCAACTTAACGGGCGGGGGTGGAGTGATAAAAGAGTTGAATTATTTTCATTACGATACTTATATCACAAAAACTGAGGTGTTACAGACATGCAAATTTGTATTTGGAATCTAATTTAAGAATAAAGACACATCTTATTTTGTTTTCGAAAAATTCAATTAATGGGGTGAAAGAATTGAAAAATTAGTTGAATACTTTGTATGAGGATACTTATACCTCAAAAACGAAAGATGTTACAGACGTGAAAATTATTATTCGAAATCTCCTTTAAAAATAAAGAAACACACGTTATTTGGCGGGGGGGGGGGAGTATCAACTTGGCGGAAGGGGCGGTGAAAAAGGAGTTTAATTCCTTTTTATGAGGATACCTATATCTCAAAACTGAAGATGTTACAGTTGTGATAATTGGCATTTGGACGCTCCTTTAAACAAGTTTGTTCCGTTTTCGGAAAATTCGTTTAAGGGGGTGTCAAAGGAAGTGAAAAAGTTTAATTATTTGTATGGAGAAACTTACATCTCAAAAACTTAACGTTACACACGTGAAAATTTGTATTTGGAATCATCTTAAAATAAATAAACACGCATTTTTGGAGGGGGAGGTTGGAAATCAACTTAAGGTGCTGGGGTGAAAAAGGAGTTTAATCCTTTTATGAAGATACTTATATCTGAAAACTGAAGATGTTAGAGGCATGAACATTTGTATTTGGAATCTTCTTTCAAAGTAAAGAAACACGTGTTCCTTTGTCCTCGGAAAATCCGCTTAAAGGGGGAGAATGAATTGAAAAATTAGTTGAATTCTTTGTGTGAGGATACTTGTATGTCAAAAACTAAAGATGTTCAAGACGTGAAAATTACTATTTGGAATCTCCTTTAAAAATAAAGAATCACGCAGTTTTGGGCAGGGGGAATCAACTTAACTGGTAAGAAGGTGGGAGAGGGGGGGGGCTGATAAAAGGAGTAGAATTACTTTGAGTAATAACACAAAAACTGAAGATGTTACAGACGTGAAAATTATTATTTGGAATCTCTTTTTAAAATGAAGGAACACGCATTTGGTTTTTTTTTTCGGAAAATCGACGTACGGGACGTGGGGTTGAAAATAAATAAATAAATAAGGAGTTGAAATATGTTTATGGGGAGACTTTTCTTAGAAACTGAAACTGGTACACACGTGGAAGTTGCTATTTTGAATTTCCTTTCAATATTTAGAAACACGTATTTTTTGTTTTCGGAAAGTCCACTTAAGGCGGGAGAGGGATGGAAAGAAGCGGAGAAAAAGACATTGAATTATTCTGATGAGTATATATTTATCTCAAAAACTGAAGGTGTTACAGACGTACAGGCATGAAAACTGGTATTTGGAATCTCCTTTAAAAATAATGAAACACCTAATTTCTGTTTTCGGAAAATCCAGTTAGGGGCTGAAAAGAATTGGAAAAGCGGGTGAATTTTTAAAATGTGTACCGGTATATCTAAGGTACATTATGTGTCAAAATCTTAACATGTTAGAGACAACAAACTTGGTATGTGGAAAGTCCTTTAAAAATACAGGAACCTGTACCTTTTTGTTTTCGGAGAAGACACTTAACAGGGGGTGAAAAGAAGTGAAAAATAGTTGAATTATATTTATAAGGATACTTGCATCTTAGAAACTGAAGATGTTACAGACGTAAAAATTGATAGGTTAAAAATAAAGAAACATGTATTTTTATTTTGGAAAATACACTTAGTTTGGAGTGAGGGTGGGGGAAGGACTGATCAAGGGGTTGAATTCTTTTTATAGGGATACTTATGTATATCTCAAAAACTGAAGATGTTACAGATGTGGGAAGAGGATTTTTGGATATTCCGTCGCTAAGGGGGTGAAAAGGGGGGGGGGGTGAAATTTTAAAATGAGTTTATCTATATCTCAAAATTTTAAAAGTTTACAGATGTAAAAATTGGTATTTAGAATCTTCTTCCAAAATAAGGAGAAACATATTTTTTGTTTTCGGAAAATACCAATAGGAGGAGTGAAAAAGGGTGAAAAATGGGTTGAATGCCTTTATTCAGGATACCGGTAATTATATCTCAGAAACTGAAGATATTACAGACCTGAAAATTGGTACTTTGATCTCTTTTAAAAATAAAGAAACACGTACTTTTTTGTTTTTGGAAAATCCAATTAATTGGAGGGTGAAAAGGGGGGGGGGTGAATTTTTAAAATGAGTATATCGATATCTCAAAACTTCGAAAGTTTACAGATTAAAAATTGGTATTTAGAATCTCCTTTAATAATAAAGAAACATGTATTTTTTTGTTTTCGGAAAATCCCAATACGAAGGATGCAAAAAGGTGAAAAAGTGGTTGAATGCCTTTAATGAGGATATATGTCAGAAACTGAAGATATAACAGACCTGAAAATTGGTATTTGGGATCTCCATTTAAAATAAAGGAACATGAATTTTGTTTGTTTTTGGAAAATTCAATTAATGGGGGGGGGTGTATGTGTAAAGGGAGTTAATTTTTAAAGTGCGTGTATCTATATCTCAAAACTTTTAATGTTTACACATGTAAAGACTGGTACTTAGAATCTACTTTAAAAATAAAGAAACACGTATTTTTTGGTTTTTGGAAAATCCAATTAATTGTGGGGGTTGAAATGGGAGTGAATTCTTGAAATTTGTGTATATACATATCTCAAAACTATTAAAGTGTACCGATGAAAATACTGGTATTTAGAATCCTTCTTAAAAATAAACACATATTTCTTGGTTTTCGGAAAATCCTAACAGGAGGGGTGAAAAAGGGTAAAAAAGGGGTTGAATGCCTTAAATGAGGATACTTCTATCTCAGAAACAGAAGATATTACAGGCTGATAATTTATATTTGGAATCTCCTTTGAAAATAAACTGTTTTTTTTAAATATCCAATTAATGAGGTTTAAATAGAAGTGACAAATTGGAGTGAATTTTTGGAAAGAATATATCTACAGTATACCTCAGAAACGTAAAATGTTACAGACGTAACAATTGGTATTTGAAATTCCCCGTTAAAGTAAAGAAACACATGTGATTTGTTTTCGGAAACTCCACTTAAGGGGAACTAAAACGGGGGTGAAATTTTAAAATGAGCATTTCTACAGTATACCTCAAATCTTAACATGTTACCGAAGTGAAAAATAGTATTTTTATTTCTATTAAAATAAAGAAACTTGTATTTTTTGTTTTCTGAAAAAACACTTGGGCGGATGGGTAAAAGTGACTCAAAATGGGGTTGAATTCTTTAAATAGGATATTGATATCTCAAAAGCTGAAGATGTTACAGACGTGAAATTCGGTATTTGGAATCTCTTTTAAAAATACAGGAATACGTACTTTTTGTTTTCGGAAATCCACCTAAAGAGGGGGGGATTGAAAAATTAGTTGAATTATTTGTATGAGGATACTATTATCTCAATAACGAAAGATTTTGCAGACATGAAAATTGATATTTGGAATCTGATTTAAAATTAAAGAAACACGTATTCTCGGAAAATCCAATGAAGGGGGCGAAGTGATGGAATTGAAAAATTAATTGAATTAATTGTATGAGGATACTTACTAAAGTTGTTACAAACGTGAAAATTGGTATTTGGATCGCCTTTAAAAACGAAGAAAAAAGCGTTTTGGGGGGAAATCATCTTGGGGGACGGGGATGAAAAGGAGTTGAATTCCTTTTTGTGAGGACACATATCTCAAAAACTGAAGATGTTTGAGTCGTGATAATTGGTATTTAGAAGACCCTTTACTATCAAAGAAACAAGTATTTTTAACGGAAAATTCACTTGGGGGGGGGGGGGAGGGAGTGTGAAAGGAAGTGAAAAAAGTGAACTATTTTTATGGGAATACTTATATCACAGAACTGACTGTAACCGAAGTTAACATTGGTATTTGGAATTTCCTTTAAACATAAGGAAACCCGCCTTCATTTTTGTGGGGTGGAGGGGAGGGTAAATCAACTTAACGGCGGTGGGGTGAAAAACGAGTTGAGACCAAATTATTTTACTGCTCATAATGTACTTATTCTGATCATAAACTGATCTTTCCTGGGTTCGTTTTCAAGAGCCATCCTTTCCTTTGGAGAACATAAAGTTAGATTACATTAGATTCTCCTGGCTTATAAATAAAAATTCAAACACATTTGAAATAAACGATAAGAATGAATTTGACCGTGCAATTGTTCACCTCTATAACAAGGTCAATAATGCACGAAAGTATATCTTTCTTCGTGTCGCATACGCGCGACGATGGTGTTGGTCACATTGTTACCAATAACAATGGCAGCTGATGTAAATTACCGCCAAGTAGCGATCTTGCATGTTGTTGTGGGTTCCAGACCATCAATAATAATAATAATAAGGGACTGCCTGTCCGAGGCGGTAAAGGAGTGCTCGGTTCACCCGGAAAGACGTGGGTTCGAATCCCCATCAGGAAGTCGTAAAATTTAAGAAACTAAATTTCCACTACCGGAGGTGCACATGACCTACACCAAAAATGAGTACCAGGTTAATTCCTAGGTGGCCGGGCATACAGTTAACCACTCTACCCCATCAAGTGCCGAGGTTACGGGTAGTGGAAGCCTGTACCTTCCACCCCACCAAGGGCCTTCATGACCTGTACGGAGATGACTTTGAATAATAATAATAATAATAATAATAATAATAATAATAATAATAATAATAATAATAATAATAATAATAATAATAATAATAATAATAATAATAATAATAATAATAATAATAATAATGTTCTGGACCGTCGTCAAAATGTGCGGACCGCGCTGGAAACGGGTCCTGGCTGGGTAATGACTACGATTGCAGTCCGGCCGCTGGTTCAGTACCGCCAAGGCACCCAAGACAACACGCCGAATCTCCTCAAGGATTTGATCCATATTAAAAAATGCTTATAGGAAAAGATGGCAAAGATTTAGGGACCCAACTGACCGGGTGGAATACCTGGACCTAGCCCGGGAAGTACGAAATTGATTGCTGGAAATTAAGATTGAAAATGGGAGGATATTTACCGTAATCTCTCAGAAAACGAGTCAGATTACGAATTTTAGCGGATTCTCTCAGAAAACGAGTTAGATCGCGAATTTCGGCGGATTATATATATAAAACGTTAAGCATTCGGTTATAAATTTCATTATAATACCGTAGCGAGGCACGGGTATCTTGCTAGTGTATTAATAAGTTGCAAGTGTGAAGTGTGTCAGCACAGCGCTGTTCAGGAATCAGGATTTCATTTTTTATTTTAGTTTTTTACAGGTTGCTTTACGTCGCATCAACGCAGGTAGGTCTTATGAACGATGATGGGATAGGAAAGGGCTAGGTGTGGGAAGGAAGCGACTATCGCCTTAATTACGGTACAGCCCCAGCGCTTTCCTCGTGCGAAAATGAGAAACTATGGAAAGTTATCTTCAGAGCTGCCGACTGGGGGTTCTCCTGAATGTAAGCTCACAGATGCGCGCCCCTAACCGCACGGTCAGCACGCTCGGTTCAGGAATCACTGACTCAAGCCAGACTGACGAAGGATCGATGAAAAAAGGATTGTACCTGATGGGTTCTGAAAGGCACGAGCTAACCTGACACATTAAGATGATCAGTTTCGTCGTGTACTGCATCCTGTTCGAGTTTCTACACCTACACATCAGATCTAGTGAACAGGAAGGAGTTCGGGTCTTCGAACACTCCGCGACGCATCACAAGAATTTGATCACTCGATGGAAATGCGCCGGACTAAGTAGTATGTGTTACTTCACTCACTATATGAAGTGTACATTATACCATGGTAACTCCAATTGTTTCACGTCTGCAGAATTGTCAAAGTGAAATTCTTCCCTCAATAGCTACATGGATTTCAATTTATAAAGCAAACTCTCATATTCAATAAGTACCATTTTAAGCATATTTTACTAACTTAAAGGCCGAGTTTAGTGGTTCAGATGGTTGAGACGCTGGCCATCTGACCCCAATTTGGGAGGTTCGACCATGCCTCTACATGACTAAATTCCGGCACCTGGGCTTCTCCTAAAACCGTTAAAATAGTTAGTGGGGCATAAAGCCACTATTATTATTATTTTTATTATTATTATTATTATTATTATTATTATTATTATTATTATTATTATTACGAACTGACATTCTTACTTACTTGAAGCACTGTTCGATCACAGCGTAACATCCAATAAACTAATTTCATGGAACTCACTTGAATCTCACCAGGATGGCATTCGATGCAGTTTGTATTACCGAAATAGAAAGTGATATCTTTAAAATGTTTGGAATCCGTGTAAAATTATAGATCTCATCTCTTAGGAGCATAACATTACTAATCAAGTAAAATTCAAAATTTGTTTACTTTTTATTCTGAAAATATCTGGGCCAATTCACAGTCATAATAAACCCTGTAATAGTACGTTTCGAGTTCTATAGTGCAGCATGGCTAAAAGAATGAGTCTATTGTCATAGATCCTAAAACGATATTTCTCCCCTAGATCTCTGTCCAATCCATCACACGAACAACGGAAGGCATGCCAGTCTATTGTAAGAAGTAAAAAGGATGTAAGAACCTTGAGTGCTTGTTGTTTAAAAGGGCCTAACATCTAGGTCATCGGCTCAACCTTGACAGACTCAAGACACGAAACAAAGATTTGTCTCGCTTCATATTGCACTAGAATACTTTTAGCCCAAGAAAAATACTCTCGCGCCATACCATATCGTAGTAAGCAGGGAGTCATTCACTCTAATTAGGGTGTTGCTGGACTTTGGACGACATCAATAGCGACTGGTAAGGAGTGACAGAAATGGTTGTCCTACACTAATATTCATGTGACTGGATTTAACATTCAGATTAACATGTGAGCTATAACATCAGGTGTAAGGTCGAGACATCTTCTGATACTAGCAAGATGTTCATTACCAAGTTACGCCATAATCGGTTTGGTCGAACTGACATGTCTCTTGTAAATGTGTTCATTGAGAGAAACGAACGAGTAAAATGCTACTACACCTTATACTCTACCGAAGTGACCGTTTCCTTGTATTTAATAACTGTATACACCTTTAAAACCAGTTGCATTTGTTTTGAGAGATACATATTTCTCATAAGTATTGCAAAAAAAATTGCCGTAAGTTTCCGAATTTGGAGAACTTTCATGTTTTTGTCCGACTGATATATTTTCTCGCGGTTTCAATACGATTTCCTTGTAGTTCTTGGAGATGTTGGTCCGAAGGTGTTACAATTTCTCAGGAAGTGACAAGGAACAGCAAAGTTTGTCAACAAAAGCAAAGCACAGTCCTCTCCGTACAGGCCATCAAGGCCCTTGGATGGGTGGAAGGTAAAGGTTTCCACTACCCGTAACCTCGGCACATGATGGGGTGGAGTGGTTAGCTCTACGCCCGGCCGCCTTTGCCCCCAGGAATTAACCTGTTATTCATTTTTGGTGTAGGCTGTGTGAACCTCAGGGCCATATACACCTCCGGAAGTGGAAATCTCGTTTCTTAAATTTTACGACTTCCTGACGGGTATTCGAACCCACGTCCTTCCGGGCGAACAGACCACGCCTTTACCGCCTCGGCCAGGCAGCCACTAATGTTTGTCAACACTTTATGAATTTTTTTTTTCTTTTCATGTCTTAGTGGCTTATTAATTTCGAACTCATACATGTCAGTCTATACCTCCACCGATGATATTTTGAACCAATAACAGTCATAGTACAAATATGCGTTAAAAAATAATTCGACAATTTCAAATAGCTAATGAATAGAATAACAAAGAATGTATCAACTAAAAACCAGTCACATTCTGGTGAACTTGTAGGAGACATAATTTTTCATTGAATTTTATCACGAACAGAACTTAAATGGAAATTGTGAAAGCGTACGTTTTGTAAGCATCTGTCAGAGTTCATCAGAATGTCGAGTACGGCGGCTCAAATATTTTTTGTTGTCAACTGTTCGCCGATACACTCCATTGGCCACAACATTTCAATTAATCGTGGTCAAAGACTGATATCGATCTGACATTCCCAGCACTCATCGAATCTACATTTTTATGGCACTAATTGGATATATGATGCTGCCTGAACGAAGCGTTATCGAAAAAATAACAAAGGGGTTTCTCAGTAATAGAATTATTTAGATGAAGTATCGATTAATTCTTGGTGAAGTTCTGACTTGTAATTACCTTTTACAGTTTCCTGACTTCTCTTCTTTGGTGGATTAGATAAGAATCAGATATACGTAGCACTGATATACAGGAGGATGAAGTTTTAAAAAAATGTCTTCATACACAATATGAAGTTGTAACATTAGGGAACTATTGTGCATAGGTTTAATTGAGAAACTAACTGCTAATACCAATAAAATTTGTCCGTTATTGGACATTGTATATTATCCAGCTAACTCATTCCTGTTGCCAACGTTTCACCCCTGTGTGCCAATTTGGGCTCATCAGTTGCCACTGCCGGTGGTTCTAAGTAGCCTACGCACTGATCTCCACAGTATGCACGCACTAGTAATGGGATATTCGATTCATTTGATTCCGTTCACGTTACTGAATCGATACAGTGAGCCAATTCACGGCTCATAGATCTCATCGATCCTATTGCATCTGTGTAGTGTGTACTGATATGACAGCAGCAACAACATTCAATGCTTGCTGCTGCCATCTGGTCTTCATTCTATGAACTTCCTTCCTAAGCGTCATCTAGCTTTCAGATTCAAGTTTCTCCTGCAGGCACTTCTTTGCATCAAGTTTTGATGTTACAAAGCCTTCCCACCACATTGGCAACTCCATTAGAAAAATGTATAGATTTAAATGTAAAACATTTGCACCCACGATCATCAATGATCTGCATTTAGAGCTGCCGCCCAGGTGGGAGATTCCCTATCAATAGTTTAACTGGTCTTTTCTTAATTTATTTCAAAGAACTTGTAAATTTCATTATATTCACGAAAAGTACATAATACAAAATAAATAAGTTAAAAATTGAAATGCAGGAAAAATGGGTACTTGTGCAGTACTATAAATGCTTATTATATTAAAGCACGAACGTACTTAATAATAATAATAATTGACATAACTTGAATTTTATTCACCAGGGGGATGTATTCGGGCTTCCCGCACTTTTGGTGGCCAACGGGTCAAGTCTAACGCGACGTCACTTGGAAGATACGGTGAGCTTTGAACTCGCCACTGGCTTTTAAGTCATGGTTTTGTTCAGTTTTGGGTGATAAATAGTAAGGTCTGAGTTCTAAAATCTAACTTACTGGTGTCAAATACTTCGTTTCTCATTTAACAGGCGATTAGTTCCTTTAGTGTTCTAAGTATTTAAGTAAAACGAGTAAAATTATAACTAACTGTGCCGCTGCTCTGTGCAAAAAAGATTAGTTACAAAACTTAGGACATAGTTTACCATAGATTCCCAAAGAATGAGGCACTCCAGAATACTAGGTGTACGCCAATGGACAAGATAAATATTAATAATGCAAGAATACTTTCAGAACATTTTCTTCCGGATGATTATGAACAAGACTTGAAGAATGAACTACTGGGTCTCCCAATACTGAAGATATTGAAATCGGACTCTGTTCCTTCTCAGAAAATACCGAATTGGCATAGATATTAAACTGAGGGTAGTGCAATAAGTCACATTAAATTTCCTCAACGTCGGCTTTTATTTTATGTTTTTTAAATTTTGAAATTACATTTCAAATTTGAAATGCCTGTTATTAACAGTAACATGCTCAGAAACCAACAATAACTTTCTTTTCTGTTTAGGTTATAACGGATCGAGAGCACCGCGGTGACACGAGGGCCGTAAGAGCATTAGATTCCTTATCTCAGAAGAAACTGAAACTAGACCAGGAACGAACACAAAACCCACTCCTCATCCACCTATATTTATAAAATACCATGAAATTTTGGAGCTAAGTAAAGAATGAGTGATTCTGCGGAAGAAAAATTTTCTCCTGGAGCAAAAAATTACTGCTCTGAGGAAAGTTAAATCTAAGAAGCACGCGACATCTGTCAAGAGACCTATGCGTTACAAAACGAGACGTGAAACTGTAAGTAAATAAGTAGTGGCTATTTTGTCCCAGTATTTTACACCAGATAAAATACGATGTTTGCTGAAAAAGAAACAACATGTCAGATGCAGCCCTCATGATATTGCAAATGCATTCATTTTAAGAGCTCTTCCCCCCAAAGCGTTCGCTTATCTGAGGAAGAGGAAATACACTTCACGCTGCCAATCAAGTCATCAAAGGTGGAAAAAGAGTTTAAATGCTGGCCGGGCATTTGGAAGGAAGTGTTAAATTGAACCAAAGATAGGTCACAAATGTTCAAACCATTTGAGGCAATGGCTGTCCCAAGCTTCGATGAAATGAACATTGACGATCACGTGAGATGATGATTCATTCGATGATGTGATACTCGGGCCACACAAAAATGTTCAGGTGGCGATGAATCGTATCTTCAGAATAGAAACAGCTTGTGTAGGTACGTTTGTACGTTCGTATTACGAATTTGATGTTACGATGACAAGCACGTTGTTGCAAACAATATCAATCATCAATTATCAAGGAGCTTGAAGGGGCCGGAGTGCGTGTCGTTACTGTTACTTGCAGCATGGGGGAGAGGGGGAGGAGAATGGAAACGTATGGAAAAATCTTTGGGTATCTACAAGCAAGACATATTTGTGCTACCCTGTGGACAGTAATCGGAAACTCTGGGTGTTATGCGACGTCCCTCATGTGCTAAAACTATTACGTAACAATTTCCTTGATAATGGAATCACTTTGCCAGGACTACAGTAACAAAGACTCTAATAGAAGATATCCTAAGGCGCCAGAAAAGTGACCTTTCAATCGTACACCATGTATCAGAGGCTCACCTGAGCGTTACTGGGCGTGCTCGTCAAAATATCAGGATTACTGCACAGGTATTTTCACGTCGCACTGCCCAAGCAATTAAATATGTTTTACACAAATATAAGGAGGGGAATATTATTGAACTAATGCAGACGATGTTTTGAACTCAAGGGTACATTTTGACTTCCAGACTGAATCAAGACTGTCTGGAAAATTATTTTCCTAGATTTCGAGGTGTCGATACGTTTTACAATTCCACTCCTTTCGAAGTGAAGAACGGAATGCGCCTCTTAATACTAACTGGATCGTCGCTATAAGGCCTGTCTGTGTCGGTGCGACGTAAGGGTACGTCCAAGATGCACGCTGGTTTTCTGAGTCAGACAGTCGGCGCCGAGTCGGCATAAGTATATCCTTTTTTGCTAAGCGGGACTGGCCATAATGCACCTGCGCGCAGGAAGCCTGCGCACTGGTAGTCTGACTCAGATGTTTACCGGAATGATTAGTTCATTCTGGTTTCAGACAACCTGCCGCGCAGGCTGTTGATTTTCGTTTTTGGTGTGTTTGACATTTTGATGAATATCGAGGATGTGAATAGGGGTTTTGTGGTAATTCGCCCAGTTCTTCGTAAGCCTGTGTTCAATTTTTTACAAAATAAAATAAAACTTATCCGAACACATTCCGAAATATTCGAAAAATCTGTTTTCGTCGGCAAGTAACTGTGGAGAAAGGTGTCTGTACTCCCCGTAACTAGATCTTAATTCATTTATTGGATGTATATCACTTCTCATTCGTCTGAACTTGGTTGTAATATTGTCACTTAGCAGCAATAGAGCTACAGCCTGTTCTCTTGTTAGTTCCATGCTACACTGATCAGTTGTATATCATATCTTTTCTTTTGTGGTAGTTCTGTCAGCGCTGACAACCAGCTTTCACAATGGCCACATCCCACCTGCCGCTCGGAGTCAGACAGTCAGCGCCGACTGTCTGACTCAGACAACCAGCGCGCATCTTGGACGTACCCTAAAACAACTAGCAAAACAAAACAAAAATACTAACTGGGAACGCGAACGACATACCTATACCGCATGGAGCCTCTGTTGCTGAGGACAGAAATCAACCTTCTACACTTTGTGGACCCCATACACCTGACGAAGGAACTGAAGAATTACAGAATTTCCTTTAAAGCGATCTTCGCATCAAAGTGACTGACAACACGCCCGATAATTAAAGTTTTGATGGAAGTGAAGAAAACTTGTTACTTAATAACGACCTGAGCAATTTAACGATTCTTAATGAAGATGTAACAGACGATGCTTTAAAATATGTGGCAGGTTACGTTGCCTACAAGTGTAATAATAATAATAATAATAATAATAATAATAATAATAATAATAATAATAATAATAATAATGTTATTTGCTTTACGTCCCACTAACTACTCTCTTACGGTTTTCGGAGACGCCGAGGTGCCGGAATTTTGCCCCGCAGGAGTTCTTTTACGTGCCAGTAAATCTACCGACACGAGGCTGACGAATTTGAGCACCTTCAAATACCACCGGACTAAGCCAGGATAAAACCTGCCAAGTTGGGGTCCGAAGGCCAGCGCCTCAACCGTCTGAGCCACTCAGCCCGGCGCCTACAAGTGTAAAATCATCGACAGTTCGTTGGGAACACAAACGAGTATATGTCGTCTTGATCCGAAAGTATCCACTGAACAAGACTGGATCACTATTAGTTCTAAAGTGGTTGGCTACGATAATGGAGTTTGAAGTTATTTTTGCTTCCATCCACGGACACTGCATTTCGAAATGCTATACAGTAATCGAAACCTAAACATCAAGTATACACTCGGAATTTCCCGAAATCGATAGGAAAATCGATAGGATTTTCATTCGGATTTGATATTTTAACTAAAAGGTTAAACGGCAAGCAATGAAGAAAAATGGAGTGAAGAAGAACCTACTCTGGGTTGTATCTCCTTAATAACCATGGATTACATTTCCTAGCTTAATATAAAAAATTAAGCCTTAACCGATGGCAATGTCGCTAATTTCGCCTATTGAAGGATATATATATATATTTTATTATTTGCTTTACGTCGCACCGTCACAGATATGTCTTATGGCAACGATGGGATGGGAAAGACCTAGGAATGGGAAGGAAGCGGCCGTGGCCTTAATTTAGGTACAGCTCCAGCATTTGCCTGGTGTGAAAATGGGAGAACACGGAAAACCATCTTAACGGCTGCCGACGGTAGGATTCGAACCCACTATCCCCTGAATGCAAGCACATAGCTACGCGACCCAAAACATATGGCCAACAGTTCGATCATCTTAGAAAATTTATTTTTCTATCAGCAGGAAGATTTTTTTATATCTTCATATTTTGCATAGGCTACCCGAGATGTACAGTAGCCCACTGATTTTCTGATTAAACATCTTTTTATTTAAGCTATTGCATCAGTCGGCTCAGTTACTTACTGTCCACGTATACAGGTGATCTCGTGATTCGGTTATCGCAGTATTGTGCAATGATGCTACATACGAACGGAGAGAATATCGATCGTTTCTTCCGAATATACAGCAGACAATTTCAACTCATAGTCATACGGTAGGTTACATAATAATGTTATTGGCTTTACGTCCCACTAACTATTTTACGGCTTTCAGAGACGCCGAGTTACCGGAATTTAGTCACGCAGTTGTTGTACTTTCCACTAAATCTACCGACACGAGGCTGACGTATTTGAGCACCTTGAAATACCACTGGTCTGAGTCAGGATCGAACGTGCCATGTTGCGGTCAGAAGGCCAGCGCCTCAACCGTCTGAGGCACTAAGCCAGGTGGGTAGGCTAGAGAGCTGAGTTTAATTAATTGCCGAATGTCAGCTAGTTATAAAAATACTGATTCATTAATCTAATAGGTAAATAGAATAACCTAATAGCCTACCTACTTACAAGCTAGGTACTTTGGAATTATGTTTTGACTACCTTTTTAACACTGCAAATAAATCCATCTATTATTTAAACCTGCCTGTAAGAAGAGGGCAGTGAATGCAAGTGGGTATTAATTTCAAATGAGCTGAGCGCGAGAGTACGTTATAGCGTAAGATTCCTTCAGTGTGCCATGGCTCTGTATGTATCGGCGGAGTGGAAGTTCGGCTCCCCGCTAATGACCAGTGTACCGATAATTGAACCGTGTGTGTATTGTGTCTCACTGATCCGTGAGTGCGCCATTCAGTACTGTCTGCTGCGAGTCAGCTGAATCGTGTGCCGTGAACTCGCCGTTTCTCTGAATCGATTCACTCGGACACTTGAATGAATCGACACACTTCTTCAAATCTTACACTCAGTAGCCAACACTAGTATGTACTAGCCATGAGTCTTGGTAGGTATGCTAGTTACCAATTGATGAACATAAATTGGCACACGGAGCGAAACACTGGCAACATAAATGAGTTAGCTGGAAATTGTATAATGTGCAATAAAGGAAAAAAATACCCTGGTATTATAAATTCACTCATTCGGGACAAACATTTCAGGTTTCCTATAGGAATCGATTTCTGTAACAAACTAACTGCTGTTACAATGTAACTTTTCTGAACAACGGACAAGAAGAACGAATAGGATACTGACTCGAGATGTTTAGCAGTTCACCTAAAAGGACGTGATTTCTCCAACAGAAGTCGAAAATTCAGAAATGACAAATCTGCTACTTCAGGGGCACATGTCGCTCAGGTTCACTCCGTCTACACTGGAAATGAGTATTAGATTAATTTCTGGTGGGTAAATGCTGCCGGGAGTAGATCTAACTATTCTAACCAACTTACTGCAGAGGTTGCGGATAGAGGAATCCCTTACTTTCCACTCTTGCCTGGTCTTTCATTTACTAAAAGGAAATTATCAAAAACCTACAAGAAGTACATTATTTGCTTTATAGGAAGCACTTCGTACGAGATTAAAACACAATATTGTGAAGTCTGAAACGAGATCTTCGGCGAGGAGGAATATTTAGAAGAATGGTCCAACAATATCATTAGAACAGCCTTCAGTAAAGCATACAGCGTGTTATAAAGTGAGGAAGGTACCTTCATTTTCTTTTATACTGAAATGTTCCGGAAATTCTCAAGAATGCACTTTCTACTTTGAAACATTCTAAAATTATGAATAAGCCAAGAAGCTTTCGTGGAAATGTTACAGATACTGACACGTAGTTGTAGTAAAAGGAAGAAAGGAAATATCAACAGGAATTATCCGAAAGGTACGGGATATTGACGGTAAATTTAAATCCGGCAGACAGCAGGAGTAGGTCAGTTAAGTCAGTTAAGTCAGAAATCGAATAATGAGGGATGGGTGGAATTCAATAATTCTACTGGAATGGGCACAAAGTTCAAAGACACAATCTTCTGATTGAATGCAAGCGTTGGGACTTGCAGAATTTGAACTATTCTAATTACAGCTATGAACAAAGTAGCCGTGAATTCAGCCCAATTAACTTAGAGGAATGAATGCTCATTTGCACACTGCATGGATACTCCTAGCGTGCTGAGCTGACATCCAGATGAAGAGTTACTCACCACCAGTGGATGAAGCACTATAGAGGAGAGAAATCCGAGTTCAAATTCTTGTCACACTACGCATTTATCTCGTATCTAACATTATGCTGAAACTACTCAAGTCATAGCAGTAGAACAAACTTAAAGGCTAATATCGTGTTTTGTCTGTCGTGCTGTATTATTGCACCAGGGATAACTTACAACTAAGTTATTTAAGCCGATAATCATGTTGTGCAGAAAATTAACGGTTGAATGGTCCTGGATTCAAGAATGTGGCTGAAGTAAAACATTTTCATACTTTTATTTTGAAATACTGGAGCATAAGAACAAGCAAGTACGTACAAATCGCGTATCGTTCCTGTTGTACAGAGATATTTGGCTCCATAACTATGTGGTCAGCACATTGGCCTTTGGTCATCGCGGCACCAGTTTGGGCTCCCAGTTGGGTTAAGGGAATTTTAATCTTAGAAAATTGGTCCTTACGTCGCACCGACACAGATAGGTCTTATGGCGACGATGGGATAGGAAAGACCTAGGAATTGGAAGGAAGCGGCCGTGGCCTTCATTAAGGTACAGCCCCAGCATTATCCTGGTGTGAAAATGGGCAACCACGGGAAACCATTTTCAGGGACGCAGACAGTGGAGCTCGAACCCACTATCTCCCGATTACTGGTTTGGAAAGAATTAAAGGAAATAAGAAGTCAAAACAGCTGATATGTAATTAATATAAAAATTCCACACCGTAACTTATGGAACTTTTAATTTATAACATACCGAGAAGTGGGGAGCCTCAGTGGCTCAGATGGCAGCGCGTCGGCCTCTCACCGCTCGATACCGTGGTTCAAATCCCGGTCCCTCCACGTGAGATTTGTTCTGCCCAAAGCGGAGGCGCGACAGGTTTATCTCCGGGTATTCCGGTTTTCCCTGTCATCTTTCATTCCAGCAACACTCTCCATTATCATTTCATAGCATCTATCATTCATTAATAAATCACTTTGGGAGTGGCGACCCCGTCGTACTACTAGCCTATATATGATTCAATCATTACATCTCTGACCCGGTAAAAAACTGGAAAACAGGTTTTAGGTTTTCATTCATACGGAGAAGTCCTCAAAACACGCTGGGCTGAATTAGGTCAACCCAGACAAGGTAACCCTGTTGTTTCGTGGTGGTTTCTTAGCATGTGTTTATAGGCCACTGTCAATAAAAGCCTGGCCTCCTCAGTCCGATTGTCTTCACTTGTCTTGAAGTGCATTGAATACTTAACGCTTGTCGAGAGTCGAAGTCGTTGTTTGAGATAATACTTTCTTTGTTGAATGTGAAAATTATCATGGGACTTCGCAATACAGACTAAAACCAGCATTTATGAAATATATGTGGAAACTCAAACCACGGATCTGTTCGATCATTCCATAAACAATTTCAATTAACGATCGTAAATTTTGTGTGGGAGTGTCCGAGTTCTTTGTCGTGACGGAACAACCAATGATAATGCTATGTTCTAGTGTAGCAGAGACATCGCACGAGTGCTGATAGAAGAAAGAAGACTCATTAGATGTTTGTCAACTTCAAACTAGAGTTTATGGATTCAACAACTATTTTCAGCTCCATAATGAGGTACTAAATTATTAGTTGGATTGGCTGGAGGCCGGCCGTCACCAGATATTCAGTACAGGCAGGTTCTACTTCTGTTATATGCATGCAACTAAAATGGTCGTCGTGAAAGCCTGTAAATAGTTGTTCGTAAATTGTAACGTTAAATGCGATATTCGCAGGTAGTGTGTAATTAGCTTGAAGTGAGATCACGGGTTAATTTGCAGGTTTACCTGCCAAGTTGGCCGTGCGGTTAGAGAAGCGCGACTGTGAGCATGCATCCGGGAGATAGTGGGTTCGAATCCCACTATCGGCAGACCTGAAATGGTTTACCGTGGTTTCCCATTTTCACACCAGGCAAATGTTGGGGCTGTACCTTAACCCTTTATAGGTTGCTGGTAAATATACAGTATTTACCACTTGGGTTTCCATAGAAACTGTTTAGATGGTAATACCCTAAGTGGCCATAACTGTCTACCTTCTAGTCTAGTAACGCTCTCTGGTAAGAATATTTACCACTTTTTCCGAAACTCGCGCTTCACAGCTATTTGAATCGTTCATCTCCCGGAAGTGGTACATATGTTTACCAGAGAGCGCCACTTGAACTTCACTCGTGTAAGCATTGTGTTGACCGTAAAATACAGCTCATTTTAAGCGAGATACTGGATTTCCCTGATTTATTTATGGCAACAATATATATGTTTGAATATTTTGATTATTTTGTGAACATAGATTGCATATTTTGTGGTTAACTTTGAAGGATTTTTTCAAAATTATGATTGGTCTACACATAAAGTACCAAGAAAGGCGAAATAGTGTGCTCGTTTTGCATATTGATAACGTACTCATTTTCAATGCAATTGGTAATATAAATACAGGAAAATAGACATCAGAGATTCTAGTTACACACTACACTATTCTGGCCAACATGTTATATTCACTAATATGAAAACATGCAGCAAGACTGTAAGGTTATGGTATTACGTTTTAGCAGTCACAAGATGTATTAGCTTCCCAAATTATGAAAAACGGATTTATATCCAAACAACACTTCATGTGTATTTCGGAAAAAAAAAAACATAAATTTAGTCCATGGTATTCAGTTCCTCCGAGTTAAGGGGCGTATACAGAAAATAATAATAAAAAATACATTTTCAGGGTAATTATGGATGTAAGAATTGACTGCCTCATGTAGTGGCTGACATCAGGGCTTCCCACAGGGGAGGGGGTGACGAATCAGACATTTATTTGGGGGATATATCCCAAAAGTCCCCTCACTCCCCAAGGCACTTGCCTGCCTGAATGCATATTTATGCTATTTTGTAAGATATCCTTATACGATCTTAGAAATTAATTTTAGACGATGACTTGTTCTGAATCGTATTGTTTGTAAAGAGAACTATGTGCCTAGTTCTATATCCGTGATGTTGTTCCAGCAATGTCTTTTATGAAGAAAGGCCTCTCAGAAGAGTCTATCATCAATTTCATCACAGACCCCATGATTCTAGTGCAATTTTCAGAGCCAGTGTGACATTTATAATTATATGTACTTCTTGTTCTATGCTTTCCATCTGAATTTAGCACTTATTATTTGCAAAACACTGTGAAAAGTTGCCATGTAAGAAAAGTGGTAAATATATTTACCAGTGCACACTCAGTGGGAAAAAAAGTCCTAAATGCTCTCTGGTAAAAATACTTACCACCCCATATCGCATAATCGAACAATGTATTGACTCAGATTTTGGTCAAAACCTAAACAGTAGACCCCAATGATATGGTATTTAATCAAATAAGTACTATATTTGGTTCCCCAGGGTTTTGCCCTATAAAGGGTTAATGAAGGCCACGGCCGCTTCCTTCCCACTCCTAGGCTTTTCCTATCCCATCGTCGCCATAAAACCTATCTGTGTCGGTGCGACGTAAAGCAAATAGCAAAGAAAAAAGTTGTGTGGGTTACTTTTGTACTCTTTGAAGTGCTTTAGAGGGTAATTAGATAGTACATTTCGTGTGTAAATTTAGTCATGACGCTGTTAATTTAATTCTTCTGTGCCTGTATGGAAATGAAGATCTACCGTAGAATTGAAGCAGGAATCTTTGGAGAGATTAGAAAGCACTCACTTCAATGACCACAGAGTGTGAAAGCTTGCATGAATTTCAGTCATTATGCGTGAAGAAGACCAACATCAACAGCGAGTGGAACTCATAGCTTCCCACGTGAATTAATTAGAGTTCTAGCCCATTCGGTTTATCAGCGATATTGTGTGTGGATAGAGTTCTCTTTGTTGAGGACGTACGCTCGTGTATTGGGTACACGACATGATGCTTGAAATTGTTGGCCGCCATTTGGGTTCTTGAGACTTTTTTACCCGTAAGGCGTATTGATGAGAATAAGCGAGAATTGAATGGAAAATAACATCGGCACATCAGGAGATTTGGCGAGGTATATAAAATAAGACGAGGTTACGGATGTTATCAGCACAGATGATTCATAAGCTAAGTCGTGAACACAGGGAGTAGAGTTGGGTCATTCATGAACAAACTAGTTCATTTGAACGACTCGTTTATTTGAACTGGTACGAGTTCGTTCAAATATTTTGAACGAGTCGTTCACACGAGCATACAGCATCTCAGAGGACGAAGGCCTAAGCAAGCACCACTTGCTGTAAAATGTACGTACTAGTTCGCGCCGCTAGTGCTGTTGCTAAGGTAGCTCATAATAAACAACCTCGTTCATTTGAACGACTTAGTTCATTGAACGAAGTGCCGCGAGAGCTTTTTCCACGAAGACAGCACAAATGAACTACCTCGTTCATTTGAACGACTTAGTTCATTGAACGAAGTGCCGCGAGAGCTGTTTCCACGAAGACAGCACAAATGAACTACCTCGTTCATTTGAACGACTTCGTTCACTGAACGAAGTGCCACGAGAGTTGTTTCCACGAAGACAGCACAAATGAACTACCTCGTTCATTTGAACGACTTCGTTCACTGAACGAAGTGCCACGAGAGTTGTTTCCACGAATACAGCACAAATGAACTACCTCGGTCATATGAACGACAAAATTAGCTCGCACGCGAATGGCCAATGCGTGCTGTGTTAATGGTTACAAATCAGCATATCTCCTCTCACACTTCTCAGCTGGAGGGGAGAAGGAGTTATACAAAATTTGAAAGCGTATCTGTCTCTCGTAGATACCATTTCTCCACATAGGCAGGCTGGCGGTGACGCTGTGGATTGGGAAGTCGTTTTCTGTTCGTGCTAGGCGCTACGAAAGACGACGATCAGATTCCAAATTCATAGAATGTCTCCCCTCTCTTCCTTGCTAGCTATGTAACTGAGGTCATGTTGGTTCGAGCCCGGTCCTATACGGTCCATGATACGCACGATGGGGTGATAATGTCGCCGGTTTACCTCTTAAAACAATATCCTACATAATATTAAGGAACAATACCGTTACTCGAATTTCCGTTACAAAAATGTGTTATCACATAGTAACAGACACAAGACTACAGTATTATATTCAGTACGCATAGATTATCTTAAGATGAGTGTATCGGCGTAGAAGAATAAACAACTAAAATAACAAAATGTGTTAAATTATTCACACAACATAGAAAACGCTCATAAATTTCAAGGTAAATGAAATGGCGTATGGCTTTTAGTGCCGGGAGTGTCCGAGGTCATGTTCGGCTCACCAGGTGCAGGTCTGTTGATTTGACAACTGTAGGCGACCTGCGCGTCGTTATGAGGATGAAATGATGATGAAGACGACACATACACCCAGCCATCGAGTCGGCAAAATTAATCAATAATGGTTAAAATTCTCGACCCTACCGGGAATCGAACCCGGGACCCCTCTGACAGGGTGCCGAAATACGACAGCCTCTTTTCAGAAGATTTACTGGTAAGTAAAGGAAAGTATTCGGGATGGAATTTCGGAACCTCGACGTCAGTGGAAACCGTAACAGTAAATTGGGGGCCGTTAAACAGTTCAGAAATAATAGCTGTTCAACCCTTTTTCCTGTGAGACGATTCCATTTATCGGTCACTATCTGTCCTGTCCCATGTCTAATGATGTCTTCTTTAAAAACAGGACGGTTCCATAGTGTTTGTCTTCCCCAGCTCTTTAACAGCTAAAATTCATCTTAGAGAAATGTTTTCCCGTGGATAAAACCGGTAAATAGCTTCTTCTTTCCCAAGCAGCTGATTCATACGCCCCTCGAACCGCCGAGCTTTAAATAGCGTAAGAGGTTGGGTGCGGTCAAAGGCTATGTGGTTTGTCATTCATATTAAGGAAGGACGAAGACCTAAGTAAGTATCATCTATTGTAAAATGTACGTAATAGCTCGCTAGCTAGCTAGTGCTTGTAGCTAAGATATCTCATAATAAATTTGAGCAGTGCCGCGAGAGCTTTTCCATGAAGACAGCACAAATGAACTACCTCGTTCATTTGAACGACTTCGTTCATTGAACAAAGTGTCGCGAGAGCTGGTTCCATGAAGACAGCACAAATGAACTACCTCGTTCATTTGAACGATGCGCCGCGAGAGTTACTTCCATGAAGGTAGCACAAATGAACTACTTCGTTCATTTGAACGACAAAATAAGCTCGCACGCGAATGGCCGATGGCGTGCCGTGTTAAAGGTCACATGACAGCACATCTCCTTTAGTACTTATCAACTGGGTGAGAAGGAGTTACAGAAAATTAGAACGCTTATCGGTCTCTCCGTCTCTCGTAGGTACCATTTCTTCACTTAGGCAAACTGGCGGCGGTATTGGGTAGCTGTTCGTGCTAGTAATAATAAACTAACACGTTCATTTGTACGAAGTGCCGCGAGAGCTGTTTCTATTACATCACCTCATGAACTACGTCAGGGTGGAGAACGGTATCGAATGAACTAGTTCAAGCAAATGAACTAATTGGACCCATCCCTGACAGGGAGTATATATATAACAGATGAAACGTGAAGGGTGCAGTTAGTCTTCTGCCAGATAGTAGAAGGGAAGGTCTCCCCCGCCAGAGATTACTTAAAAGCCGGGTGTACAGAAAGCAAGCCAATGTCCCTAGACAAGTATTTAAGCAGACCCGTGTGTAATAGTATCACGATCATCGGTAATAAATTGTCAGTTGTAACATGAGGTGTGTGAGAAATAATGTCACTCAAGAAAATAGTCACGTCTTCGTTAGTAGGGATATTCAGGATGAAGTCATGAGTGATGATCTTACAGAATGAGAGTTCGACTCCCATCTGTTCCTTTGTGAAGGCACCAGTTACACTTTGTTTGTCATTTGTTTCTGGTCCTTTTGTTATGTTTATTTCTGTGTTCTTTCGCTGCTCTCTTTATGTCGATTATGCTGCCCGTGAGCTCAGACTCACATCCGTGGTCGCGGGCTTTACTTGTCTCTTGCTTGACATGATCGCATTCATGTATTAGAATCTGTGTTATTTTGGGGAATTTATTATTGTGTATCGGTTAACCCCGATTATATGTGAAATAGTGTTAAATGCGTGCAGCGCATTATCTTCTTTATTGCGTACTTCATGTACATGAAATTATCAGGGTAACCTAACCAATAGGACGAAAACGCATCTGTATAGCCACTCATAAATGACGTGCCCAATTTTCGATGAAACGTCATTTTCTTTCCTGCGGGACATGAGATCCCCAGTGTTTCGTTCTTTTCTCTTATGAGAGCCATTGAAATCAGTGTTCTATTTACTTTCTATAATTTGCTATATACGAAACTGTTATATTTTCCCCTCTAAATAATAGTTCTCATTTACGTAGTTTATGTACCTCCTTATCCTGCCCATTATCATTTAGAGTTCAGTTAGCGATTTTATTACGGACGTACAACCTCTGAGGAGCTAGTTTGTTGCTTTAAGGACATGATAGGATACAATATAAAGTGGCAGGTAGGGATTCAGTTAGAATGACGTATAGTTTGACGTATACCGATGACTTGATCTTAATGGCAGACTGTCCTGAAAGGCTGTGGTCCTACACCTTACAACTTGAAAATAGGTGTACTTAGTATGATATCAAAATTAGCGTTTCCAGGACTAAGATGATGTCAGGACGGAAGGAACCTAAGGAACCTAACCTAAGCGATTATGTCAGGTCGGGAATACAAAACTGGAGCAGGTAGATCATATCATTTATCTAGGTTGTGTATTATCCGAGGATGGTAAGCGAGATTAGATCAAAGTGCAGTAAAGTTAATGCTGCGAGCTCGCAGTTACGAACTGTATTATGTAGGAAAGAAGACAGTTCCTGGTCGAAACTATCTTTACACTGGTATGTTTTAAGGGCAGATTTGGTGTTCGGGAATGAAGGATGGGTGAACTGAGAATCCCTTATTCATCACTGAGATGTAACAGACATGAAGTGCGAGAATGATCACTGGTATAAATAGATGGGAATGAGGAAATAAAGTTTAAAATAGGAATGAATTCGTTGGATGAAGCGAGCGGTTTCGGTGGTGGGGTCTCGTGAAGCAAATGGAGGTGGATAGATTTCCGAGGAGGATAATGAATTCGTTAGTAAAGAGATATCAAAGCGTCGATGATTAGACTGTTTCTGGTGATTTACGGGTAAGATGTATGGAAATAAACACGTTCACAGACTAGCTGGAAGAGGAGGATTGTGGAGGCGTTTAGTTAATTCACAGAGGTTTGCATACTGAACGCTAAAAGGCATTCTATAATATTAACATGTATGCATGTGTATAATAATAATAATAATAATAATAATAATAATAATAATAATAATAATAATAATAATAATAATAATAATAATAATAACGTTTCCATCCACAAACTACTTCACCGATTTTCTGAGACACCCAGGTGCCAAAATTCAGTCAGGAACTCTAACGACACAAGGCTGGCGTACTTCAGCACCTTCAAATACCACTGAAATGTGACCGTCATTGCTTATGAGAGAGCCTGCACCTTACAGTCTGATCCACTCAGCCCGGCCTTAGATATATCATGGGAATCATGTAGTGTAGCTCTGTCTTCCATAACCTGAGAATAATGACACATTCCTAAATGTGCATTCATGACTGCAAACTTGGCATTAACGAAATCCCCCAAAATTGGTCATTAAGGAGAGGGCGGGCAGTGTATTCACATAATATAAGGAATAGCAATAACAGATATTCTGATACGTTATTAGATTAAGGAAAAGTCTAAACTGTCACTAGCAGTACAGTATTTCAGTGATTTAAGAACTTCCCCTTAAACTACAGGAAACACGATAAAAACGTTTCAACACGAGTTTTAAAAACTCTATAATCATTAGTGCTATTTAGAATACACAGAATTTGTCAGAAATTGTGATGCTACACCCTGAATTAATGTAAATATCTCCCTGATGTTAATCAACAAATATAAACTGTAGTGTGAAATGAATACAAAACATTTGCAAGCCTTGGCTTCCAGGGATAGTGTAGTGTAAAAAGTTGAATTTATGAATATTTATGCAAAGGTTAGCGTTATTCCCCTGTGTGAATGGCTTCGTCAATTGCGATAGCGTGTTGTTTAATGAGAGTACAATTATTTTTAATATCGATAACAAATTCGTGCAGAGGAATAGGCTTAACACCCGTGAAGCACTGACCTTCGATACTGCAGTCCATAAAGACTACGGCATAAAAATCAAACATTGCACTTTTGGTGGTAGGTATGGATTGCACGGTGTAGGTAGTTATGTAATTCTTTCCTGTGCACAAGATTGTGCGATTGAATCCAAGCGCAGTTGGATTGCATTTATGAGTTGAAAATGGCGGATGGCTTTTAGTGCCGGGAGTGTCTGAGATGTTCGGCTCGCCAGGTACAAGGTCTTTTGAGTTGACTCCCGTAGGCGGCTTGCACGTCGTGATGAGGATGAAATGATGATGAAGACGACGCATACACCCAGCCCTCGAACGAGCGAAATTAACCAATATGGTTAAATTTCCCGACCCTGCTTCGGGACCCCTGTGACCAAAGGCCAGCACGCTGAAAATTTAGCCATGGAGCCGTACTTTTAAGAATTAAAATACGATAGATCTAATCAGTAGGTCTAACGGCACATAAATGACTCTCTCTCGGTAAAATGGTCAGGTTTGAGGGCTTCAGTTCATAGGTTTCGATTCTAGGCCGCAACGGGTAATTTAGTTAGACCTAAGGCTTATTAATTCCTCTCACTCGGGGACTGGATATATTTTTTGGTCTCCATACACACTACTTCACGAAGACACACCACATCATACTATTAACCACCATAGAAACATGCAATAGTGATTATACCCCTCAAGATAGGTTGATGTCAAGAAGGATATCTGGCCGTAAATCAGGGGCAAAGATCACATCCGCAACCCCTCCAGGATGAGAAAAAAATAGCAGATGAATAATGACAAGCTTTTCATTGCAAAATTCCAACACTTCAGCGCCCCTTAAAATCTATAGTAATTGTAACAGTAGTACGGCTTCTTCCTTGCTGTACGCAACCCTTCTAACGCCTGAAAGTAGTGAAGACTAAGGCTCCCTTCACACGCATCGGTTTTGACCTGCCGGTTTATGCTGGACGAAGTAGTGAATTACGTAAAAGCATTTTAGTTTTCACACATGCTGGTGCCCGGTAACGCGTCGGGTATCAACCGGACACACTCACTGGAGGATCCGGTTGCCAGCCGGGAGCAGGACTACAGTGGTGAACGTGATTGTATGAGTGCTTTCACACACACCGGCCATCAATCGTCCGTCTGCTCTACGAAAGTACAGTTGAGTGTAAATATGGAAGACGTCGAAATTGATATAGAACTATTGATGTCGTTGGTTGAGGCCAGACCTGTACTGTGGGAAAAGTCAAGTGATATCAACAAAGATCGGGATGGTACAAGAAAGGGGTGGAAGGAAGTATGTTAAGGTCTGCAGGAAGATTTTGGAGAATTGAGTGATAATGAAAAAAACATTTTTGGTAAGTAACTTATATTGTAGTCGGCCTCTATGGTGTAGTGGTCAGCATGATTAGCTGCCACCCCCAGAGGCCCGGGTTCGATTCCCGCTCTGCGACGAAATTTGAAAAGTGGTACGAGGGCTGGAACGGGGTCCACTCAGCCTCGGGAGGTCAACTGAGTAGAGGTGGGTTCGATTCCCACTTCAGCCATCCTCGAAGTGGTTTTCCGTGGTTTCAAAATTCCTCTCCAGGCAAATGCCGGAATGATACCTAACTCAAGGCCACGGCCGCTTCCTCCCCTCGTCCTTGCCTGTTCCTTCCCAATCTTCCCACCCTTCCACGAGGCCCCTGTTCAGCATAGCAGCTGAGGCCGCCTGGACAAGGTACTGGTCCTCCTTCCCAGTTGTATCCCCAACCCAATGTCTCACGCTCCAGGACACTGCCAATGAGGTGGTAGAGGTGGGATCCCTCGCTAAGTCCGAGGGAAGAAACAACCCAGGAGGGTAAGCGAATTAAGAAAGAAGAACTTGTATTTTATGTGACGACCTAACTACAGAAACACCTTTTCATTATTGCATTTTAAACAGATACAGACACTGTTAGGTCTTAAACCTTTGATACCTGCCACTTGACGGCACCAGTATCAGAAATATACGTACGAAAATAGTTAAATAGCTTTTTCTTTCCATCTTTTCATAGATCTTCGAATAGCGCATGAAACAGACCTGTTTTCATTTATTGGATGAACCCAACGAATTATATTCCTTTTGTTTTTTTGGTAACGTCTATACAAAAGAAGAATGGCAATAATACGACTATGATCCATACTGTACAAGAGCTGGCGTATGACTGAATGTCCTGTTTCAACGGGCAAGTGTAAAAATAAAACTCAGACCGGCCGGTCAAAACCAGTGTGTGTGTGAAGGGAGCCTCACGGCGATTGGCTAAACTGAATGATGTCTACTTAAATTTCATATTAACAAAAAGATGTCACTACGGCTGTTTTTGAGTGCCACCTAGAGACATGAACCGGGCGAGTTGGCCGTGCGGTTAGGGGCGCGCGGCTGTGAGCTTACTTCAGGGAAATAATGGCTTCGAACTCCACTGCCGGCCGCTCTGAAGATAGTTTTCTGTTGTTCCCATTTTCGCATCAGGCAAATGCTGGGGCTGTATCATAATTAAGGCCACGGCCGCTTCCTTCACACTCCTAGGCCTATCTTATCCCATCGTCGCCGTGAGATCTATCTGTGTCGGTGCGACGTAAAGCAAATAAAAAGAAAAGACTTGGATTGTGTACAACATAAGCAGAATATTACTTCTGCTTAGGGGTTGGCAGAAGGATGACTTGAGTCGCTTTTTTCCAAGTTGCCACTACTGCCTCTTCTTTTCAAACAATATGGCGGGGGAACTGGCCTTGCGGCTAGGAGTGCGTTGCCGTGAGCGTGCTTCCGGGAGATAGTGGGTTCTAACCCCAGTGTTGGCAAACCTGAAGATGGTTTCCCATTTTCACCCCAGGCAAATTCTGGGCTGTAGCTTAATTAAGGCCACGGCCACTTCCTTCCCATTCCTAGACTTTTCCTATCCCATCATCGGCATAAGACTAATCTGTGTCAGAGCGACGTAAAGCAAAATTGAAAAAAAAAAAAATTTCCAATCAGCGCCCACCTAGTTCCTATATAAGCTAAAACTTGAGCTTTAGGGATCTACTTTATCTTGAATTTCGCGGCGTTAAGTGAGGTTCTCCTCCCAGGAGACAACGGACTGGCTGGGGCAGCAGAATGTAGGCATCTATGTGACCTATAATATGAACTTACATGCATGGGGCGACGGGAAGATAACAGAGTTCCCCAGTAGCATGTAACAGTTAGGGCGTGCTGCTATTACCTTGGTTTTAGTGTAGTGCTTCCTAGTGTTCACTTAAATGTGTATTCTGGGCTGTCTGCGGACGGAGTGTGTAAGGGCAAGTCACGTGGTATAAACTCTAGTGAAATTATCCCTCTGAATACTAGAGGCCAAAGAGGTTAATGTCTCTTTTCTATATCAAAAACCAAGGATTTATGGAAATCTATTGAATCCGCAAAGATAAACAACGTCGTGTTTTGTAAAATGGAGCTTCCTCTCCCCTGTTAAAACTTATAAAACTGTAAATATCTTTTCTATAATTTGCTTGTTAAAATTTATTAAAATGCTGTTGTTTTTGAAAGGAGATAAACGTCAAAAGGAAGAAAAGATAATCTGAGAATCCATTCTAAATTTACAAATTTCTTCGTGTGAATTTGGCCAGTGCCTAGGCCCTGAGGTTTTTGAATACGAAGGCGTTAACGCGTAGAAGTATCATCATTTTTGTGCCAGAACTAGCCGTCACAAGGTAATTACAGTGGACACTACCTTACTTAGCGGGAAGTGATTGCAATGGGGCTCGGTAAGTACCCATTTCGCTGGTCCCGTTGCCTGGGGGAAGCAATCCTGTCTCTCACACGGAATCCCCGGATTCGATTACCGGCCAGTCAGGGAATTTTGTCTGGATATGATTGTTTTCAGGACGATCCATTCGCCCTACGTGCGAATAGTTGAGGGACTATCGGATGGTGAGTAAGCGGGTCCGGTATATAAAACCCAAGAATAACAACCGAGAGCATTCGTTGTGTTGACCACACGTCACCTCGTACAATGCAGGCCTTCTAGCTGAGCAAAGGTCGCTTGGTATCCCAATGCCCAACGTGCTTCTAGCGCCGTGGTGTTGATTTGTGTGTGTGTTTGTTTGCTTATTTGTTGGTAACTGTTCGAGTCATACAGTTCCTCGCTATTTTCCTCTCATGTTCTGTTTTTTCTTTTCCCAGGCCTGTAAGCAAGCTTCGACTTGTGGTCGAGAATGATTTGAAACTGCAGTTTCACAGAAAACAGTACTCCCTACTTAAAAACCATTTTATCCCACTGGCAGGATTTCCTACCGGTGTTGTTTTCTCTATCTAGATGGCAGTGCATTAAGTTAATTTGTTTATTCACTGTGTTAGCATATTCCCTGACCTTTACAGAGAAGCGAGTTATAAAGATCCATACCATAATTTCGTTTTATTAATCACCACAGGTGTATTAGTTTGAGCAAAAGATCGAGTGGAATGAAATGGCATACAGCAACAGACATACATCGTAAGTATTACTTTACTTCACCTTGGATTTCACTAGTATTATGTATTTAAGTTCTCAAGACAGTCAGAAAGACTGTGTTGCTACTGGACGTTTGCTCATTATTCTTGAAAGGGCAACAATTAACCATTTAAATCCTCTGGCAGGATTTCCTGCCATTGGGATATAACACTATCATTGTTAGCCATAATACTTATAGTCCTAAAAATGCGTGTTCTTTTTATTTTAGGCTGTGCGTCAATGAAATATGTGACCTGTTAGAATGTGATGCCCTGGATGATGTCAATGTGACTGGAATTTCTGTACTCCCGCCCGTTGAAAATGCAGACACAGAGACAGATGCTGACTCCGACAAAAGTGATGATGAAGTAGATTTTCAGTTGCATCATTTACCTAGGCGAATACTCAAAAGTTCTGCTGAACTACTTATAGAAACGGACGAAGATTAGCCAGTATTTAGTAGTTCTAACACTTCATGCTCACCACCAACTTCAGCACTAATACCCATTGATCCAGTCAAAGAAAGCGGTTTTCCTTGCAACCAATATGTCACCTAAATCTCCTATATCCAGAGAGACCTCCAATGTCCTGCACCCGAGATCTGCGCGCCATACATCGGTTACATTATTAGCCGGATCAGCTGTTACAACAGATGAAGCTCAAATGCCACCAAGAGAGAAGACAAATAAGAAAATAAGTTTTGGTGCTTGTGTCAAAAAGTTGGACTAAACATACCATCGTACAAAGAGCCTTACCATCCAAATCTGACAGATTATTGGAGGGAACACTTGAAATTTCCTATGGACGCCTCTCAGGTACTTTATCCAAATGAACTCATTGATCACATTTTAGAACAAAGTAAAATATACAGTGGACAAACGAATCTTTCAGTAGAGTGCTTGATTAAAGAAAATATTCTAGTTTTCTTAGGAATATTACCCCTTTCTGGTTACGTACCTTTGCCTACCAGACGTATGTTCTGGAGTTTGTCCTCTGACACACATAACGAACTTGTAAGTGAATCCATGCGCAGAAATACGTTTGATGATATAATGTGACGGATTCACTTAGCATATAACACAGCTATTGATGGAGACTGTTATTACAAAGTTAGGCCAATGTTTCACATGCTCAATGAAGCGTTCAAAGCTATAGATAATCCAGAGTTTCTAAGCACTGATGAAACTGTAGTACCTTATTATGGAAGATACCATACACAACAGTTCATTCGTGGCAAACCCATCAGGTTTGGTTTTAAACTTTGGACCATTTGTTCAGCAGATGGCAATATGCTTCATATCGAACCATAGTGCGGAAGCAGCACTCGTATTCCCCCTTCAGGATCAGGCCAAGGATATGGTATTGTTACAATACTTGCCAAAAATGTAACATTGAAGCTGGTTCACATATTGTTTTTGACAATCTTTCCCCCTCCATTCCTCTTCTGGAAGATTTGTCACAAAAAGGAATAGCTGCTACGGGGACTATCAGAGGAAATAGGATTGGAGGTGCACCCCTCATTGACAAGAAATCTTTAGAAAAGAAAAGAAGGGGAGCTATGGACCAAAACAGTTGCTGATGATATAATAGTAAGGTGGTTTGACAATAGAGTTGTAACAGTTGCTAGTAATGCTGTAAAATCCAATCCACTTACATCTGCTAAAAGGTGGTCTGCCAAACTGAAGAAATCTCTCCAAGTGCCTCAACCTAAACTAATAGCAGTCTATAATAAATACATGGGAGGAATTGATTCACATGACCAATATGTGGCTACATACAGGATTCATATCAGGTCCAAAAAATGGTGGTGCCCATTGCTTGTTTGGGGCCTGAACTCAGCTGTTGTGAACGCTTGGGGCCTTTTCCGAAGTCTTGGTAATAATATAACATTGCTAATGTTCCACCAGGATATTAGTCAGCAACTGCTCCTGCAGTATGGAAGTGAAAGGAAATGCTCCGGTCCAAGATTTCAAATCAGTGGCATCGCCTATAATGAAACATGGTTTGATGAAATAAATCATTGGATAATAAAACGTGAGCAACCTAATTCGAGATGCAAGCAGTGCAAAGGTAGAACAACGTACAAGTGTGAAAAATGTAACGCACCTCTTCATCCTGAATGTCACAAGCACTACCATGTGAGACCTCTGTAAAGAAACAACACAGTGCAAGTTTTCCTAACAAGTTTGTTTCAAAACGTTTTTATAGTTATGCAATAATGTGGACTCAGTCATCATTGCTGATATATTTTGGCACATTGTTGTAAATGTTTAACCTGATGAGCATTATTTTGTAGTACTTTGACAATAAGTTCAAAGTGACAAGTTGAAACAGATAATGATTAATCCCAGTGGCAGGAAACCCTGCCAGGCTAAAAATAACCCTGAAAATGATGTTAATTCAAAATCCATTTTTTCTTACAGTTCCACACCCCCTATTGAGTAACTTTGGTGAAAATCAAGGCAATCCTCCGAAAAAAAAATTCTGGGAACAAATGGGTTAATGGTGATTCCTCATATTTGCTAAACACAGAATTATCTACAAAGATTTCATAAATTACTCTTCTGAAGCAATGTGTCAATCAAAACATCCCTGATTAGATAGGTAACGTTAATGGTAGAGTCCTTGCATAACACAGCGCTTGTCATCTGAATTCCACTGAGAATTTGAATGTAAACAAAAACTGTATAAGCGTTCCTCTTTAATTAATTGACTGACACGTCTGTGTCATGTTTCTTTAATTAGAAGCCGCAAATGTCCACATGAAGTAGAGTTGGGTTACCTTTCGTTGCAACCAGAGACGATCTTCCGGTAAAAAAGTCATGCTGCTGAGCTCTAAATACTAGGGCTCGCCAATATACAGGGTAATTCAAAATAGTTTTACAAACTTTCGGGATAGGTTCCTTACACCAAAGCAAGAAAAACGTGCATTTAAACATATGTCCCAGTATCTTTCGAAATCGATGTATTAAAGTTTAAAATGTTATTAATGAACGAACATATTAAAGTGACACATTAATCTGTTTTTGACAATGACATTGTCACCTGTTAGGGAGTGTTTAACACATAAACTCATATCAAATACTCAAAATGTTCACCTCTTGCGTCTAGAAACGCATGCACTCTTCGAACCGTGGACTGTCGCACCCTTTTAAATACTCCCTGACGGTGTCGAATGGTTTCGCAACGTTCCATGTTACGTCGAAGATTTTCTTCATCCGGGTTGTCCACTGCAAAAACCAGTTGTTTACGTTGCCCCCAGAGATAAAAGTTCGGGGGAACGCGCAGGCCATGCAACTTCTCCTCCTTTACTTATCTATCTGTCACGGCAGATACCAGCCAATGCTTCTCGAACAATGAGCCTAAAATGTGCTGGAGCTCCGTCATGCATAAATCACAGGTTTCTCCTTATTTGCAGGGGCACATCCTCTAGCGAGTCTAGGAGAGTGTTCTGAATAAAGTCCCTGTAGAAAGCACCCGGAAGGCGTGCTGGGAGAACGTATGGACCTACTAGACAGTCAGCTATAATTCCAGCCCACACATTAATCCTAATATAATACTGATGTCTAGCCTGAACTGTAGCACGAGGATTAAGAACTGCCCATGTGTGCTGGTTGTAGAAGTTTGTTATTCCACATCTTCCAAATGTTACCTCATCTGTAAACAAAAATGAAGAGACAAAAGACGGATTGGCAGTATGTGCAAGGAACCATCGGCAAAAGTTCTCCCGTGGTGGGTGATCGGCGGGCGAAAAGTCCTGCACACGTTGAAAATTATATGCATAAGGGAGCTCCTCGTGAAGTATCCTTCATGCAGTACTTTGAGATGTACCACATGCCATGGCCACTAACCCATGTGCTAATACCTGGATCTTCTTCGACAGACTGGAGAATGTGTTCTTCCTGGTCAGGCGTACGAGCAACTCTTGGTCTTTCTCGATCAACTGTCTGTGGTTCTACGGATCCTATCTCAGCAATACGACGATAAACACCATCAAAGGTTGGATGAATCTGCTGTCTTCGGTCAGAAAACTACCTCTGATACAGCCGTGCAGCCTCGTATCCATTACAATTCACGCGGCCGTTTATAAAAATTATGTCTCCCTGCTCACGAAATGAAGCCTGTATTTAATGAGTAATGCCGCCGTGATAGGCGATAAAGGTGAATTTTTGAGACAGGCTATATTTTGTTGATGGCGAAGAATTTTTGAGAGAGGCTGTATATTGAATGTGACATTTCTGACGCAGGCTGTAGTGGAATTCCGCTAACAATCCGGAACCGCTGACCGGGGAAATTCACTAGAAGATTGTAGCTCTTGGCAGTTAAGTCCAAGTGACGATTTAGGTAAAGTCAGCATAATGAATATTATAGTAGGCGACCTCAAGGGCAGAAGAGCATTCTGAATACACGGTTGGTGTTATTTGACTGTTATAACAAATTTCCACTCAGTAAAGTTCATATATTAGGAGACGATAATTTATCCTTAAATCGGAAAGATTGTGGGATGAGATATTGGACGTTATTAAAGCGATAGTTTGGCTGTGAATTTCATTGAATTTCGCTTCACTGGATAGTTTATGGATATGGATGTTTGGAATAGTGAGATAGTAGGCGAAGTTTGGGCCTCACCCCAGAATTATAGTATGGATTTTTGCGGTGGTGATGATTACTGTTTTGGCGATATTCACGTAATGTTAGACGTGTGCTGAAAGTCATTATTTTTTATTAACTTCATTGCGTATGTTGAGATCATGCTTGAGTTGTGGATTGCTTGCCACGCGCTATTTATTTTCAATTTCAGGTTTTATTGACAAGATAGGGACTTAGTTGCATTTTCCGACTTGCGTTCATTCACTGGCAAGATTTGTTTCATTGTGTGCTATAGTTTCGGAAAGGTTTCCAGCTAAAATATCAGAGAGTGTGTTCGAAGTTACGATTTCGCCTGACATTCTAGATAAAGCGTAGACAACAACATTTCCGCTCGACAATAGATTTAGGACATCACACGTTATCATAGGAGTATATTGATGATATGACGTCCCAGTTAACTCTCAACAATAGGTTTAGGAAGGTGTGTGTGTGTGTACATAGATGTTAGTGTTAGGGTGTGTAGACATTATGTAGGCCCGACGATAGGTTTAGGGTGTCGTCTGTATATACTCATGTCTTAGATTCGGTGTTTTTGCGAAGTGACTTGAGCGTTGGTAGTGTCTGTAGTAGTGTATGCAATGCGAAGGGTGTTAGCTAAGTAATATTGAGGCCATGTTTCGACAACCCGTACCAGCTGGCAGGTATTTACCTAAGATTATGGAACCACTAGTGGCATGAACGTGAGGGTTGTCCAATATTGGGTACTGAGCTAACGGTGATTGAGTATTTACTGCAGTTTGCCATACGCGTTTGAGTTCAGTGAACTTTTTTATATTTTTATTTACGGACTATTGTTTTGTCGTTGAGACGTCCGATGGCTTCGCTAGTGTGCGTGCTGACACTTAGTTTATTTATGTGAGACTTGAGTTACGAATGCGGGTTCGATTCGTCAGCCGGGAATATATTTCATTTTAAATTTTTGTCTTTCCTTCATTTTTGTAACAGTTGATCGTGGTCGATCAATAACTTTGTAGTTAGTTTGTTGGGACAAACAATAAGTAGACAGATCTGTAATGGTAGTCGTTGTTGTAAAGGAAATAATTCCCAGATTTTTGATTTTATTTTACCATGTGGACTTGTAATTTTATTAAACTTAAGTAACCATTATAACCTGAAAGTTGGTTTCATAAGAATATTTTTTCAATTGATTTACCACATTTTATTTAACTTCAGTGTTTGGCATTTCTTCTAAATGCGTGATGAATAAGTGTTTCCTGCATTTCGCAGTTTTGTTCCTTCAGAGCAACGTAACGTAAGATACTCTCGGATCGAATTGTTGTTGGTTCCTTCTGAACAGCTGTTTGGGTGATGCACGTTTCGGCATCAGGATTATTCTGTAACTTAAGGGTGTCACGAGATGGCAATACATGGTGGAATTTTATTTTCAATTATGAATGCTGCTGTTAACTTGCAGTGAACACCATGCTTTCCAGTCGTATTTCTCAACCTATCCAAAGCAACTAATAGTCAATTTGGTTCGATTAAGGGTCCATTCGGCAGGTGTTCCCATATCCGACAGGGTATTTGACTGGTGGATAACCGTAGTTAAGAGTAAATCTGGAATTCTACTTGTTGAAGGTCAGATTTTCCACGGATCGTGTGAATTCATTCTCAATTATCATTTGGATCAATAGGTGCCCGATTTTCAGGTTTTCTTTCACTTTTCTAGTTTTCGCTGTCCACTAATGTGATATTTCTACTTTTCTCCGAAGAAAATTCTTCGATACGGTAACTAATAAAACTAACGTCATGCAATGTGACTGCGTTTGAAACATTAAATAATTAAACGTGAAATAATGCACTGAAACGGCTTTACTGCCGACACCCGTTCTATTGTCATTCTATCCATTTCGTTTCGTCATATTGCAGCAAGCATTTATTTGCGTTCTATGTTTAGTCCTGTTTGTATTTTAAATTTAAATTATCTACAATTTCTGCAAGGAAGGGGAGACATAACACAGTGGAGACAATGAGTGGGTTGAGGGCTTACATGAGAGAAACAATTATAGTTTTGGTGACTGTATCATGTTGGTCAACGTGGGCAAAGCGGCCAATGTAAAGCAAACTCTGAGCAGATGGGTGTAATGTATATTCCAGAAGAAAGGTAAAGGACAAAGGTTTGAGCGAATTTCAGGGAGATAGTATACAGGGGTGATATACTCTCTATTCAGTCGTAATGTGGTAAATTGCATGTACAGCTGATATGAGTGATAAACAAAACAATGTCCCGCGGATCAAAATCACAAACGTTTGAATCATGGAGGGAAAAACAACAATTCCCCACATTGTACATAATCCAGTAGCTTTCTATCCTTAATACGAGGCACATGTAGTCTTCATGGACGTAAGTACTCTGTACCGACGAATCAAGAACAAGAAAAGAAAGAAGACAAAAAAAATAAATCATGTATATTTTATATCAGTTTAGGAGTGATCCTACTCTATATTCAGTCGCAATATGGAAAATTGCATGTACTGACAAACACAAGCACGTTCCATGGATCACAATTACCGCTCTCCATATATCAAATCATTGGATTCTCCAATCGTGTGTGCTAATAACAATGGAGTTTCCCCGAATGATACTACTGGAGGTTGTTTGGATGATCAAATGAAAATCAACTTTGTTTCACATCAAAAACACGTTCAGAACACATCTGTACTACTTTCATGCCAAGCAAACGTTTGAATCTTACACCCGGTGAAGGTGCATTGTTATTGTTACTGGTATTGTTTCAGAAAAGTACACCATAATATAATGTGTTTCCAACGCATTTACTACACCCTCTTGGGTTTGTGGGTGCGAACTGTGTAGTTTATGAAGACTAGGTCCTGATGTATGGTCGGGTGCCCTTCCTGTTACCAACCACATGCTTTTACTATAGAGTGTTTCTGTTGTAGTTAGTAGTGTGGTCGTTGTGTGTACATGAAGGTGAGTGTATTGGAACCAACACAAACAGTAGTCTCTGGCGTCAGAGGAATTAACCCGGCAGAGTTAAAATCCTGGACCTTCTAAACCAAAGGCAGCAACGCTTATCACTCAACCAAGGAACCAGACAACAATACAAAATTATCCAAAATTAAAAATGTCAAAAATATTAATGGTAAAGAAATGCTTGTTTTTGAGTCTGATATTTTCTTTTTTTCTTTTTTTGCTGAAACACTTTTATATCAAGCAAAATTTTTTCAAGAGAGTTTTAAACTCTTATTTTAACATATTCCCTTGTAACGCCTAAACTGTAATTTCTCAAGCTCCGTCTGGATTACGTTCCCAAAATAACCCATTGTTTGCAGAGCGTCGATTGCGAATTATACTCCTAGCTGGTATAAGTTTATTTACAGTTCAGGCTTGCTTGAGTTCCACCTGAACTGAAATTGAGCAGAGCAGCTCAGCTAGGCGCCCGTTGATGCTATCCGAGTGCGGCCGAGCTCGCTTGTCCAAAATGCGGGCAGCTTACGTCACAGTCAAGCGAGAGAGCGAACACACTAGGAGCAGTGACGTTCGATGGTGACTACGAAGCTCCCCTCGCACCATTCAGCGGAATGTTGATTGGAGTACAGTATCTTTTAAATACACTATAATCACAAGAAAAAGCAACCTTTTAAAAATAATTGGGTTTGATTTATACTACGCTCGATATTAATAAATATGGTTTTATTTTCATATATTTACACATTCAAAGACAACTGATACCTTACTAGTTTCGTGTTAGAATGTACGAATATACGGGTTTGAAGAACGCAAGCTACGATTTACAATTTCTTGCATGGGGATGACAGAATTTCCGCAAAGAAAAGTGCATTTCCTTTTATTATTTCGGTAAAATACAATATACGAATATTTACATAATTCAACAAGTTTCATGCTGGGGTTTGCAGAGTGTTGTAATGCTATGTGAATTTCTCTGTTCATTGAGGTTCTGAAAATAGTATTTGAAACTTTTTTTTGCTATTTGCTTTACGTCGCACAGACACAGAAGGCCTTATGGCGATGATGGGATAGGAAAGGCCTAGGAATGGGAAGGAAGCGGCCGTGACCTTAATTAAGGTACAGCCCCAGCATTTTCCTGGTGTGAAAATGGGAAACCACGGAAAAACATCTTCAGGGCTGCCGACAGCGGGATTCGAACCCACTATCTCCCGATTACTGGACACTGGCCGCACATAAGCGACTGCAGCTATCGAGCTCGGTATTTGAAACTTATGACCGGCAGTCCATTGATAATAGCTACTCTCTAGACACGCGTGAGTTTCATCACTAATTAAGACATAGATATTTACTATCCAAGTATAACAACACTAAGTACCATAACACGTACAGTAGGTATACAATGTGGTCTGATGTTATTCCCAGTAAACAGGCTTATATTGAGTTAAAATAAAAATGCTATTTACTTTACGTCGCACCGACACAGATAGGTCTTATGGCGACGATGGGACAGGGAAGGGCTAGGAGTGGGAAGGAAGCGGCCGTGGACTTAATTAAGGTACAGCCCCAGCATTTTCCTGGTGTGAAAATGGGAAACCACGGAAAACCACCTTCAGGGCTGCCGACAGTGGGGTTCGAACCTACTATCTCCCGAATACTGGATACCGGCCGCACTTAAGCGACTGCAGCTATCGAGCCCGGTATATTGAGTTTAAATGATCTGACAAACTAAATAAACAACAACAAAAACAACAACAACAACAAAGCACAGCTTATCCGCCTCATTAATTATATTAGGAATGTCTCTATAGATCACCCCTCTTAAAATGTAATAGTGGGAATTGTAATTCACGCGTAGAAACCAAACATATTTTGAGGTACCGGTAAACTCTTTATTGTTTACAGTCAATATAAGTAAGCAGAATAGAAATACCTAATTTCTCAGAACGTAACATACATTGAAAATTATCTGGATTTATGTCCTCACGAAATTAAATAAAACACTATTCCCTCAATACTCAGATGAACGGTTATTGGCTTTCACGGCGACAATGGTACTATTGCTAAAGCAACACTGATCTCTCGCCCGTTCAGTACCCGCGGGACGAGAAGTCAGTAGCGTAGCCAGGGTCGACCGACGATGGAGATTATGGTTGCAAAATAACGATAGAATATAATGGAGATGCTTGTGCGTGTGTGGTGCGCGCATGCACAAGTGTCATAAGGACACGCGTACAAGTAAATTATGTTGATATTCAGATTGCAGTACCGGTACATTATAAAATCTTACATTAAAATACAGGACAAGAAAAATATTATCAAAGTAAATCGTTTTATGACGAATGAAATGTTCAGATTACTATCCAAAGTCCAAATTTCTAGCCTACTTAGAAAAATGATTCAAGAAATCTGTTGGTTTTACAGTTTTGTCTCTGTGAATATTCAAAACATCCCCTTTCACTTGTTCATTGTCAGTTTCTTTTAATTTGCTTTCGTGAAAATTCCATGGTGGTTGGGGGGGGGGGGTCCCCGTTGGCTACGCCCCTGCTAGGAGCTCATCGTGTGCATCTGTGCTGTAGAGCGTGTATTAGTCACAGGAACTTCTTGGCCCATGACTGTTTGCTAACAGTTACGGGCGGGAGAGGGTGTCTCTATGACGATCTCAGGTTCAAAGACGAGAGAAGATCTACCTCGGTGCAAATAATGATCGCATGTGTGTGTGGTGGGCGGGGGGTCATTCAGGTGAGCCATACACCCCCGGAGTATAAAGCAGTGAAACTAAAGACCATTGTAGAGAGCCACAGCGAACAGTGTCCGTTTACCTCCGGTGATTTTGCAGGAAACATTGAAGTGTACACGGTACATAAGTAAAATCATCCAAACAACGATTCTTGCAACAACAGAGGGATGTGGCTGGACAATGCCAGCCCACAGACCGATAGTGCAACGAAACACGCTCTCCAAGGCGTTCGTCAAACACCTCAGTCAGCAGTGTTACAAGACCAGCCCTTCACTGAGTAAGTGTGGAACAGATATATATTTCTTTTTTTTGCTAGTTGCTTTACGTCGCACCGACACAGATAGGCCTTATGGCGACGATGGGATAGGCAAGGCTTGGAAGTTGGAAGGAAGTGGCCGTGGCCTTAATTAAGGTACAGACCCAGCATTTGCCTTTGTGAAAATGGGAAACCACGGAAAACCATCTCCAGGGCTGCCGACAGTGGGGTTCGAACCCACTATCTTCCGAATGCAAGCTCACAGCTGAGCGCCCCAAACCGCACGGCCAACTCGCCCGGTGGAACAGAAATTAACGTCATCTAGCTCTGTCCTCGAGTCTGGTGCCGGACTTTGTACAACTGTGCCACCAGATGTAATGTGTAGCATTCTTTAGATAAATACAGCTTAGCGCTTTCCTTGGCCTAAAGTAACAGCTGCTTCGGAAGAGATGATTTTCAGTCAAAACTTCCGATGTGTCACCATCCTCTTTGCTTTATCTGTACAGCACGCCCTGCGAATTCTGCAGCTTCGTACCAGAAGTCAACGAGACGTTCTATGACTCGCTGCAGTATATTGGGGTTACAGCATTTTTCAGGACGAAAGGGATATTTAATAACGTTATGACTTCGCTTGCATTAGAAAATTCATTTTAAATTTTACTTTAGTGCATCGACACAGATAAGTCTAACAGTGACGATGGGATATGAAAGAGCTTAGAGCGGCAAGGAAGCTACCTTGGCTTTATTTGAGGTACAGCTCCATCATTTGCCTGGTGTGGAAATAGAATACCACGGAAATACATCTTCAGGGCTGCTGACATTGGGGTTCGAGCCAACTATCTCTAGAATGCACGTTGACACCTACGTGACGCAGCCACTCGCTTGGTAGTAGAGCATTAGTAAATGTTCCAGTACTGAATAGAACAGGGACGTTTTGGGAACGACGAGTTGGTGGCTAGCGTATGGGGATGTCGAAGTAATCAGAAACATGCAACTGCCTTATATTACTAGTTGTATTCTGAGAGGTGACAACGAAACCAGGGTCCACTTAGTGATGAATAATACAGCAGACACTACGACAATATGGGGCACTAAACAGTAATAAAACTACACTCTTTATTTACGTTTTTCTTCCTTCATTATTCAGGGCTTTCAACTTTAGATTAGAACATACCCCTACACAGGAAAAGCAAAGAGGTTGCCGATGCATCGAGAGTTTGGACTAAAATCTTCTTCTCGGAAGCACATGTTGCTTTAGGCCATCCACCTTGCTGAGCTGTATGTAACTGAAGCACGCGGTACTTGGAACTACATTCTTTAAAACACTTTCCCATTCTACGATTGTTTCCAGGCGAGAGTTGTAGCTTGATTTACGTGGAGTACTAAGATTGTCTTCGCCACCCCTTTCAGACTCCATAGATTTATGGCCTCATACGAAAGGTTTTATTAAGATACACCGGCTATATCGTTAGTTACAGAGATATTAGGCCGTGTAGAATGGTAAACTTGCCTGCTGCCATTTCTTGATGGATACAGTACGTTTGTATCCATCTCTTGGCACAGGCCAGAGTAAAGTGTAGCTTTCACCGAAGTCCCAGTCTCATCCATGGCTGTGACAATATGGAAGCTGCTGGGGTATGGGTGGTGCTGAGTAATGGCATTCAGAGCACGACTAGTGCATCTGAGTGTTATGAAATGTGTTGCTCATAGGGTCAGTCGTGCTGCAATAGCACTTTCTGACCCAGTGAGGAAAGCAATGACAAACTACCTCACTCCTCGTCTTGCCTAGTACGCCTCATTTTGGTGCTGCCATTGCTTTTTGCGGTTTCCTTGTAACCGCATAACCTTTGGTGGTGCTATTTGAGGATCCAACCAGCCTCTGGGCTGATGACCAAACAGACAAATGGTAAACAACTGGTGTCGAGCCCTCCGCGATTACTCATGCAATGGTGAGATCTTGGTGCTGGTCAAATGGAAAAGATTGCCTATGTGTTCACAAGCAACACACCGTACGCCACACCAAACTCCAACGCGATGTCTTCGGAACTGCGCGTAGTCACGCTGATCCAAGCAGGTAGACTTCCCACTGTAGATAGTATGACCATCTAGCATGACCTAAGAACCCATCAACTGACAGTTACTTGCGTGAGTAAAATTTCCATCTCCTATTACAAAGACTTCATGCCATTCTTTATTATTTTTAATTTTCCAACTGTTTAGTAAGTTAAATTACTACATTATTCATACTTCTTACATTTGAACGTCGGTAGGGTATCAAAAGTGATTATTAAAGTTTATTTTACTCTCTACCGCGTTGTATGTCGAATGGAGCTGAACTAGAAATAAACACACACACACATATCCATAGGGACTGTAATACCACCGCTAAAACAATATTGCTCACTGTCTAGTAACTCTGTCGCATTTGTGGAGTTAGTTCGATAAGAAATAATTACTACCCTCGAGTGGTCTGACAACTTCACTGAGTATGAAAGCAAGAGAGGGCGTGTCCAACACAAAAGAAAACGTATGAGAGGAACCTAATTAGTTCAATGATCTCCATGATTGAATTCATACTTGGACATACGAAGACGTGCAGTGGTCCATACAATAATCAGAAAAACAGACAGTGTGGCGATAACTTCCGTGGTAGCTAGGATATAAACTGATGAGATATTTCAACGAAAACCTTAATAAAATTCGTATATTTCACGAACAGTCTAAGCCAGTATTCACTTTAATGCATTATAATTCAGTATAATAGTATGATGTTATGGCGACGATAGAACATGAAAGGGCTAGTAATGGAATGGAAACGACCGTGGTCCTATATAACGTACAGTCCCATAACTTTAATTGTGCGACAATAGGAAACCAAGGAAAACTGTCTTCAGGGCTGCCGACCGTGGGGAACAAACCTACCCTCTCCCAAATGCAAGCGCACCACATTCTGACACAAACCACGCAGCTAACTCGCTCAGTGGATATATTTCCATACTACTGCTTCTTTTCATGCGTATGTAAGGGAGTTGTTCTTTATATCCTTCCTCATGCAGTCATGATATTGTGTGATTAGCTGAGTCGACATGTGGCCACTAATTCACCCTGATCGTAGTTTCATGATCGAATAATGGTTGAGTGGCAGGATTTCTGAGCCTGAGGTGACGGGTTCGATACCAGCTCAGTCCGATAGTATCTGAATGTGTTCAAAAAGGCGAGGCACATGTTGATAGATTTAGTAGCAAATAAATGAACTACTGTGGGATATATTTTCTGGAATTTTGGCATCTACTAAAACAGTGAAAGTACTTATTGGAACGTAAAGCCAACAATATTATTACACGTTAGCATTTAACAGTGAATTAGAACCATCACTCTTGTATTTCTTAACGTGATAGAATTTGAATTGAAAGAACCCTATTAGACATTTTTAGGTCATGTTTCTTCTACCGTACAGCAGAGAATGAGACATTTGAAAGTTTGCTTCCATCCAGCGAAGTGAATGAACAGTGAATTGTTTGGGAACAGCAATGAATACAGCAGTTATCTACCGATCCTTAGTGAGTAGGACACAGTTCTCTCTGCCAAGATGTGCCTTGCACCCTAGGCACATCTGTCGCAGTCCCCAGAGTTCTGTATTGTCCGAGCTGGTTTCAATATGGCTATCGAACTATGAATACCATGCTACATTCCTAAGGGCTTACAGACAGGACAGACAGAGAGAGAGAGAGAGAGCCAAGTCCACAATTACAGAAGACATTTCATGGGATTAATTTGAACGCAGGCTTTAAGTACATGAACTGTGCTAAACCCGTTTGTATGAAAGTTCTTGTAATTCACTCAGCTATGCTGACTACGAACTAATTACTGGTATGAAGTTGAATTTAATATTTGTTTGCAACAACGCTCTAACCCACAAAGTATGTACTTTCAAGAATATTCATACAGTGCCTTGGTTGAGACTGGTACTAGCTACAAAGGTAAGTTAAATTTACAAATAAATATGTCAGATTCAGAGAAATACTTATATCTAATTACATGAGATTTTCTGTGAATTTATATCTAATCGATGTAATATACAAGCAGGGGTGTAACCAGAGCGGTTTACTGGGGGTTAGATCCCACTCCACATGGAATTGTTAACAAAAATCAATAGAAACTGACAATAAAATAAACAAACATTCAGAGATATAACTGTAAAATCAAGAGATCTCTTGAATCTATTTTCTAAGAAGCCTCAATTCCCTGTAAAACTGTTGACGTTTATCGTATTGTTCTTGTTCTGTATTTTAATGTACTGCAATCTGAATATCAATATAATTCACTTGCATCAGTGCCCGGCTCAATTGCTAAGTGGTTAGCGTGCTGCCCTTTGGTCGGATGAGGCCCGGGTTTGATTCTCGGCAGGGTCGGGAATTTTAACCATAATTGGATAAATCCCCTGGCACAGGAATTGGGTGTATGTGCCGTCTTCATCATCATTTCATCCTCATCACGACTCACAGGTCGCCAACGGGCGTCAAATCAGTCCTCTCCGAAGGCCACACGGCATTTCGTTTCATCTACTTACATCAGTGTCCTTATACTGACAGGTCATGAATACACACGTACCTTCATTATGTTCTATCAGCATTTTGTAAGTATATACACCTCCCGTTACTGTATACAACAAGTAACGTACCGGTACATAGTAACAAATGTTTCGAATTTTTTTTTAATTTTCCGTTCGAGAGAAATGTGACCTTGTGGACTTAGAGTATAAAAGCATCAGTTGTTAGTGTGCTGGTGTGCAAGAGGCTAATTACGAAAATCCTACCCCGGCAATATTACCGAGGTAGTGCGACTCCTTAAAATAGTTTATTGTGTTATAAAATTTTATTGATATCACAAGTGATAGCATTTACGTTCTGTTAAAACTAAGTAATGTTTCTAGACTTTCAGCTTATATGGTCCAATCTAGTACACTGGGCACCGATGGTAACAAAACCCACATCCTTTGGACATCGCGTCCGATAATCCCCCAGTCGAACTACGGTGGTCTCTGATGGATGGGATCAGGCTGGCCATTTGTGTTCTGTACTTTAACATCTCTTTGACGTACTATACTCGACTTGACCTAATATGTTGAGGTCTATTTCAAGTACAATGTAGATGTGAAAGCTAAATATTGTGTGAGTAATTATAACTTCGTATAAAATTTCTCGTTAATATTTCACTGAACCCGATGAACAAATGCGTTTGTGATGTGTACTTTGACCATCGGGGAAAAGGAAGGGACAAGAGGTACTAATAATATCTTACGCTGTGAAAGGATGGGTGCACAAGAGGCCCATTTATGGCTCTAAAATGTACCGCAACATGGAACATATCCCATGAACACATGATGTAATGCCAGGTATTGTGAAACATCCGTTTTAGAACGGATGAACAACAATGCGCATGCTTTTGAATGATTTGTTGCTTCGCTACGATGTGTGAAGTTGAACCTGCCTATAATCTTACAGTAGGATATTTTGCCACCGGTTAAATTTATGAGCGCATTGAGCCATCACTTTAAACCTGAAATTAGGATACAAAATATCTTGAGAGATCATAGTTTGTCAAGTTCATTTTAAGCTTTCTGCAATGATTTTCTCTTTGTCATATTTCCTAGGACTTCATTTACCATCAGTATGAATAGGATTCCGAATCTTCTTGGGGACAAAATAACGTTGTATGGTCACCTATCTTTTGAAAAAATGTTATTTTTTCCCCACTCTTAAGAAAAGTGATCTCAACTGCTTTTGTGTACACGTCTTCAGTTCTCCATCCCACACTACCGGCAATATTACCTTTCGTGATTCTTGACATTTCACTATATTATACTTCTTTTGAAATATCATCATGAGACACACGGAAAAAATATATGTTGTAAATTTGAAGGATTAAGTGTTCTCATTTATTCTCTTTTACTATGTGTTTGGAACTGTGCAGTATATGTATAATATTTCCCTGAACCGCGCGACCATTTTGGTACAACAAGACAGATTATGCTTAGATCATGCATTGCTGAAAATAGGATTCCCCTTTGTTTATTCAATATTAATTAATTATCATACAAATCCATTGGAAACATGATTAGCTTGGTGACTTAGCTGATGGCTTTCCAGCCAGACAATCGAAGTTTGACTCTAATATATCCTGGAATGAAATCTTTTTTTCCTACGTGTTTTACGTCACATTAACGCACCGAGAATGGCCTTAATTAAGGTACAGCCACAGCATTTGCATTGTGTGAAAATGGGGAAACCATAGAAAAACATCTTCAGTGCTGCCAACGGTAGGATTCGAACCCACTACCTCCCGAATGCAAGCTCACAGCAACGCGACCCTAAGTGCACGTCCAACTTGCTCGGCATTATTATTATTATTATTATTATTATTATTATTATTATTCCACAAGCGAGGTATCTTTAAATGGCGAGTGACACAAATAACATCGAGCAATTGAAAGTAATACAAGACTGTACATGTTAACGCAGACCACAACACGTATGCAACATTCTAGAAACAGTATCTGTCCATTTGGTCCGGGAGGAACGGGGAAATGTGATAAACTCATAACCGATTGGCATTGTTTCTCACCAAGGTGACAGCGGTATAAGAAATTGCCAGTCCATTTCGAATTATTGAGATATGAGAAATGTTTTGTTCCAGCGATTCTAATTTCACAGGAAACTAGGTCCCATGCTTATAACCAGTATCAGGATGTCAAGAGTCACGTAAAAGTACAAAATTACTTGCTCACTGAAAATAAATAACCTCAAAAAGGGGCTAAACTGTCTTGAGGATTTACGAAACGCAACCGTGCTTCATTGAGGGGCTTGAGTCAGAAACATCAACAACTTCCAAGTCAGGTATTATGATATCAGGTGGTCAGCATAAAAATGCCCTCACTCCTATTCCTTAGCTTGTAAGGATTTATAGATCTTCATGTGCCAGGTCAGTGAGACACTACCACCATAAGGTCTCACATTTCTTAAACAACATGGAATAATTCACAAGAAAGGAGCAGAAGAGGAAGGAAGCGTTGCAAACACTCTAAACTAAGGTTTGGTTATATAGGCCATCACATTAGTACCAGTAGGCCTATAGTCCCTGGCTTCTTACCAATGAAGCTGAGGGTTGAACCTTGGCTAATCTGTGTGGGACTTCTGAAAATATGTCACATCCCTGTGGTTCGAATTCCTCGATTCCTCGTATAATGAAAGACCTGTCAACATGATTACGATGTCGGCAATTACGTAAATAATAATAATAATAATAATAATAATAATAATAATAATAATAATAATAATAATAATAATAATAATAATAATAATAAGCATTTGCATATCTAACAAGAAGGGAGCAGCCTAGCTGAGACGATGAAGGAGAGCTCAGCTCATCAAAAATGACACGGGGATGTGGCTCTGAGGCTTACTCAACAGAAAATTAATAATATTGTCTGGGGAAAAAGAGAGCCGTGCATAGGCTTAACATCCTATCCCATTTAATGCTCAGGTAAAGGGTAGTAGAAAACTTTATTATGTATATCATTTTTCTAGGGCCTATAAGGCCTGTACGAAGGCGGTTGTTGCACTTTTAAACAAGAAACAACAATGAAGCTATCTTAAGAATGTGAATAATTACCACAAAATTACGTATAAGTACATAGAAGGGGAAAATCAGCGGATATACCCAACAAACTAACAACATTAATTACGTAAATTTATTCGTCTAACGCACTGGGCGATTGAAGCTATTATTTTAACACCAAGAGATTGATTTGTTGTGTCCCCTTTCTTCTGGAAGCCAATATTACAATTGCTGCTTATCTAATTTCCGGCGGACTTGTACACTCAGTATGGCTGAACAGATGGGGTACAAAACTTCAGATTCCGAAGAGATACAGCTTCTCAGTTTAATTTATTTATTTTATTTTGTTTTAATTTGCTTTGCGCCGCACCGACACAGGTTTTATGGCGACGATGGGATGGGCTGCAACGTCCACACTACCAGTTCCTATTTTACGCTAGCTCACATAAAGCTGAAGTTCTCACCTCCTAGTGCAGACTAGTTTTATGGTTCTAGGACGAAATTAATTAACATTTGTAGAGTCTTCACTATGTCGAACTGCTCATAAAACTCTGAATGTTCGTTGAGATATGCGGCATTTGTCATTCATCTTCCGTCAGTCGTGATGAGTGCCACTTGTAGCTGAGCACTTTTCATTGCAGGTCTTGATTTGAACACCCCCCCCCCCCCGCAATAAGGATATAACTAACAAATCAGTAATTTTTCAGAAGAGAGGAAAATGATTTTATTAGCTTACTTTATAGTATACACTACTTGAACTATTTGCATATGCAAGTGTACAAATTAATTTTTAAAAACAATATTGTATTGTTAGATATAACTTAAGATTTTAGAAATAACATATGAATTGGAAGTGATACAATGGAAAAAGGATGTTTTAGTATTTTTCTCCACAAAAGAATCTGCAAGTATGAAGTATTTCTGTCCTATATAACAGAAGAGAAATCCTGTACATGCACTTGGAACACAAATAATAGCAAATAGAATTAGTGTAATAATAAATGTGACAACAATAACCGTAAAAATGTCAAAAATATGATGAATGAAAGTATTTCAAAATTTAGATGTGATTTCTTCTACGACCTTCGCACTAATGATTCATTACACCTGATGATTGTAACGGTTCAAATCTCGTTAAAAGGTGATATCTGTATTTTTATTGTTGTTATTATTATTATTATTATTTCATCTGTGATATCGTATTATTATTATTACTATTATGTCCACAGTATTACTATTTTATCTGTGAGATTACTGTTACTGTATTATTTTTATTGCTCAATTCCATTCTGCAATGCTTGTTGCTTGCGTGATTGTAGTTAAATGTATGCATATACACGTGTGTGTAGATTAACACTAATAACATGTACAGTAAGAGTTGCTGTATATCAGATGTGGATATGACATTGCTACATCGTGCAATACTGCTGGCGTTACTGCCAAGTCATCGCTACGTCATCGTGCGTATTTAGCGGTGAGCTCACGTTCTTGGAGTTACCTACTGCGTGCCGCGGGCGATTTCGCCATAGTGTGAAACATTCGTCCCGAGGTGGCAGAAGATCATAGTTATCCCTGGAGATTGCGTAGGTGTGTCAACCAACGTCTATAAAAGGTGTCTGTATCAGTCATTAGTTAAACCAAAGGAGTTAGTTAAACCGAGAGAGTGAGGCCATAGTTGGTCGGTCACTTAGTTGAAGATACGGACGGGAAGGAACACCACGAAGTCATACAGGACAGACTTACAAAGAAGTCCTCTCTATGTAGAAGAAGCAGTCACATGGATACCTATTTGTCAGTGAAACAAAAAGGATACATCACCAAATTAGGCTTGATACATCTACAGTAAACACCATATCAAATGAATACGTCGTAATTACACTCAAAGTGTTGAAGGTACAGTCAAGTGAACAAGTGAGGGTTAAATTTCGTGTATAAGTGTTAAATGTCCGGTCTAGAAGAATTTAAACTCATGCCTAATTTCTTTCAGTTGCAATGTCATAATTTCATATTCTCATCTGTTTTATCGCAGTAAGACTTACTATTTGTTCTATACAATTTAAAGAATATATTTTGTTCGATCAAATTAATGTATTGTTTCATTTTTAGAGTAGAATCATATAACCTCAAATTTAATGGGGAAACCGAACACCAATCTCCTTTTCCCGGAACTTATATGGTATGTTGTCCCAAGTAAGCTTATTACCCCGCACCCCAGAGATATTCAAGAACCTCATTCTCTTATTGCTGCACTGAGTTGTAGCTGGCGCCCTTCAAATGACGTATGTGTAACTAAGCAGCTAAGAACTTAGTGTGAGTAGAAGGTCCGACGATTGTGTATTTTATTTAATGAATATTAATTTTCATAATTTTCAATTTAAATTCAAGTTTGTATGTTTTTAAAATATAGTAAAGGCGTTAGAAAAACTACAAAGTGCCGTCGCAACATAGTGCACGAATAAATTCAGAACCTGTTTTGAATGACAGCATATCATGGGTTCATTTTGGGAAGAGCATGCACATTTAAGCCAACGGAATTTTAATCGGTAAATGTCAGGAGTGTAATTTTGTGATATATATTTATATTTTGGTGGCATAGCAAGGGATTTGAAGAGGGAAATTAATTTGAGATCACGTACTATCACTAGGGAAACAAAGAAGGACAAGGAAGACAGTGACAGGTTATGTGACGAGGAGGTCATTGCTTCCAAGGACATCCAAGGTGAGATTCAGAATAGGGAGCAGGTGAACACGATGGAAGGTTCTGAGGTAATTCAGGAAAGTGCAGAAGTCGAGAAGCACACTGAAACTCAAAAGGAAGTGTCAGGGGAGATGAACCAAGATTTTTTAAATTAATGGATGGCCAAAATGATCGAGTTCAATAATAAAGAAATGAAAGAATTATTTGATAGTAGCAGCGAAAAAATAAGTAAACAGATAAGTAGTCGAATGGAGGAAAAGGTTGATACTAGTAATGAAAATAGTTATAAACAGATTAACTCTATAATTAATAAAATGGAAGAAATGATTGGTAATAGTAATGAAAATTGTAATAAACAGATTAACGCTATAAGTAGTAAAATCGAAGAAATGATTAGTAGTAACAGTGCGATCAATGAAAAAATAGACGTGTTAAGTGAATCATTAAATTCTAAAATAGTTACTAAGATAGTAGAGGTAACTAGTCAAATATCTAAGTTAGAAAATAAGGTAAATAGAGAGTGTATTGACGTTAGAGGTGAAATGGAGTTGAGTCGGAGTGGTCTTCATACCTAAACTGGGCATGTCAAGGAACATGTACAGAGAATATCGTAGAGTTAAATAATAAGATTTCTAGTAATCGGAAAGAAATCCATGAGATGGTTGAAAAAAAGATGGAAAAGATCCATAATGCAGTGGTGCAAGATACGAGGGAATATGTCAGTAAGGTGAAACGTTTGGAAAAGAGCTTGGACAGGCCAGAGAACTAAAGAAAAAACAAGAAACTTTGTCGCAGCAGGTTACAGATAAAGAGGAAAAATTGCAGGAAGGATTGAGAATAATAAAAGAGAATGCTGAGAGAGTAGCGGAAGAAAAAGTTTTGAATTGCCAGAGGGTACTACGGCAAGAATTGAGAGGTCAGATTACAAGAGAAATAGTAGTAACGAGTGGTTTATACAATAGGGACCAAGATTTGCCTAAGTTTTCTGGAAAACAGTTTAATCCTATGGAATTTGTAAAATTAGTCGAGAAAAGATTTGCAAGTAAGTTAAGGGATAATATTATCGAATGGGAATACGTATTAGAGATCTTGTCTAATTCCTTCATCGGTGAAAGTAAAACCTGGTAATAATATGTCTAATTTAGGAGAATTCAAAGAGAAGTTTATTGACAAGTTTTGGGATGAGAATATACAAGGTCGTGAGAGAGAACGGATTATGTTTGGTAAATATAGACAACAGGAGGGAGTGTCTATGCCAGAATACTTTCTGGCACACGTGCTTATATGGATAAATCTTTATAGTATTGGTTCAGAAGTTGATGTCGTAAGGATTATGTTAAAACATTATTCTGATAGGATTAGGGAAGCTGAGTGTATGCAGAAAGTCAGTACTATCAAAGAAAAATAGGTATTGTTAGATAGTTTTGAGGCCCTTAATAATAGCGTAGGTAGCAATCGACCGCAAAGTAGAACTGTAGAAGGAACGGGAAACAGGTCAGATAATTATCAGAGGAGAGGTAACAATTATGATCAGCCGAGGGCTAATAGAAATATCAATAGCGATAGAGGTCAGCAGAGGTACCAGAGGCAATCCGACAATGGGAGGCGTGGGGATGTGAGTCATAGTGATGAAAATAGGCCTAATACGAATCATCATTGAGCCAGCGCACTATAAACTCTCAGCGGACTGCATAAATAGGTCACGTGGACAGTCCGAAGGTATAAGCTGTCAGAAACAGGTAGGTAGTGTAGATAATTGTGTAGTGAATGTAGATTTGAAAGAACAACGTGATTGCGACCTAAGTAGTGATAAGTCAAATGTTTTAAGTAATGACGTAGTCATAGATAATAAATTAAGTAATAGTAGTATTAATTTAGACATAAGGAGTGATCTGTTAAGTGATGTAAGTAGTTATAATACTGAGGATATAAGTAGTGAGGTAGTAACTCCGACGATAGAAATTAAAATATGGGGAAGAAAGTGAAGGTATTATTAGATTCTGGTAGTGAAAGGTCATGTATTAGCTACAAGCTTTACGAAGAAATTCTCAAAGAAAGCCAGAATATAACGGAGATTCCTGTGAGGCAAACCTTCATTATAACAGCTGTTGGTAGCAAGTCACAGAGAGTAAATAAAATGATAGCGGTACCAATTACGATTGAAAATGAATGTAACTTTCAACCATGTCTTCTTGTGTCAAATCTGGTGTATTCAGTTATTTTAAGAGCGGACTGGCTTTCAAATCATGGAGCTGGATTAGACTTTGATTCGGGTAGTGTGTGTTTGTCCTGGGGAAAAACTAGCAAACAAGTATGTGTGAACTATGAAGGGTCTGATGTAAGTGTTGATAACGTGTGTTCTGGTAAAGGTATCAGAGAGGTGAGTGAAGGTGTTCCAAGGGGGAGGAAACGTTTTGATGTGTGTCACGTGCCTATACGATAGGATCCAAGGGATAGTCTTTATGAGACAGTGGCGAGAAGTAATTTGAGTGAATTGCAGGAGGAGCAGTTGTGTTCGATGTTAGGTGAGCATCGAGAAGTATTTAGCGATAAGCCAGGATGATCACATGCATATGAACTGGGTGTTAAGGCCATATATTCGTCGATTCGATACCCACAAGGTAATATGGTCGAGCGGGTCATGAGAGAGATCGGGAGAATATTCAGAGTATACGTGCACGATAAGCACATGTCGTGCTTTCCACGACTGGGTGATGTAGAACGATGGTGTAATACTACGTTACACAAGCCTACGGGAAGTACGCCTTATGAAATTCATATTGGCAGGAAGCCAACCGATCATATTGCAAGTATGCTAGGCTTAGACTTGGGAGAGGGAAAATCTAAGGATTATTATATCCAGCTGGACAGGGAAAATATAATCAAAGCAGGCAATAAACGTATTCGCTAGCAGAAAAGGGCAAAATTGGACGAGTTCAGTTTGGGTGACAAGGTGCTACTCAGAGTTCCATTCCCTTCATCTGCAGAGGCGGGAAATATGTCTAAATTCTTTCTTTTGTGTCAGGGGTATTTCAATATTGTGAACCGTATTGAGAAGTGTGCATATTCCTTAAAAGACCAAGAAGGGAAGATTGTCGGTACTTATAACATAAAAAATCTGAAGAAGTACTTCACGTGAGGTTTGTTGAGATAATAATGAGATAATTTTTGTAAGAAACTGGCAAAATAAAAATAACATCTGTGAATTTGCGTGTGAACCAAGTGTCGTATTGGTGTATTGGAAGAATAAGTGCTACGTTCTCATGTACTGTATGACAAAGCGGAGAACGAGACATTGGACATTTATCTACGATAACCATATGCGAGAAAAGTTCTCATATAAGTGATATTTCATTAAATGGTTTGATATGTTAAAAAAGAAGAATGTTGTATAATCATTTAAAATTATTTGTATGTGTTAAATTAAGTGCTATACTCTTGTGAATTGTATGAGAACGAGAGAATAGGACACTGAACAGTTATCTACGATGGCAATATGCGAGAAAAATTCTCATATCTGATATTTTATTAAATGTATTGAAATGTTGTATAAAAAATATTATTGTTGTATACTCATTTAATTTTTTCTATTGGCCTTATGTCGCACCGACACAGATATGCCTTTTTTTGCTAGGGGCTTTACGTCGCACCGACACAGATAGGTCTTATGGCGACGATGGGATAGGAAAGGCCTAGGAGTTGGAAGGAAGTGGCCGTGGCCTTAATTAAGGTACAGCCCCAGCATTAGCCTTTTCTGAAAATGGGAAACCATGGAAAACCATCTTCAGGGCTGCCGATAGTGGGATTCGAACCTACTATCTCCCGGATGCAAGCTCACAGCCGCGCGCCTCTTTGCTCACGGCCAACTCGCCCGGTGCAGATATGTATTATGGCGACGATGGGATAGGGAAGGCCTAGGAATGGGAAGGAATCGGCCGTGGCCTTAATTAAGGTACAGCCCCACCATTTGCCTGGTGTGAAAATGGGAAACCACGGAAAACCATCTTCAGGGCTGCCGACAGTGGGGTTCGAACCCACTATCTCCCGATTACTGGATATTGGTCGCACTTAAGCGACTGCAGCTATCGAGCTCGGTATACTCATTTAAAGTGTTTATATTTGTCAAGGGTCAAGGTTAGTGTAACATATATATATATTATGTTTTTCATAAATCAATAGATTCTTTGTTCTTCGATTTGTTTATGAGGGAGGCGAATTGTAACTGTTCAAATCCCGTTACAAGGTGATATCTGTATTTTTATTGTTATTATTATTATTATTATTATTTCATCTGCGATATCGTATTATTATTATTATTATTATTATTATTATTATTATTATTATTATTATTATTATTATTATTATTATTATGTCCACAGTATTATTATTTTATCTGTGAGATTAATATTATTGTATTATTTTTATTGCTCAATTCCATTCTGCAATGCTTGTTGCTTGCGTGATTGTAGTTAAATGTATGCATATACACGTGTGTGTAGATTAACACTAGAAACATGTACAGTAAGAGTTGCTGTATATCGGATGTGGATATGACATTGCTACATTGTGCAATACTGATGGCGTTACTGCCAAGTCATCGCTACGTCATCGTGCGTATTTAGCGGTGAGCTAACGTTATTGGAGTTACCTACTGGGTGCCGTGGGCGATTTCGCCGCAGTGTGATACATTTGTCGCGAGGTGGCAGAAGATCATAGTTGTTCCTGGAGATTGCGTAGGTGTGTCAACCAACGTCTATAAAAGGTGGCTGTATCTTGTAGCGTTAGTCATTAGTTAAACCGAAGGTGTACAGTGAAGAAGTAAAATGGATAAGTGAACAGCCATTGAGTGAACGAGATGGAGAGGTCACAGTCGGTCATTAAGTCAACGGGAGTCTACGGGAAGGAGAGGATTCAGTGAGTCATTAGTCATTGGTCATTGAAAGAGTGAGGCCACAGTTGGTCGGTCACTTAGTTGAAGATACGAACGGGAAGGCTTACCACGAAGTCATACAAGACAGACTTACATAGAAGTCCTCACGTTGGAGAAGAAGCAGTCACATGGATACCTAGTTGTCAGTGAAACAAAAAGGATACATCACCAAATTAGGCTTGATACATCTACAGTAAACATCATATCAAAGGAATACGTCGTAATTACACTCAAAGTGTTGAAGGTACAGTCAAGTGAACCACTGAGGGTTAAATTTCGTGTATAAGTGTTAAATGTCCGGTCTAGAAGAATTCAAACTCTTGCCTAATTTCTTTCAGTTGCAATGTCATAATTTCAAATTCTCATCTGTTTTATCGCAGTAAGACTTACTATTTTTTCTATACAATTTAAAGAATATATTTTGTTCGATCAAATTAATGTATTGGTACATTTTTAGAGTAGAATCATATAACCTCAAATTTAATGGCGAATCCGAACGCCAATCTCCTTTTCCCGGAACTTATATGGTATGTTGTCCCAAGTAAGCTTATTACCCCACACTCTTATTGCTGCACTGAGTTGTAGGTGGCGCCCTTCAAATAACGTATAGGTAAGTAAGGAGGTAAGAACTAAGTGTGAGTACAAGGTGCGACGATTGTGTATTTTATTTAATGAATATTAATTTTCATAATTTTCAATTTAAATTCAGGTTAGTATGTTTTTAAAGTATAGTAAAGGAGTTAGGAAAAACTACATGATGAAGCAGCACAAACACTGTCCGCCATCTTGACTGACGTCCCTTCCTCGCCCCATGGAGCACTAAGTTCTGCTGCCTGTAAACCTGCTTGAAGTTCAGATGTAAGACGTAAGGTGACACGACAGCATAGAGGCATGACATTGCACCCTATTTCTACTGAAATCAGTTTGTTGGTTACATCCTTATTCCGGGGAGGTCTTCAGTTAGTATAATTTGCCCCCTCAGAAGATTGCATTGATCTTGTCTTAATGTTTCGTGTAAGGTGGTTGGAGTGTCGTGGTCAACAGTTACATGAACAATAAACATAATATGTTCGAAGTCTGTAGGATGATCTCTGTAACTGAGTTGACAAAGGTACAACCTGGTGTGAAAATTGGATATCACTTCAGGACTGCCGACAGTGGGGTTGGAACCCAGTATCTTACTAAATACAAGCAGACAGGTACGTGACCCCAAACCGTGCAGTCACTTGCTCGGTTTTCCTAGTTATAGTAGATGCGCGCTCGGGTAAAAAGGAAGAAGTTTGTTCTTTTTTTTTTTTAGATCATTACTGCGGCTGAGTTTGTTTTGTAGTTGTTGATGATGAGAGCACGGATCGAAGCCATTACCGCACCTCTCCTTCATACACGTTCTCCTGCAGCTTATCTCAAACGCCAAGTAAGCATTGGTCTGTTCTCTGTCGCTTTGCCCCTTAGGGAAGCTTGTCACCGAGTTGGGTAACACTGCAGTTTACATCCACCGTGTCGAAGTGAAATGACAGCAGGCTTAAACCCCTGAGCTGAAAGCTGGGAAACGCGTGACACATTTCAAGCAGCAAGCTCTTCTCAGCGTACTGCAACCTCGCCCTATTAACCAATTTATGCCTGAAGGGTCCCTTTTCTCTCACAGCAGATCGATATCCCTTACCAAATAAACATTAAAACTCAGCTCTGCAATAAACTTAAAGATGGAGAAGCTACAAGATTATGTTTTACTGAATTATTTTCGGGGCAGATGGCCCTATGCTATTATCTCATTATATCACTGGTCTAACTGTTAAAAATCTGGAGAAAAAACACCATTCAGGACAGTCAGCAGGCCGGGCTAAGTGGTTCAGTCGGTGCAGTGTTGACTTTCCAATTTCAATTGGCACGATCGATCCAGGCCACCAAAGGATCCCTCAAATTTTAATAACAATTATTATAATATCAGAAGAGTAATGAATACTTTTCTCTGTTGCCATACATGTCCTGGAAATTTGGTATTCCGTTGTCTTGCAGTCGTAAGAAGGACAGATAATTAGAAGGAGTGTGCAATTAGGTTACTATAAAATAATTTTACTACCGGGAGAGTTGGCCGTGCGGTTAGGGGGCGCGAAGCTGTGAGCTCGCATCCGGGAGATATTGGGTTCGAATCCCACTGTCGGCAGCCCTGAAGATGATTTTCCATGGTTTCCCATTTTCACACCAGGCAAATGCTGAGGTTGTACCATAATTAAGGCCACGGCCGCTTCCTTCCCATTTCTAGGCCGTTTCTGTCCCATCGTCGCCAAAAGACCTATCCGTGTCGGTGAGACATCAAGCAAATAGCAAAAAAACAAAAAAAATACTTTAACTAACTGACTGGTTATAATATTTGTATTAAAATAAAAATGATGATAAATCACCAGAAGAGCCCTACTAAAGTAATTAAAATAATACCTTAATTGTGTTTACCAGGTGTATGCATAAGATTTAGCCGGTCCCGTGGTGTAGGGCTAGCGAGCCTGCCTCTTACCTGGAAGCCCCGGGTTCGATTCCCGGCCAGGTCAGGGATTTTTACCAGAATCTGAGGGCTGGTTCGAGGTCCACTCAGCCTACGTGATTACAATTGAGGACCTATCTGACGGTGAGGTGGCTGCCCCTGTCTAGAAAGCCAAGAATAACGGCCGAGAGGATTCCTCGTGCTGACCAGACGTCACCACATAATCTGCAGGCCATCGGGCCGAGCGGCGGTCGCTTGGTACACCACGGCCTTTCGCGCCATGGGGTTTGGTTTTGGTTTCATGTATACGATTTTATGGTAAAGAAAACATGTAATTTTCAAGGGATTTTTTTTTTCTTTATTCAAAATATTGGCCACCGGCTTCTACAAATTTCGCCCATCTTTCAGGTAAGTTATGAATACCATGCCAGAAAAACTGCTTGTCTTTTGCGGCAAACCATTCGTCGAGCCATTTTCCAACTTCCTCGAAATTGCTGAAGTGCTGCTGGCCGAGCGCGTGCCCCATTGATGCGAAGAGGTTAGGTTCAGATGGCGCCAGGTCGAGGCAGTACGGCGCGTGCGGAATGATGCCCCATCCAAACGATTTCAAGGTGTCTTTCACTGGTTTTACTGTGTGGGACGGCGTATTGTCGTGTAACAAAATCACGTTGCCATGTCTTCTGGCCCATTCCGGTCGTCTTTCGATCAACGTGTAATTTAAATTCATCATTTGTCGTCGATAGCGTTGTGCATTAACGATTTCGCCGGGCTTCAAGAGTTCATAATACACAATTCCGCTCTCGTCCCACCAGACACAAAGCATGGTCTTCTTGCGGAAGCGATTTGTTGAAACCATGTCCCATACATTCTAATCTATGGAGCGTGTTCGCCATATGTTTCTACCCACAAACGATGACTTTCCACAGCCTTTTGCGTTTGATTAATTAACAAAAGCAATGCGTGCCGCAAATGTTCCTTTTCAGGCACACACGTCGACATGATCATTGAACGATACAACACAGACGATAAGTGTTCGCCGGACTCAGCTTGTGTGTGTTGCTAGGTTAATGTCAGACAAACAAACTGACGTATGTGTCAAATTCAAACACTGCGTATTGTTCGCTGACGCCATCTCTTAGCGAAACCGGAGTAGACTTATGCATACACCTGATACTGCAACTTGGTGCCATTCTTTCAAGTAGTTGTCAAACAGATCTAATTATTGTTTGTTCTGTATTGCCGTACTTGGATCTGTCGTCTTTGGTTCAGTTTTCAGGCTGCAGCGTTCATATTACCAGTTCCTCTTTTACGCTAGCTCACATGAGTTTGAACTTCTCACCTGCTAGTGCATACTTGTTTTATGGTTCTAAGAAGAAATTGATAAACTTTTGTAGAGTCTTCACTATGTCCAACTGCACATAGAACTCTCAATATGCGTTCAGAAGGCGGCACTTGCCTTTAAACTTTCGTCGTCGTAGTGAGTGCTATTTGTGGCTGGGCCTTTTTTTTTTTTTTGCTTTACGTCGCACCGACACAGATATGTCTTATGGCGACGATGGGAGAGGAAAGGCTTAGGAATCGGAAGGAAACGGCCGTGGCCTTAATTAAGGTAGAGCTCCGGCATTTGCCTGGTGTGAAAATGGGTAACCACGGAAAACCATCTTCAGGGCTGCCGACAGTGGGGCTCGAACCCACTATCTCCCGATTACTGGATACTGGCCGCACTTAAGCGACTGCAGCTATCGAGCTCGGTCTGGGCACTTTTTGTTACAGGTCTTGAAATAGTATACCTTCCCACCTCAAATAATTTCACCGATTTTGTAGTCATTGGTACGTGTAGACTGTCATGTTTAACAGGCATGTGCACAATATATATATATATATATATTGTAGTGCCAGGCTGTGTGGCTCAGACGGTTGACGAGTTGGCCTTCTGACCCCAACTTGGTAGATTCAATCCTGGCTCAGTCTGGTGGTATTTGAAGGTGCTCAAATACGTCAGCCTCGTGTCGGTAGATTTACTAGCAGTAAAAGAATTCCTGCGGGACTAAATTTCAGCACCTGGGCGTCTCCCAAAACCGTAAAAGTAGTTAGTGCGACGTAAAGCCAGTAACATTATAATAAATATAGTGTGCTTGAAGTCTGTCTGGTGATCTCTGTAGCTGTATTGGGGTTAAGTCAGAGAAATATGAAGCATTTTCCCCAAATTTTGCGAACGATCCAAGCATACAATTGAAACTGATGGAAAATAAACAGTGGAAGGACACTGACTGGATGACAGAGGGTAGGATTAGTAACTGCTTTCTTCTTTCTTTGTTTCTTTATTTCTCCGTTCTACTAACTCGGGATAAATACATCAAATTCTAGTCTTTTAAAAAAGTCTGTTGTTTAGGAGGTAATGAGGATGAAACAAAAGATGGTGAGTGAAACTGGATTAGGAGGTGGAACGAATAACCATATGTATAGGAAATTTCCCTTACGGAAATAGAAGTAGTAAACCACAGAAAAGCACTTTCAGAAAAGCCGACGGTGGGGTTCGAACCTATGCGTCTCCCGAATGTAGTGCTTGGGTCTATAGCAGTAGCGCGTTAACACGCGTGGCTACTCCGTACTCAGTAGGCTATAGAATAATAATAATAATAATAATAATAATAATAATAATAATAATAATAATAATAATAATAATAATAATAATAATAATAAACTATTGGCTGTACGTCCCACAAAATTCTCATAAGGTTTTCGGAGACGTTGAGATGTGGGAATTTTATCCCGCTGGAATTCCTTTATGCGTCGGTAAATCTGCCCACACGAGGCTGGCGTATTTGAGCACCTCAAAATAGCACGTAGGTATTATAACCTAGGGCTATCGAGTGCATTCTAGTGATTATCATGTGTGTGAATCTCTTTGTCACGTTATGGCTCCCCGCAGTGGCACATTTTGGAAAATGAATTCCTCATTCATTACTTCTTATGGACACTTATTCGGTTTTAGTGCTCAGTAAATGATCCGTACAAAATTTTCACGCGTAGTTCCAACAAAAGTGAATCCTTTCGTTAGTATGGAACTGCCACCGCACTCACTCCATGTCCACAGCCCTCACTGTCACAAGTGATTCCTGTATGACCGTCACTGGTCAATTATCCTTCTCTTTCAATCCCCTTGGTAATCGGTTTGTGAGACAATTTTCACGCCATTCCTTGCCATGGCTATTTCTTTTTTATGGCCGGTTCGATTATGTTTCGTTCCAAGGATCGGATTACTTATTTCCCCTATGAATGGAGTTAAAATAGTACGAGTGATTATCTCGATTTACAACAATAATGTCCACCACCCGCACAAAATAATGTGCCCTGCACATATGTCCATGTCAGCAAAACATTCTCAATATTTAAATCCGTGTGTTAGTGTACGGTTAACAGAGCTATTTCCTGCTCGGCTGGCTCTGCCATGAATTTAAGACTATTTTTAAAAGACCAGAATTTGATGTATTGCCATTTTCTTTACGTCGCACCGACAGAGAAAGGTCTTATGGCCGGTGTGAAAATGGAAAACCACAGAAAACCATCTTCTGGGCTTCCGACAGTGGGATTCGAACCCACTATCTCCCGGATTCGAGTTTACAGCTGCGCACCCCTAACCACACGGCTAACTCGCACGGTGAATTTGTTGTATTCATCCTCAGTTAATACAATGGAGAAGGAAAGAAATAAAGAGTTAAGAATGCCACCCTAGGTCATCTTATCACTGTTTATTTTGCTTAAATTCCAGTTGAATGCTCGGATCGTTCCTAACATATGGGGCCACTGCTTCACATTTCTCTGACTTAACCATAATACAGCCAACTCAGCTGCACAGATCATCAGACAGACTTCGAACACACTTTATTTATTGCGCACGTGACTGTTAACCAAGACACTACGTGAACGGAACATTCCGAGAGGAAAAGGAAGCTTTAACATATTGTTTACTTTCGATACCTTTTTTTGCTAAGGGCTTTACGTCGCACCGACACAGGTAGGTCTTATGGCGATGATGGGATAGGAATGGGCTAGGAGTTGGAAGGAAGCGGCCGTGGCCTTAATTAAGGTACAGCCCCAGCATTTCCCTGGTGTGAAAATTGGAAACCACGGAAAACCATCTTCAGGGCTGCCGACAGTGGGATTCGAACCCCCTATCTCCCGGATGCACTTTCGATATTAACGGAAGTTAGAACTATGGCACTTTCTTTCTAGAAAATGAAAAAGAAGACCAACAGCACCATTACGGTAGAACAAAAATGACAATTCTTTATAAAAAGGTGCAACAGCCCAGAAGGGCCATGGCCTTCCACACGACCGCTGCTCAGCCCGAAGACCTGCAGATTATGAGGTGTCGTGTGGTCAGCTCGACGAATCCTCTTTGCCATTCTTCTTGGCTTCCTAGACCGGGGCCGTCATCTCGCCATCAGAGCTCCTCAGTTGTAATCACGTAGGCTGAGTGAACCTCAAACCAGCTCTCAGATTCAGGTAAAAATCCCTGACCTGGCTGAGAAGCGAACCCGGGCCCTCCGGCTTAGATGCAGGCACGCAACCTCTACACCGCGGTGCCGGCCCAATTCTTGAACTAGAACTATGTTTAAAATATTTGTTAATCAAATAATCGGTCTTCTTGTGAGCGAATTGAAACTAAATTTCTGAACAATCCCATTTTATAAATACCCTACAGATGCAATTCCTGTACCTAAACTTCATTACTAGTTGTACATACTGTAAATGAATGACACACCGCTTAATGATTTTATTCAATTATTCAGTGTTCTCTTCAGAATGCATGGTTGCGAGGCAAGACGACGCGGAATTTCAAAATTTAAGTTGGAGTATATTCAGTGCACGACGCGTCATAATTTCAATGCACTAACACCTACTCACAAAAAGTCACAACATGATTAACGGGAGCTAGGGAGCCGCACATATCCATTAAGCGTTTTGAACGCCTAACGATGGGGATTAGTTGGCTATTGTGATGCTAATTACTGCCCTTGGGGCTTAATGTGAAATAAATAAAATGAAGGAAACAGGAGATCATCATTGCCGGAGTTTGCTGCCTCATTAATTTTAGCTTGAACTGTCTCTGGATTCCTAAAATGTGTTACTAGAGGGCACTTGGTTGGAGAGAGGTTATCGTAGAAAGTACGTGTTTGACGACGTGACCGTCAGTAAAACTGGAGTTGCAACTAGCACGAACATAAAATGTGAATTTTCTACCGGAACTCACAGTTTTAGTGTCCTTGATGACGTTGTTATGTTACAACATACTGTGCCGTATCAGAGCCATGAATTAGTGATCCAGGCACATACATTGAAAATGTTATTAAACACGTTCTGTATTTTGCGCGCGGATCCGAGAGGGGATTCACGTAAGCATTGAAAGCCAGGGGAAGTTCCATCCAAGGACCGAATGCGATGGAGATAACTGTGTGAAGAGCGCAGGCATCGATCCCGTACCACGTGATAATACAGTGGGGGCGAAAATCGCGGATAGCCAACATTTCGCACAGAAAATTTATGTGGGATGCCAGCTTAACGGGACGAAAGGCGACGAGAGATTAAATTATCATCTCAAATTAGACTATGATTAGGAGAACAAATGACACCACATGCATCTTTGAATTATGTAGAGAGACTGTCCGTAAGGGGTATGCTAAATATCCCGTGGAATTTAAATTACGCAGTAGTGAATCTATCATATAAAGAAAGCGATACACTGAACACGTGGCCTGTCGCGGGGAGTCCCGCAATTGCTTAAGAAGCCGGGTTGATGCTATGGATATTGCAAGATAGTTTACGAATGGATCACCATCCGCACACAATCGAAATTCATGGAATACGTTTAGGTACCTCTCGAGCGCACTGCTTCACTGATATTCGCGATATCAATGGAATAGATTGACATCCTCTCCGGGAGGAGTCTAGGGTCAGCCATCTTGTGCCAGTCTTAATAAATAGACCAGCAGCAGGCGCATCCCAGCTCAGTCGGGAACTAGTCTTGGAGCCTACTTCACGTCACTCGTCACAAGAATATGCTTCTTTCTGCGGGGATGATTTGAGAGATGTAAGCTCGTATTGGAAAAACAGTACACGAATGTATGTGTTTGAGAGCGATCAAACATGGAATAAGTTCCATAACTTTTAAAACGGATTTTGATAATTTTTATAGATAACAGGGCGTAACTTCTCTACGTGATGGTAGCCCTGACATCACTATCAAGGTTGATTTCAACATTAAGTTCATGAGTGGATAATATTCTGTGTTGGTATAACAGTACCTTCAGTGGAGAACGAGAAATTCAACCATGATCCAAGAAACAGCTACCCAGCTCTGGACCCTTGGTATACCAGTGATGATCGTTGCTGATATGGAGGGCTAGAGTCTCCCAGCATTGACCCGTCCGAGGCTTGAACGGAAGGCATCATTGAAGTATTCAGATAAGTGCATTCTGTTTTTAGTAATTATGAATGCTTATCTTGTAAATAAGTTAATAGTAGAGTAGGATGTGTTTTAAAAATAAAATTATATTGCAGGGCCTAGCGTAGGAAGCTTGTTGAGTGAGTTAATGTTACTGATTTGCTAGAAATCATGGTGGAATCCGTGTAATTAATCCACTTTCACCATTGGGTTACAGTAATTGCGTAATTCATTTTGGGAGCAGGTTAGATGCACAGTTTTTTTTTTTTTTTTTGAATAGACACTTTATAATTTACTTTGTGTGTGCATTGGGTTAAAGATTAAGATGGTGGAATATATATAGTAAGCCCATAGTCGCTACATGTAAATATAGTATAATTAATGCATGTTTTTTCTCTAGATGTAAGTATGCACTCAATGCATTTTCCTTTAAATATCAAATTAGTAGTAGATTCATAGCATAAGGTTTTCTTGGATACAGATATGCTGGATGATGTATAATGAACAACGCTGGGATTCCAATCAACAACCTCCATTTTGGATAGGGGTTTCCGTAAGGAAGCATTTATGTCAATTCTTCTATTCCGTTGTATTGTAAAGAAGTATAACGTTTCTTATATGACTAATTATCGAGTTTAAAAGCACTGTTTCTTTGTTATTCTTCGGCGTGCTCAGCTCATGAACCCGGGTCTGTATTCCTTGAGTCTGTGTCAGTGTGAGTTAAATAGTGAGATCATCCCTGTTAATGATCTAATTATTTAAAGTTGTGATTTGCTGTTTTACCAAAGGGTACTGATACGGTTGTATATACGAGACGTTAAAAACAGGTGATTTGTTTTCAATAGAATGAGAAGTTTAGAATACTGTGTAGAAGCACACAGGGACTTTAAAGAAGGACGTTGTGAGCGAAAGAAGACCGATGGGCGTAGTGACCCATCTGTTTCCGCAGTCACTTTGAAGTGAATGGCTGAGGAGAGAACAGTGTTATGGTAAAATACAGACCCTTGACCAAAAATCGTATTTTCCTTAACAGGGCAGTTGTAAATGCGTTCTGCTTGTTTCGTATACAATGAAATTGCTTGGCCGTAGGGCCAGGTAATTTAATTAATGAATTTAGCTGATAGGAGCCCTTTGTAAATAAAATAGATAGGGTTTTTGTTTCAGCAACCCGCTACGATACCAGAAGACCCATGATTCGAATCCCGGCACATCCAACGTGGAATCGCCCGAGTTCCTTTGACCTGGACAGTATAATCATACAGCCAGTGATTGAATGTGTATTTTTCTTTTAATTGTTTTCCTTTGTGTTTCTTGACTGCTTATACAAGTGATTTGATTGTGTATTCGGAGTAAATTCTGACTTGACTCACGTAATGATGTTGGGTTCGTATTTCTCTGTCGCGAGTAGTGGACCACTCGATTGTGTATGTAAATTCATTTTTTGTTTGTTTATTAATGGTAAGGGGGCACATTAATCACTCAACCAGTTTTAAGTGTTTCCTTGTTTAGTTGTAACCTGGCTCCCTGTGTCGAAGGGAATGTTGTGTAGGCTTCGCTGACGCATTCGTAATTACAGTAAGTAATTATACACTATATTGGGGATGCATTTACCTGAGTAACCAGGGCTAACAATTTACTCGTCCAAAAATTTACTATTATTTTGTTAATTTATGTATTTCGTAGTTACATGTAATCGGTGGTATTGTCCCATAGACTTGTATACTATATTATCTTATATATGAATTTATTTTGCCAAGGACATTAACATTTAGTTTGTTCCTATTGGAAGAATTTCATTTTGCCTTAGAATAGTGCGTCCTGAATTTCCTCCACACCCTTAAGTCTGTAAGCTAGATATATATTTATAGATACGGACGAAACACCCCAAGAGATACAGTTGTTAAGATCAAGGGTGCGGAGAAGTGTGTTCGAATCCTGCACAGGCCCTGGGCGTTGCCACATTTGTTGTCATGGATACTTGAACTTTGCTTTCACTGTGGCTTCGTATCCCAGGCCAGAAAGGGTTTAATACAAATTATAATGAGGGATAGTAATTTCAAAACTTATGTCGACTTCGTTCCAGTTGTTGGATGTCAGTAAATTCATCAGTTAGATCCAAGAAAACCCCAGATATCACCTCACCAGAGACCAACCATTCATCATAACTTAGAATAGGCCTATACGTTACTTACTATCCAGCGATTTACAAATTTACTTCCTAGCTTTAAACTAATATAATTTCTACGAAATTTTTGGAAGGATGATGAGTATTTCTTGAACTGGTACCTTGAGTAACCAACATTTAGATTCCGGTAGCTTGAAACATATATTAAAACTATATAAACAAATGTGAAGAATTCTAGACTTGAAGAAAATATACAAAGATTAGTAAGACCATCGGGTCAAAGAGAGAATTGTCCCGTACCAGTGGCGGACGGTGGACTCTTAGATCGGGGACGGCCACGTTACCGTTAACCCCCTGAACCTTTTCTTGGAAACTTTGACAGAAAGAAGAGTAAATTCTAGTTTCTTTTATATTAAAAGGAAAGCATCGCATTAATAATGTTTTCGACACCAGGTCTTAAGGCAGCCCTCATCAGATGTTTTTGTTATTTGGATATACAGTGATGATTAAATTTAAAGGATAACATCGCTGAGAATCTGATGTGAAAATTAGGTTTAGATGATAAAGAAAAACATGAATCCCAGCGAGCTTGTATGCATTTTTTCAATCATTATCACTCTGCCTGTGAACAAAAAAATTGAGAAATCCTTGCTTGTACGAATACAACATGTCACCATCTGAGTACGTTAATAACTAACACAACAAATAATTTACCTTCACCGAGCGCACGCTTTCGTTCTACCGAAAACCGGACTTATTCAAGTCTTCCGCGCGAAAGCGAAGTACGGTAACTCACTGCTGCCAAACCTCATAAAACGCGGGATGCAAGCGAGGCCCATGTTACTTCACCATTGCAATTTCAACAACAATTTCAGGTCAAAAATGTTACATTTATTATCATTATTTATTATTTTTCTTCTAAGGATATGAATAATAGGGCAAACAAGGTCACGAATTTTTATTCAAATGCATTATCTGCAACCCTGGATATATGACTGGCGGATGCCCGTAGGTCGGTTCGTGAGGACACCTTTACTACTACGGACCCTGTCCAGTGTAAAGACTCTTCCCGCACCCTTCGTCCCTGTGAAAGGGCCCTCCAGCACGCTTCCCCTTACTTCTCGCCATCTTCACCCGCACTACATCCTTGGACGAATGTTCGGGAGCTCCTAACACCGTATCTTCAACCTGAAAACATTTACCAGTGAACTGCGCGCTACAAGTCAGTCACCTAAATTTGATATTGTACCCGTGCGGGATGGGCCATCTCATCACGCTTTACACTCCAGTGGTCGCACAGATCACAATAGTGATCCAGCCGTTTAGTTCTTATCGCTCCTGTTTTTTGGTATGACTGTTGACCTTGAGCATCTGTGTACCTTCTTCTCCCTGATAACGCAGTAGTCTGCAAACCTTGACTGATGGTTGTTGTGTTATAAAGCAATTTATTCTTGTGGATCACAACTGTGATCCGTGCGTCCACTGGCGTGACTTCTTTTGACTTTGTTTGTTTTCTTATTACGGTGTCTAATCTCAGTTCATGTGCATATATCTACTCCGTTTTATGAGTTTATATATATTGTTGGTATATAAGTACAAAGTGGATGACTATGAGAATATAAATCGATGGCTGAATAAACCAGACAGTGAGGTACTTTATGGAGCGAGTAAGTGAGACAAATCACAATGTACGGTAATTTTTCATTGTTTATAAATGCATGCATAATTATATTATATTTTACAGAAAATGAAATTATTTTCACAATGCATAATCATAATCATTGAATAATTAGCATAGAATAGCCTTATATCAAAAATAAAATACGGATCACAATTGTGATTCGCGCGACCACTGACGTGACTTTTCTTCGCGCGACCACTGGAGTGTTTAATATAATTGATAGGATATTGGAATGTTGGGAAGCTGGTGCTCGCTTGGGAAATATTGCCACACCTGCAAGAACATTCAGACGGACCTGAAGCCAGGAAGATTATATGGACAATAGAAGTAGCATATACGTTGCGAAGCAGCACGGCTAGTTAAGCTGCTTAACTCCCGTAACTACCAGAGTGGATAGTGGAGAGAAGTAACTATGTCGCTCATTGCTACCAGAAAAAGGATACCGATATTCCGGCTCAGTACGAAATGGCACACCGCTACATGTCCTTAGAAATGAGGAAACAAAATTCCCCAGACTACGGGCATATATCGCAAGGTTGGCTACGGGAATATTTAAAAGCCCCGCTTTACTTCTAGGCCAATGACGAATTTCTGGTGACTTGATCATATCCAGTGTACTAGAATGGAATCTGTAAGTATGAAATCCGGCTTTCTTTCCAATTAACATACATACATTATCATTATGGACTGTTATACCTGTCAGCGTTCAGTCTGTAAGCCTCTGTGAATTTACTAAACGTCGCCACAATCCTCAATTTCAGCTAGTGCTGTGGGCTCATGTAGCTCTACACCTCGTATCTTTAAATCGTTAGAAACTGAGTCTAACCGTCGTCGTCTTGGTATCCCTCTACTTCTCTTACCCTCCATAACAGAGTCCATTATTATCCTAGGTAACCTATCCTTCTCCATTCGCCTCACATGAACCCTCCAACGAAGCCGGTTTATGCGTACAGCTTCATCCATCGACATTCCGAAATTAGCCTTTAACACCTCATTCCGAGTACCCTCCTACCACTGTTCCCATACGTTTTACCAGCAATCATTCTCGCTACTTTCATGCCTGTTACTTCTAACTTATGAATAAGATATCCTGAGTCCACTCAGCTTTTGCTTCCGTAAAGCAAAGTTGGTCAGGAAACGGACCGATGTAAAGATAGTTTCGTCTGGGAGTTGACTTCCTTCTTAGAGAATACTATTGATCGCAACTGCGAGCTCACTGCATAAGCTTTACGACACCTTCATTCAATCTCACTTACTATATTACCACCCTGGGAGAACACACACTCTAAATACTTGAAATTATTGTATAGATTTGTATCACCAATCTTACATTCAATTCTGTTTAGTTTCTTACCTACTGTCACCAATTTAGCCTCTGAAAGGCTAATTTTCATACCATACTCAATGCACATATTTTCGTTCCAAGATATTAGACTGCGGACTTTCGGCACAATCTGCCATTAAGAGCAAGTCGTCAGCATAGGCCATACCGCTTATTACATTTCCACCTGCCATTTTATACCATTCAGCAGATGACCCACGTAAACTACGAACAGCAAAGGTGAAAGATTACATTCTTCTCTCACCCCTGTAAGTACCCTGAACCAAGAACTCATTCTACCATCAATTCTCACTGAAGCCCAATTGTCAACATAAATGCTTTTGATTGATTTTAATAATCTACCTTTAATTCCGTAGTCCCCCAGTATGGCGAACATCATTTCCCTCGGTACCCTGTCATATGCTTTCTCTAGATCTAGGAAACATAAACACAACTGTTTATTCCTCTCGTAGCATTTTTCAATTACGTGGCGCATACTGAAAATCTGATCCTGACAGCCTCTCTGTGGTCTGAAACCACACTTGTTTTCATCCAACTTCCTCTCATCGACTGATCGCACCCTCCCTTCCAAGATACCAGTGAATACTTTGCCCGGTATAATAATCAATAAGATACCTCGATAGTTGTTGCAATTCTTCCTGTTCCCTTGCTTATATGTAAGTGCAATTACTGTTTTGTCCAATCTGAAGGTACCTTACCAATACTCCATGCTAATTTTACTACTCTATGAAGCCATTTCATCCCTGCATTCCCACTATACTTCAACATTTCAGGTCTGATTTCATCTATTCCTGCTGCCTTGTGACAATGGAGTTTATTTACCATCCTTTCCACTTCCTCAAGCGTAATGTCACCAACATCATTTTCCTCCTCCCCATGAGCTTGGCTGTTCGCAACACAGACCCGAAAGATTTCCTTTTACATTGCGAAGATGATCAAAATATTCCCTCCACCTCTCCAGTGATTCCCTGGGATCTATTATGAGTTCACCTTAATTACTCAAAACACTGTTCATTTCCTTTTTCCATCCCTTCCTAAGATCTTTTATTACTGTCCAGAAATGTTTCCCTTCTGCTTGACCTAGACTTTCCAGGTTATTACCAATATATTCCCATGACTTCTATTTGGATTCAACAACTATTTGTTTCGCTCTGTTTCTTCCATCTACGTACAAATCCCTGTCTGCCTCTGCCCTTGTTTGGAGCCATTTCTCATAAGCCTTCTTTTTACGTTTACAAGCTGCTCTCACTTCATCATTCCACCAAGATGTTCGCCTTTTCCCATCCTTACCTACAGTTGTTCCTAGGCATTCCCTTGCTGTATCTACTACAACATCCCTGTATGCCACCCATTCTCCTTCTATATGCTAAACCTGCTTACATTCTACTGTTAAAAACTTCTCACTAATCATATCCATGTACTTCTGTCTAATTTCCTCTTCCTGGAGATTTTCTACCCTTATTCGTTTGCAGACAGATTTCACTTTCTCTACCCTAGGCCTAGAGATACTTAGTTCACTACAGATCAGGTAGAAATCTCTATCATCAAAAATCTCCGGAAAACTCGTACATTCCTAACAGATTTCCTGAATTCGAAGTCAGTTAAGATGTAGTCTATTATGGATCCGGTATCCCTAGCCTCCCATGTGTAGCGGTGAATAGACTTATACTTGAAGCATATATTCGTAACTGCTAAACCCATACTAGCACAGAAGTCCAGCAAACGCTTCCCATTCCCATTAGCTTCCATACCTTTCCCACATTTACCGATCACCCTTTCGTATCCTTCAGTTATTTTCAACTCTCGGATTGAAATCACACATTAGCACTATTATATCCTTGCTGTTGACCCTGACCACGATGTCACTCAATGCTTCATAAAACTTGTCAACTTCATCCTCATCTGCGCCCTCACATGGTGATGAATACACTGAGACAATTATCGTCTTAATTCCTCCAATTGCCAAAGCTACCCACATCATTCGCTCATTTACGTGCCTAACAAATTCTATGGTGCGTGCAATGGTATTCCTGATAAACAGACGTACCCCATACTCTGTTCTTCCCTTTCTAACACCCGTCAAGTACACTTTATGATCTCCTACCTCTTCTTCGTTATCTCTCCTTACCCGAATATCACTTACTCCTCGCACATCCAGATGCATCCTCTTTGCTTACTCAGCCAGTTCTACCTTCTTTCTTCCACAAGCCCCATTAATATTGATAGCTCCCCATCGAATTCCATTTCGTTCGCCAAGTTGTTTCCAAGGAGTCCCTCGTCTGTCAAATGGGAGTGGGACTCCGTTACTCCCATAGGTCCGAGCCTTGCTTAAAATGTTCTTAGCCCGGTAAATTCATGGAGCAGGATGCTACCCTACTTACACATAGTCCAAGTGAGGATCTCTCCTCTAACGGGTTATGGACAGCCGGTGGATTTTATAGACCTAGCCGCCTGAGCACAAGGAGGGCCATGACTCGGATTACGTCCGAGATGCCCACACCCATTCGATAGCAACTGGTATCCTGACTCTCAGGACCAATTACTAGGCCTCTCAACCGTTGCCCATGGTTCACGAACTTGGACGTGACTACAGTAACTCACACCATGAACCATTCTTTCCAATTAATAATAAATAAAATATCACAGAATTTCAACAGCGGGGATTTTAGGAGATCTTCATCATGTTTTCTGGCAAGAATAAGAATAAGAATAAGAATAAGAATAAGAATAAGAATAAGAATAAGAATAAGAATAAGAATAAGAATAAGAATAAGAATAAGAATAAGAATAAGAATAAGAATAAGAATAAGAATTGCAGTCGCCATGAGTCGGGTTGGTTTTGACCAACAAGTTAGGCCTCTCTTGGACGCTTAGGTTCATAACTCTGTGAGTGAGACCCCGGCTGATAAATGTCAGGATTATACGAGGGTTTTTAGAGTCACGTGCCGATACTTTTATATGTCGCATTGACGATGGTAAATATTAAATTAATTTGCAATTTGGCGAGCTGTTACTAGCATGCTCGTGACTTTGGATAGTTAGGCTAGGGTCCTTCCGTCTATGTATCCCCTTTTGTTACGGTAACATCTCTAGGATAGGAAACCGGGCTATCTCATGTGTGAATAACCCGGAGTTAACTCATCCAATGAACATGAAGGCGAGCAGAAGACAGGTTGTGCTCGTGCCTGCGTCTCCCCAAACGGTTTCAGGTCCACGTGTATAAATACACGGGTCATTGGTTCGATCCATACGGATCATGCGTTCGACCAATTCAGGCCTACATGTACAAACATACGGGTCGCTTCTTGACCCCATATAATATTTTTCCCACCATCGAAGCGGTAGGATGGTGAAAATATAAGTTGTAATTTTGTTTCAGGTTTATTTACTGCTGTGTTTGAAATTATGTCATAACAAAACATTGCCTAAATTACTTAAATAAGTTGCTCATTTTTGCCATTTCAGAAGGAAGCAGTTACATTATCTTTTCATTGTAGATATTTAGTCATGCCCATGGTAATCAATTCTGTCATTTCCTAGTCCTATTGTGGAGCCTTGGACTTAAGTGTCTACGAATGAGCCCTTCACCCTATTTTAACTTGCATGCCCCGTTCATCCCTGTAGTTACTTGAGCGCCTTATTTAAATACATTAGTTGATTTGGACATTTGCTAAAGAAACAATCACCCCCACGGCACTTAACGCCCTTGAAAGGGCTTTGGCCTGCCCCTGCCCATCGACCGCTGCTCAGCCCGAAGGCCTGCAGATTACGAGGGACCGTGTGGTTAGCAAGACCGGCCGTTATTCTGGGCTTTCGAGACCGGGGCCGCCATCTGACCGTCAAATAGCTCCTCAATTCTAATCACGTAGGCTGAGTGGACCTCGAACCAGCCCTCAGATCGAGAAAAAAATCCCTGACCCGGCCGGGAATCGAACCCGGGGCCTCCGGGCGAGAGACATGCACGCTACCCCTACACTACGGGGCAAGCTAAAGAACCAATCACCCCTGAGATAAATGCTAGTCTGGGACTCAGGGTGTGAGCGGGTGCAAATATTGCCAGACAGTCTTTCTTATTGACGAGAATTTACAGTTTTACAATGAAATGTAATTTTCTTAGCATTCTTCGATCTTTTACTCCAAATACCGAGAGGAAATAAAAAAAATCCTCTTCGTTCCCTAGGAAGGACAGCGTCCGGGAGTCCTAAAAGGCCGGCCGCTACTGCCCGTAGTTCACAGGGTGTCAATTGTCTCGTTTATATATTTAGTCTCGCAGTAAATCTACCGATAAGAGGATGACGTATTTTAGCACCTTCAAATACTGCTGCAATGAGCCAGGATCGAACCTGCCAAGTTGGGGTCGGAAGGCCAGCGCATCAACCGTCTGAGCCACTCAGCCCAGCAGAGTGAAAGAGAGAGAGAGAGAGCATTCTTATTCAGAATTTTTCGATTCAGGGTGTCTTTTATAAACTAGAAGTTCAGTCTATATAACAAAAACGACATCTCAGCCACCGTTGTGATAACCAGAGGTAAACAAACTGCTCTGGGTGCTGATAACGCACTTGGTACTCACGTCAATTGTTTTATTTCACGTATGTTGAAATAAATATCATACATATACGTTCATGAAATACTCTTGCACCTCTTCGTGTTCACATTTGAAGTTTCTTAACAATCCATGTACATCGTAGGTCTTTCTTTTTTACATCAAGAACAACTCTTGATTATGAGAAAGCTCAGTGACGTAGGTATAGGTTTCCAATCCTAGTAGCCGACGTTCTATTCCTGATAACTCTGTGACGAAATTTCTACACGAAGAACCATATGTAGTAATCAAATGTATCTAGTCTTACACCTCCGGCAAAAAAACTAGATTAATCAGGGTTGCGTTTAAGAGACCACAGATATTTCTGTCAAAGCCGTGAAGGACGACAACTCAGAACTGTGCAGAGGGTCTTGAGACGAAACATTACTCTACTCACAGGAACCACAGCTTCGTCACGGCACACGGGAAGTAATAAATACCACGAAAACCGTAAAAATAGTTCGTGGGACGAAAAGCCAATAACATTATTACTACAAATAATATGAATTTGAACTTGTAGAATATTTCAGCACGAACTGGTATGACATTGCTATAATTCAATTCTAATTTGTTAATTAAAGTAAAAATTTTCGCAGTGTAGGGTTAACAAGGTTAACTGCTGGGCGCAAAGGCGGCCGGATATAGACCTAATCACTCTACCCCACAAAGTACGGATAGCGGAAACCTTTACCTTCCATCTCTTCCAGGACCTTCATAGCCTGTACGGAGATTATATTGCTTTGTTTTTTATTTCGAAATGTACTGAATATTTATGCCCTTTGTTGTAACATCAATGTTTGTATCCAATAAATTAGACAGAAGTTATACTCAGACTTCATGAATTCGATGAGTTCCTTACATCGCAGGTTAATAATTCGTGATGACTGTAAATTAACTCTGTAAAACAAACGGATATTCATAAAAGTATCCAATAAATGTGGTGACATTCATCGAATATTATCTCATATGCCCACCCTATAATTACTTCCCTGTACAGCTTTTCCCATACGTATTCTAGGTAGTCCCATGGCATCCATTAGCATCGTAGGGTTATACGAAATTACCAAACTCTTAGCTCGATGTACTCATAATTGGTTTTAGGTGGGGGTTGGGGTGTCAACAACCCCGCCCTAAAGCCGGGCTCTCCTGGTCTGCAGTCTATTACTGTCACCACTAGAGCATGGAATCTAAAAGTGTCAACGTTTTCGATTCATCTTCCTCTAGAATGAAGCGCAATTATGAGAAGGTTCTCTAAAATTTATAACGCGTTTCTGGAGAGAATGAATGTTCGCTGAGAACATTAGGGTTACAGCAAATAGGAAATCGCAAAAATAATAAGGAATCTCGAGATAATGGATGAGAATTAGATTGCAAACAGGCCAGAAATGGTAACCCAACAAGCTGTTCCCATAGCACTTTTGAGATTATGTAATTCGGGCCGATGACCTTGATAATAGGTCCCTGTGAACAATAACCATCATCATCATCAGTTCATACACTTCCCTAAAGTATTTGAAGCAATAACAGTAACAAAGATTTTTTAATGAACATTAGGATTGTTTAAAGTCGTCAATGGAATGGGCTTTATATTGATGGTCCAAAACTTACCATCCGACAATGTAGATAAAAATACGGCGCGTAGCTTACATTTAATGATCACGTGTATAATACTACATGCATATACTGTACTGCATGAAGGACGTCTACCACTACAAAATTCATTCGTCATCATTTATGATGCAGATTATATCTACACACACATTCTTGGAATTAACAAATAAATTATTCAACATTTTACTTCAGAAATCAAATATGTTTTGCAATGCATTAATTATTTGCTAAGGCTATTTATTTATTTATTTATTTATTTATTTATTTATTTATTTATTTATTTATTTATTTATTTATTTTACTTTGAGGAACATATTAACTTATGCAAATAACTAAGTAAATTCCTGAGAATCACTTTGTTATGTATGGAATACGAGTATTAAATGATAACCGAGGCAGGACTTGAAGCAGCAGCCAAGCACGAACTCAATAAAACCTCATCAGCAATCGTTCACATTTTACAAAAAATCTATAATTCGCTATGATATTCTGAAGTAACTAGTGCTGATTGAAAGATACAACCATGGTATATCAACTTGGAGCTCTAAACAATTCCTAGGAACGTTTGTGAGCTGAATCCGTTCGTCAATGAAGTGTTCATTATCATTAATGAATTCTGACGAGCAAAGAATTAAAATAGATAATTATAGAAAAGTATTTTAAAGCCCAAAATATATTTTTTTTCCCATTTTCATTAAATTTGAGGCACAAAGCATTAAAATACGTAAGTATGATCCACACACTTTTCCTATATGTCTCAGAAATGGAACGAAGTAAATATTCATCATAATAGACATGATAAACTGAATAAGTCAGGAGGACTGCTTGCTGTGTATGACGAAAAAAGTAATTGAGAAGTATCAGTTCAAAAGGTGTTATTTCCACTTCAAAAAGAGTATTTTAGTATTTCGTCCTCACACATTGCAATACTTGGATACTATCGAATGTCATAAACAATACAGACCACAAAGATTGAATTCCTTAGAATCAATATCATACCCGGTCATGGGTACGTTCCATGTGCCTTTTATTACACGTTTCCTTGAGTTGTTCCCAACATTCTTACGGCAGACATAGCATCTTTTGAATAGACACTCCTCAATGATGTTTTATTATTTTAACGTAATAAAAATGGACTCTTTATTTCAATCTCAATTGCGAAGTAAAATGTTACAAGAAGGACATATTCACTATACATCAGAAATAACAATGGAATTGTAAATAAAATATTTATTCCTTTGAAACCAGATGTCAGAGATTCCTTGATTTCACTCACATCCAGTTTTATGAATAGTGACTTTTATGCCGAATATAGAAAAATAATGTATAAACACTAATGTCTATGTAACAGAAAGAGATTGGAGGAAATTTACTCTTATTTATTCAATTCAGTCCTGAAAAAGCCTGCAAAGAAGTAAACTAACAAGCAAACATGGCAGTACACGGGAGTTTAAGATACGATTTCGCAATGCGAATCCTGATTCACTTTAATGTTATTTGATTAGAAAAGAAATGCTCACACGCCAAATCAGTAAGAGGCCATTATTTTGAAATGATCATCAACTGATGACACAAACGAGACAAATATCCTCATTCAACGTCCTGAGACAGATGTATTCATCACCTTTCTCCGCCTTCGACCTATGCCATCGCTTGTCTTCGATTTATCGAGTATATCACTGGATGGTTATAACGATGACCCCTGAGAAATTTTAATCTTAAACAGTTACTTTAGATTACATCCACTCTATTTCATTTTCTGCTAGTTAAAAGTCTTACCTCCAGAATGTTTATCATATTCCCTTTGTGGAATAAAAATCTCATTTCATTACGTTATCCTCGTTATGTAGTAATGGCTGTGCTATGTTTATATGATCCCAGGGGCTCAGAATGTTTCTTTCCACCTTCAGCTCACATCAGAAATTATTTAAATGAATCTAACTCGATGGTATCCATTATATCTCACACTGTACGGTAAAAATATAAAATCTGAAAGGGATTTTAAAGAAAAGAGAAAAATTGATGGACTGTAGCAACCACTTAGACTTGCACAATTAGCCAACTGCTCTCCAGTTACAGCATGAAGGTAATTCATCATACACAATAATAATAATAATAATAATAATAATAATAATAATAATAATAATAATCCTTTGGTTCAGATGGTCCCGGGTTCTGTTCACGGCCGAGTTGGGGATTTTAATCGCGTCTGATTAATTCTCCTGACTCAAAGAGGGAGTGTTTGTGTTTGTCCCAACACACTTATCTTCCTATTCAGATAACACACCATAGAAACACGCAATAGTAATTACATTCTTCCGCATAGGATTGGTGTGGCATATTTCGTATCCCTATCCCACAGGTATGGGAGAACCTTTATGTCTTGACTTTCGTCTATTTCACGTTATTTCCTAACAGAATTGTCAAAAAAAAAAAAACTTGTAAGATTATTTTTCACGAATCTAATTTGGTCAATTTTACCTCAAGTCATACGACGGAGTAAGTGTAGAATATGGAATCGAAAGATTTGACTCTCCTTTTGCCTCCGAGTTTCCCGGGGGTGCAGGATTCATTATCGTAACAAAGGGTTACTAGGGTATTAATAACTACCTTTAAAATCAAGAACAAATGACAACAGCAAGAAGCAAACACAACGTGGATACTTCACTTACGTGGGACATGATTATGTAAAAGATTGAAAAAGAGACAATAAAGACAAAGAAACGAAATCTTCGGGATGTGGTGATACAGAAGAATTCAGGAGATCAGAGCAGGTCTCAAATGAAAAATCATCAACGATTTGGCAAGAGGAGAACAATTTGTTAACAAATTACCAGAAGAGATACATCGCTAGTGTTTATCTTCCGATAAAATGACTCATTTACTTGCAATTTTAATGACACAATAAAGGTATTTGATGATTGCTAATCGTCGCACTAACACATTGAAGGTTTTCGGCGACGGAAGGATAGGAAAGGGCTAGGATTGGAAAGGTAGCGACCTTGGCCTTAATTGAGGTACAGCCCCAGCATTTGCCCTGTGTGAAAATGGGAAACCACGGAAAACCACCTTCAGGGCTGCGGACGGTGGGATTCCAATCCACTAATTCCCGAATGCTAGCTCAGAGCTGTGCGATTCTAACCACACGCCCAACTTACTAATCATTAACATAACCAAGCTTGATAGCTGCAGTCGCTTACGTGCGGCCAGTATGCAGTATTCGGGAGCCCTGAAAGTGTTTTCCGTGGTTTCCCATTTTCCCACCACGAAAATGCTGGGGCTGTACCATAATTAAGGCAACGGCCGTTTTTTCCCACTCCTAGCTCTTTCCTGTCCCATTTTCGCCATAAAACTTTTCTGTATCGGTCCGACCTAAACAACTTGTAAAAAAAAAGCATCAATATTTCACGTCTCACCAACTATTGCTGCCATACTTGTTGTTTAAAGGGGCTTAACATCGTGGTCATCGGCCCCTAATGGTACGAAAGGAAATAACAAAGAGTACAAATTCATCCACTGACCAAAATAAAATAAAAAATGTCATGAAGAATGAATGGATGGACATGAACCCAACAAAAAAACGAAAAACAAACAAAGAAATCAGTGGATCAGACTCAAAAAAAATATCGTAAATAATAGTATTACTGACCAAGGGACCACTTATAAAGCACAAGGATGCTTGATGTCTAAAGGGGTGCAAAATCCATGTCTAAGGCCCCACAGAATGGTACATGTCGCGAGTAAAGTAGAACCATGGTATTTGTCATGTTGGGGTACTAATCAAAAGTAGCGAAGACTCACGGTGTTCCACACAAGATGGTACTACTCACAAGTATTGTACTCCGTACAGGTAACGCAGACCTATGGTGTTTCTCACACAATGGCGCCACTCACAGCCAGCGCAAACCGATGAGGCTCCTCACTTAGGTGTACTAATCACGGGCGCCGGTATTCCCGTAGTGTTCCTCACATAGTGGGCACCAATCACAGGCAACGCAGACTGACGGTGCCGCTCATATAACGGTACAACACACAGGCTACGCCCAGGGACAAGGACGAGTTCGACAGCCGTAGTGGAAGGACGTGTTCCTCCCGCTCGCTCTCTCTCTCCTTGCCAGGCGCTCTGTACTTTCCCAGTACTAGTCAGGCAGCTGTACTTGTTAGTACATCTTCGAAAGAGCATTGTCTGAGCTGTAGCACTTTTCAGTGCTCGCTCTTACTTCTGTTTCAGGATTTCTTACAGGAGGACAGGATGGAGAAGCCGACCCTACCAGTGAGACTGGTCGACTACGACTACGAGGGAGCCGTCGACAAGCTACTAGACGCGATCGACACGATGGATCCCCCCAGCTATGAACGCCCGGGGCTAGTGGTGTTCAACCGGCTGGGGGAGGACGACCACCAGGGGACGCTCCACGTATTCGACAACCTGAATGCGACTGCGGAGTTCATCGGAGAGCCACTCCTGCCGATCATCGGCATTATGATTGCTACCTGGGCGATCATCATTCGCCCTAACGACGCAGCCAGCTTCAGGGTCTACGAGGAGCGCGCGTCCCAGCAGTTCCAGGTTGCCCGGCTACCAGGACTCAGGGAGCACCTGGACGTCTCGGGCTACCAGGAGGCAGCCACGCAGACGGACCCAATGACCGAGGACGACGGCGGCGCTCCCGAGCGCCGCGACGACGCGACCCCAGTTGGAAAGCTGTACTCTACGAAGTACACGCAGACCAACAAGGCCGCCAACCAGGATCGTCGCCCACCTACCAAGGCGAAGTGGTCGCAGACGCAGGCCTACCAGGAGGGGCCTGTAACCCGAGCGCAAACCAGGAGAGCGCCCGTGATGGTGGATGGCAGCACGGCAGTGGACAAGGACGCCCCTTGGCGTGCTGAGGCCGCCGTCCAGGCCCTGCCAGCCAGCATGTCGTTCGAGATGCAGACCTCGATGTGCGCCCCACAGGACAGGGAACGCAGTCGAGTGTTAGCACCGACCGACGCCGCCGCCGCCACCCAGGAGGAAGAAGCAGATGGCAACACAGCGGAACCACCAGTCACCCCGGGGTCACCAGGTCGGGAGGAGGGCCACCAGGACGAGGCCTCCCCCCCAGCCGAGAAGCAGCCCGGGGGAAGAAGAAGAATAAGAAGAAGAAGACGACGCCGCACCAGGAACCAGAAGGCGACGCTGGCTCATCAGGAGAGGACCGCCCAGCCGCAACCCAAGACTGCTCCCAGGACAGCAGTCAACCGAGGAGCCAATCAGGAGAGGACCTCAGCGGGTAGCGGCAGTCAGGTGAGAGTACAACGTCCCCCTCAGCAGCTCTTGCAGTGTTTCCGCTGTCTGAGGTGGGGCCACCGCCAAGTTAGCTGTGGACTCCAAGTGAAGTGCAACCGCTGTGGTGGTGATCACCACTACACGGCCTGCGCAACACTTAAGGAGGCGCCGGTGTGCGCCAATTGCGCGGGGGGCCACCCGGCCTCCCACCGCAGTTGCCCAGTCTACAGGGCCATGGCGCGGGCAGAGAGGAAGGAGGCCCAGCGCTATGACCCACCCCATTCCAGGAGGCCCCCGCCTCGGCGGGCTTGGCCTCATTCTCCGGGATCGGAGACTGGGTACGAGGTACCCCAAGGAGGTGGAGCCGTGCGACAGGCCCTAGTGGTACTTGACGCATGGCTCCGCAGCCGGCAAGGACCGCGCTAGTCCCAGCAGTGCCCAGACGGACTGATCCCCAGGCGATGGAATGGCGAGGAATGGGTTTATGTTTTGTGCATGTCACCTGTTCCTAACTAACACAACCTCTGGTCTTTTTCCAGCCCACATCCTTGCATGTGCTATCAAAAGACGTCAAGTTTTACATGTAGGCTCTTTCTTCTTTCTGCCTATGTGGTTTTTCCCTGACCCTTCAATACCATACCTTAACACTATCCAACCAATACAAACTTTGCCGTGGTAGCGAGTCTGACTCGGAAACCGGCAGATACTCCTTGTATCACTTCCCACTCCTCCCTGCTATCTCTTTCTTCTTCTTAGAAATAATAGCATGTCGGAGGCCATGTAGATTGAGTCGTTGGTCACGCGGGGGGAGCGGGCTTCGGGGGCCCCCCCGAAAAAAAAAAAAGGCTACGCCCAGACCCGCGGTGTTGCTCACATGGGTACGACGCACGGGTACTGGAAACCCCCAGCCTCTTTATTGCTACGAATCACAAACCTATTTCGTACCTAATTTAGTGGTACTACAGGCAACCCATGTTCCCCACATGATGGTACAAATCAAAAGTAGTTTCATGGTTCTAATTCAATCATCCCTTGGTCGCCCTTTTAGTCGCCTCTTACAACAGGCAGGGGATACCGCGTGTGTGTTCTACATGTGCGTCCCCCACCCACAGGGGGTAGTGTGTTTGATCCGCGAGAGGTATTTTATTTCTCTCAAGTCCACCGGCAAGCCGGTTAGGACCCCCCTATCCGCCACCTGGGCCGGCCCCGTGGTGTAGGGGTAGCGTGCCTGCCTCTTACCCGGAGGCCCCGGGTTCGATTCCCGGCCAGGTCAGGGATTTTTACCTGGACCTGAGGGCTGGTTCGAGGTCCACTCAGCCTACGTGATTAGAATTGAGGAGCTATCTGACGGTGAGATGGCGGCCCCGGTCTAGAAAGCCAAGAATAACGGCCGAGAGGGTTCGTCGTGCTGACCACACGACACCTCGTAATCTGCAGGCCTTCGGGCTGAGCAGCGGTCGCTTGGTAGGCCAAGGCCCTTCAAGGGCTGTAGTGCCATGGGGTTTGGTTTGGTTTTTTATCCGCCACCTGGGACGCGCCACGTGGGAGTATCGCCTCTCCCCCTGCTACGCCATCGTAGTAGGTTCGTGGCCACCAACTACTATCGATGTAAAAGATATCGAAATGCCAGAATTGTGTCATGGAAGGGGGCAGCAATTCAGATGACGAGGCTCTCGTGTACTTTAATTTGAAGGAAGTAGATGAGGAGGATAGATTACAATAAAGAATAGAAGTTAGCGTGCCAATATCACAAACGTACAATAGTAGATGCTCGGTGAAATGCAATACGTATGCACAGTTTTAAATTTACCATAGAACAGAATAATATAAAGAGATTCAACAAACTGTGTTATCAACTGATGATCCCAAACGATTATACGATCTTTATCAAAGCAGCATCGCATAGTTGATCTACTAAACAATGCCTGAAACTAAGATCAGTGCACCATTGGCGAATATTACACTAACAAAAATTCTTAACGGCATGGAAAACAGGCTCTCGTGGTTTGAAGTACCAAAACCATGAACCTCTGGGTTACAACAAATGGTCACAGAAACAAAGGTGAGTTTGTTACTAAGTGAAAACAGTTTTGTAGTATCTTGTTGCCGTATCTCAGAATTTCTCCCAGTAGAAAGCAAGCAAGACCTAAGAGAAAATCGCAACTTACGAAACAGTAGTTAACGAAGTTCGGGCGCCTTCCTAAGTTCAAAATATGTTATATGACACCTAGGACTCGATATCTATTGAGGTCGCGATCCTTTACAGCTATTCTTTGTCATAATTACAATCTAATAGCTGTAATGCGTGCAGGTAAATGTGCGCCTACGTCTCAAAACTTGAGGCTAATCCTGAATCACAGTAACCATTCCCAGCAGGTTGTTGAATTTATACTGGGACTTATCTCGTATAAGATGAACATAACTCATTATCGCAGTACTTGAAATGAACTATCTAACCTACGTTAATTCTCCAATTCTCACAATATAGTTGAATGAATCTTCGGAAACATGGAATAAATCACAAATGTCTGGGTACAAAAACGTCTGTAAAAGGACAATAACCACCGAGTCCCGGTAAATTCATCAGGTTGTACTGAGCACAATTAACCTGAAAGCCATTTTCATGTACACGACTTAATTTCCGTTCTCCTTAATAAATTACTACCGACATCAAATCTAAATAAGTTACTTAATTTCGTGTGGCTATTGCTAGCCGTTACAGCGCTTGCAAGACAGACCCGCCGGTGCGGGCAGGTAGCATTTGCCGTCTGTAGGAAGCTGTGTGCTGGTGTGGTGCATGGTAAATGCGTTGCAGCAATGCTGGTGGCAGCGTAAACTCACAGTTCTAAGGCGAACGAATTAACCGTTTACGATTAAAATCCCTCGCCCCGATCGGGAATCAATCCTGGGGCCCCGAGGACCGAAGATCAAGACACTGGCCACTCAGCCATTGACTAGTCCGTGAAGGTGAAGTGTGATGAACTCGAAGACTTAAACCGAAGAGTATATGGAACATTCGCAACTTACATACTACGCAATAGGCCAGTATGTTTTAATAATGCTATTTTGCTTTACGTCCCACTAACTACTTTTTAAGGTCTTCGGAGACGCCGAGGTGCCGGAATTTAGTCCCGCAGGAGTTCTTTTACGTGCCAGTAAATCTACCGATACGGGGCTGTCGTATTTGAGCACCTTCAAATACCACCGGACTGAACCAGGATCGAACCTGCCAAGTTGGGGTTAGAAGGCCAGCGCCTTAACCGTCTGAGCCATTCAGCCCGGCCAGGATGTTTTTATCTACGGAGCGGGACATAGGATAATTTTGAACATCTGTGGTAAATGAAACGTTTCCAGTTTGTTATAAAACCGGGCGAGTTGACCGTACAGTTAGGAGAGCGCAGCTGTGAGCTTGCATCCGTGAGATAGTGGGTTGGAACCCCACTGTCGGCAGCCCTGAAGATGGTTTTCTGTGGTTTCCCATTTTTACACCAGGCAAATTCTGGGGCTGTACCTTAATTAAGGCCACGGCTGCCTCCTTCCCATTCCTAGGCCTTTCCTCTCCCATCATCGCCATAAGACCTATCTTTGTCGGTGCGACGTAAAACAAACAGCAAAAAAAAAATTTATAATTATTTATTTAGCTCACACATCACAGTGGAGTACAAGCCATTAATGACACAGGCCATCCATATCTTTCTGTGTTTGAATTAGTAAACTGTCTGTACATCACTACTTTGCTCGCCAAGAACTCCCATAATGAAGTCATAACAAAGTTTAGCGGGGAGGGTTCTGGACTCTTGAGGAGTGTTGTTTGCAGCAATAGTGGGAGGGTGGAAAATTGTTGCAGAACTTTATGCAAGTTAGCAGGCTGATCTTTGCCGGAGATACCGGGAGACGCTCCAACAGCATCGCCACCGAGACTGAACGCGGCCTTGTCTTCCACAGTTTACGTAAATCAGCTTCCGTCTTTTACGCTTTTCTTTTCGAACCCCTTTCATAAACACTCGTATGTTGAGTCATGAACAAAAATGGACAGGGATCAGTTAACAGAGTCATGAAAGTCGTAAACCGAAGTGTTCACACCACACGCTTATAGTAAGGGAGAATCGGAATAAAATGAAATGTATGTGACAATTATCCTTCAATATCCTCATATGCATAAGGAGATTCAGGAGTTAAACGTACGTACGTGGTAACAAGCTTTTATGGAGCAACATTACTACTATATGTCGTTTTTTGGAGGACTATTGCAGATACACAATTACACACTTAAATCCATTTTTAACTTCACGTCCGGCACCGACAGTTTTCATCATACCACTACTATCAAGTGAAAATGGGTGTTCGGAGTGTGGCTCTGTGTAGAATGCGAATAAAGCCAGTTCTAGATTTTGAGATCCCTTTGTTAAAAGGCAACGCTTTCCGTTATCTAAAGAAACTTCTACCCCATTTCCTCTGCGGGAAATTAACTTCTTCCCTATCTGCATCAGTTTGGCTTTCTTCCAAATCATTTACTACGTCTGCCTAAAATTATTTGTCTGCACTTAAGTGTGTATTACTGTTATATTTCTCTTTTTAGAATCGATTTCACTGAAGTTGTTCATCTTCTTACAATCTTACTCTTCTAACCCTCAGCCTCCGTCAGCAGTGGATTGTAATTTACCCTAACCGAGGTATACATATTCAAAAGTCTTAATTTCACATTAAAAACTTTCAGTTTAAATGCTTTGGACTAGATTGAATTATGACTGCGAGGATCCAGCAGAAATTACCCAGTCAGTATTGCTTTCGTTTATTTTACGTGCGCTTTCACCTCTATCTCACAGGAATAACATTTCCAGAACATAGAATTAAATCGTGCATAATAATGAATGGCCCTCGAAAGTCTGCTCAATGTTCAGTTTTGTATCAACCAGTACAGCAAAACCATTATTTTTCAACGAGTGCCGCTATTAATGTATTCGAGAAACAGGCGAGTTAAGCAGTCAACAGTCATGCTTGTAATTAGATTATGAGGTTCACCATCTCAGGCAATGCTGCGATATTACATTTCAGCATACACCAGTCACTGCCTTGCCGGGTTCTCGTTTTAATACACTGATACAATCATGGTACAGAGCAGTCCAACGAACCCGAAACTGCGCGATGTTCATGTTATGCGTAAAATCTCGATAGAGAAGCTGAAATTAACTGATTTCGTTGTCCACACAATTGTGACAACACCTCTTTAAAAAGCTCTCCATCATCGGATGCAACTCTCTTTCGAGTAATGTTGGCAGTTCTTCATATTTTCTTGGAGTCCGTACTTCGTATGGCACTGGCTCAGTTTTACGACGGTACTCGATTTTTGACACCAGCTCTATGTGTAGGGATGTAATAACTATGGAGTGTGTGTGGTGGTATATAGCGTTGTGTGTAGTTGAGATAATTTTTTGATATGAACACAAATACCCAGTCCTAGAGCCAAAGAAATAAATCTAAGTAGTATAAGTGAACAGTTCTGGAACCACCTCCTCCTCCTCCTCGGGCCCTCCTCAGAGGCCTCATCCTCATCCTCATCCTCCTCCTCCTCAGGCTCTCGGGAGAGGCCTCCTCCTCACGGGCGGGAAATTTTAATTTTGGCGGGAGATATGAATTTTTGCGCGAGATATGAATTTGTAAACAAAGCCATGTGCTTTTTGACAGCTGGCATCCGCCATCTTGCATCGCTAACCTCAGTGCTGCTATCCTAACGGCACAAAACCTCAACAACAACACATCACTAACCTCAGTGCTGCTGTCTTAACGGCACTAAATATCATAAGCACGTGATGGCGGGCAATTTCAAAAGTTCTACATGCCTTACGCTCCCACGTGCTTTTTTGACACATTTTATCCGCCATCAAGCATCGCTAACCTCAGTGCTACCGTCTGTATGGTACTAAACCATATCGTGGTTGTGGGTAATTTAAAATCCACGTGCTTTTTGACAGCATTCATTCGCCATCTTGCTTCGCACACCTCAGTGCTGCCATCCTTAGCTACTACCTTTGAAATGTGGTGACAGACAATTTGAAAAATTCCACGTGATTTTCTTATAGCAACCATCTTTAATCAACAGAGCACCGTGCTGCCATCTTTAGCTACTACCTTTGAAATATGGTGGCGGCAATTTCCACGTGATGTTTTTGACAGGTATCATCCGCCATCTTGCATCGCTTACCTTAGTGCTGTTATCGGGCGAGTTGGCCGTGCGCGTAGAGGCGCGCGGCTGTGAGCTTGCATCCGGGAGATAGTAGGTTCGAATCCCACTATCGGCCGCCCTGAAGATGGTTTTCCGTGGTTTCCCATTTTCATACCAGGCAAATGCTGGGGCTGTACCTTAATTAAGGCCACGGCCGCTTCCTTCCAACTCCTAGGCCTTTCCTATCCCATCGTCGCCATAAGACCTATCTGTGTTCGTAAAACTCACAGACAGACATACCTGCATACATTATCATTATAAACATTTATGCCTTTCAGCTTTCAGTCTGCAAGGCTCAGTGAATTTAATAAACGTCGCCACAATCCTCTATTTGCATCTCTTATCTTTAAATCGTTAGAAAGTGAGTCTAACCATAGTTGTCTTGGTCTACCTCTACTTCTCTCACCCTCCATAACAGAGTCCATTATTCTCCTAGGTAACGTATTCTCCTCCATTCGCCTCGCATTACCCCACCATCGAAGCCGGTTTATGCGTACAGCTTCATCCAACGAGTACATTCCTAAATTAGATTTTATTTCCTCATTCCGAGTACCTTCCTGCAATTGTTCCCACCAGGAAGATTTCCTTTTACGTCGAGAATGTGTTCAAATTATTCCCTTCACCTCTCCTGTGATTCCCTGGGATCTATTATGAGTTCACCTGAGTTACTCAAAACCCTGTTCATTTCCTTCTTCCCTCCCCTCCTAAGATTCCTTATTACTGTCCAGAAAGGTTTCCCTGTTGCTTGACCTAGCCTTTCCAGGTTGTTACCAAAATCTTCCCACGACTTCTTTTTGGATTCGACAACTATTTGTTTCGCTCTCCTTCCTTCATCTATGTACAATTCCTTGTCTGCATCAGCCCTTGTTTGGAGCCGTTTCTGCTAAGCCTTCTTTTTACGTTTACAAGCTGCTCTCACTTCATCATTCCACCAAGATGTTCGCTGTTACCCAACTTTACACACAGTTGTCCCTAGGCGTTCCTTTGCTGTTTCTACTACATCATCCTTGTATGCCACCCATTCTCTTTCTACCAAATATCCTGAACCTGCTTACTGTCTACTGTTCGAAACTTCTCACTAATCATGTCTAATTTCATCGTCCTGGAGATTTCCAACCCTTATTCGTTTGCAGACAGATATCACTTTCTCTGTCCTAGACCTAGAGATACCTAGTTCACTACAGATCAGATAGTGGTCTGTATCATCGAAAAATCCCTGGAAAACTCATACATTCCTAACAGATTTCCTGAATTCGAAGTCGGTTAAGATATAGTCTATTATAGATCTGGCACCCCTAGCCTCCCATGTGTAGCGGTAAATAGACTTATACTTGAAGAATGAATTCGTAACTGCTAATCTCATACTAGCACAGAAGTCCAGCAAACGTTTCCCATTCCCGTTAGCCTGCATATCTTCCCCACATTTACAACTTACCCTTTCGTATCCTTCAGTTCTATTTCAAACTCTCGCATTGAAATCGCCCATTAGCACTATTTTATCCTTGCTGTGGGCCCTGACTACGATGCCACTCAATGACTCATAAAGCTTGTCAACGTTGTCCTCATCTGCACCCTCACATGGTGAATACACCGAGACAATTATCGTCCTAATTCCTCCAACTGCCAAATCTACCCACGCCGTTAGCTCATTTACATGCCTAACAGAAACTATGTTTTGTGCAATGGTATTCCTGATTATCTGCCCTACCCCATACTCTGCACTGCCCTTTTTAACACCTGCCAAATACACTTTATAATCTCCTATCTCTTCCTCGTTATCTGCCCCTACTTGAATATCACTTACTCCTAGTATATCCAGATGCATCCTCTTTGCTGGCTCAGCCAGTTCTACTTTCTTTCTTCCATAAGGCCCATTAATATCGATAGCTCCCCATCGAATTCCATTTCGTTCGCCACGTTTTTTCCAAGGAGACCCTCGCCTGTCAAATGGGAGTTGGATTCCATTACTTCCATAGGTCCGAGGCTTACTTAGAATGTTCTGGGCTCGGTAAATTCCTGATGCAGGATGCTATCCTACTTGCACATAGTCCAAGTGAGAATATCTCTTCTAACGGGTTAGGGACCACTGGTGCGTTGTACAGTCCTAGCCGTCTGAGCACAAAGAGGCCCATGGTTCATAATATTCCCGAGATGCTCACTTTCATTCCATAGCAACTGGTACCCCAACTCTCAGGACCACTTACTAGGCCAATCAGCCGTTGCCCATGGTTTACGAACTAGGACGTGACTACAGTAACCCACACCATGAACCATGGACATTTGAACTTTGCTTATTTTATTTGAATAGTCTGTTGTTCTTAAATCCCTTAGAGAAAGAAAAGTGGACCGTATAACTCGTAATAATGAGCCGCTCTACTCAACAGCACGTGCTGATAAATTTATGATGGACACACAACCATTAATCGCTCCAGCGAGCGAAACCAGACATGCACTTCCTCCTAGGCCAGGTGCGGTTGTTAGCGCTCATGACATGGCCGTCATCAGTATAAATGTAGAGCGATCCAAGAAGGCTTGGAAGACCTGACATGTCATACGAGGCGTAGGATGCTTGAGGAATCATGAGACGATCCGAGGCAACGGTTTAGATCGGACTTCGCTTGTAAATACTCTAGCAGATTGCCCATGTATGTCACATTCTCTAGCGTTGTTACATGGGTTTTCCAATGAATACAGGTCCTAAATGAAATAAATTATCTGTGTAGTGATAACATCGTAGCTGAATACAATGGGTGAGACTTCTTAACAGAAAATAATGCTAATGCCAGTGGAGAAGAGGCGATTTGATTCAGTGGTCTAAATTTATGGAGATATGACTTAAGAAACACACCGTACCGTATTTCAAGATCATGATAACATCATAAGGAGATTGTAATTAACTGTATCGAACAATATATTTAACCCTTGAACTTACCATTCCATCGTTGGTCGGCCACAGCTGCTACAGTAGAGCAATATAGAACATTTAAACATGGGTCGCTGCGGGAAGAAATTCGGTCACGATCTTAACCAAACGATGGGGTTCAGAAAAGAGCCTAACTACTTGAAATGAGGAGCAAATATGTGCTTACTAACTTTTATTAAATTCGAAATAGCACGACAACATTATTATTTTAATATAAATCCTTGAAAATAAAAAAAATTAAATCATTTATTATTGAATGTTTCAAACGCAGTCACATTGCATAGCGTTGATTTGTTTCTCACAATATCGACGAGTTGCTTCGGAGAAAGTAATAAATTAGTGGACAGCGAACCTGAAAAACTGAAGAAGGAAAGACCTGAAAACCGGGCACCTATTACTCCAAACGAGAACTGAGAATTAATCCACACGATCCGTGGAAAATCTGACTTTCAACAAGTAGAACGCCTGATTTCCTCTCAATTAAGGTTATCCACCAGTCGAATACCCTTGCGGATACGGAACACCCGCCGAATGGACCCTTAATCGAACCAAATTGACTATCAGTTGCATTGGATAGGTTGCGAAATATTATGGGAAAGCATGGTGTTCACTACGAGTTAACAGCATCATTCACAATTGAAGTAAAATTCCACCATGTATTTGTCATATCATGACACCCTTAAGTGATAAAATAATCCCGATGCTAAATGTGCATCACCCAAACAACTGTTCGGAAGGAAACAACAACAACATGATCCGCGAGGATCTTACGTTACGTCGCTCTGAAGGAACAAAACTGCGAAATGCAGGAAACACTTATTCATCACGCATTTAGAAGAAATGCCAAACACTGAAGTTAATTAAAAAGTGGTAAATGACTTGAAAAGTATTATTATCAAACCAATTTTCAGGTTAGAAATGGTTATGTTACGCTTAATAAAATTACCAGTCCACATTGAAAAATACAACATACATAAGGAATTCTTTCCTTTTAAACAATGACTACCATTACAGATCCATCTACTTATTGTTTGTCCCAACGCACTACCTACAAAGTTAGCACTAAATCGAACTCAACTACGTATTTAAATGAAAGAACGACAAAGATTGAAAATAAAATTAATATTACTGGCTGACGAATCGAAACCACATTCGCAACTCGAGTCTCACACTAATACATTGAGTGTCAATAAGCACACTATCAAAACGAAACGGACGTCAGAACGACAAAACAATTAAGTCCGTAAAATAAAATAACATATCAAAGTAATTTAAACTCAACACGCATGGAGAATTACAGTAAACTGTTCCATCACCATTTAGAATAAATCCAATGTTGGGCAACCCTCATTCGCCGATAACGGTCCCATATATTAGGGAGCACCTTCCAGCTATTGAGCTGCGCACAGGTTGGCCTCATTATTACCGATCTAACCCTCTTCATATTTCATATTTTACTGTAGATGCTACCTTCGCCCATGTCACTTCGCAAAAACAAAAAACATCTAATCTGAGACTTGAGTATGTACAGCTGACATCCCAGACCTATCGTCGGGCTCACTTAAAATATGTACATCCTAACACTAATCTCTATGTACACGATACCTTCCTAATTCTGTCGTCGAGCGTGAACTAGGACGTCTCATCATCAGTATACTCCAAGGAAAACATGTGACGTCCTAAATCTATTATCGGACGGAAAAAGGGCCGTACTACGCTTCCCCTGGCATATCAGGCGAACTAGCAAATTCGAACAAACTCTGACATTTCAATTGTAAACTTTGTGAGACTAATAACACACACGGAACAACGTCTCTTATTATCAAACGAATGCAAGTCGAACATGCAGGAAGTCTCTATCTCGTTACAAAACGTGAGCTCGAAAATAAATATACGTGACGAACAATCCCCCAACTCAAACACGATCTCAGCATGCGCAATGAAGTTTTAGGGAAGAAATAATAATTCTCAACACACGTCTACCATTTAGTGGATGTATTCAAAATAATAATAATCATCACTACCGCATTGGAAACCCTCTAATCTCCTACCGTCAATTTCAAAGATTTATATCTATGACTATCCAGTGAAACGAAATTCAATACAACACCAACATGTATTCTAAATGCTCTTTTATCCTTCATGTCACATTATCTTAATATTCATACCGACTTTACGTAACTAGTCACTTGACTTTTACTACCAAGATTTTTAATCTTTACTAGAATCGTTTTCACTTGGGATCTTACTAGAAATCTACGGTGCCTCACACAGTAGTCGTCTCAATTTTCGGATTATTAGCGGAAAACACTACAACCTGCCACAATACAGCCTGTCACACAAATCCTTCCTCGGCAAACATAGCTTGTCCCAAAACTCATTCTCCTCGCCTTATCCCAGCGATATTACTTAAAATCCAGGCTCCCTTTCGCCTTCAGTATTCCTATTGCTCTCATCTCCACATATATAAATTCTTCGCTCTCAATCCATCTTTCTTATATTTCCAAGACCCTTTTCATATTTCAATCCTCTTGTGAAAACAATAACCAATATAAAATACACCTCTTTATTTTACTGTTACTACAACTTTCGGACCTCGAGAATACAAGAACACACCGCGATTTTCCGTATAATCGACATACCCGATGTCACAAAATTTTACTTCCCATGAATAAAACGTAACTCTATCGAATTTCACTGGAATTATCTAAATGCATGCGATCCTTGTAAAACATGCTGGTTAAATGCACTTTTAACATAGAAAAATTTTTATCCCGCGGTAGACATTATTATTATTATATTATTATTATTACTATTATTCTTTTCGACAAAATCTTCTGAATTCAAACTATATTTGAAATTAAGACATTCGCCACGACTATTTTACCATTATCGCTTTCCTAATTTTCCTCACTTTGGACAATATCTCATACAACATTAGCACCAGATTTAAACGTCGCATTTTACAGTTTCTTGACATGAAATTTTACAAAACTAAATTTTTCACACGCTGACCAAAATTATAACACTTCTCGCCTGATAACTACAAATATCAACCCGACGCACGTCTTGAAAAAAAATTGGTTGGGACAAACAAAAAAAGTCTAAATACATCATCATACAAAATATAGACAGACCTGCAATTGACGTCATCTCCAGTATTCTGGCTACATTTGCCAGCTGACCTCGTGCTTAGCCGCACATTGGTACAGGGAACATCATCTTCTCAAACATATCAATCTTACAAATACTGCCTTTTCACACGTTATTAAATGACAACACAAATAACGCACTTTCTTTCGTTATAATTTGTACAGCAAACCTCCTTCGTTCTGCAGTCGACTGCGACTGTCTACCTTCTCTCCAGAGTCGGCTCTCAGTCACCCTAATATAAAAGGTGTTCAACAAATAGCGAAATCAGAACTACTCTGTCTAGCTTCCCCAACTCCCTTAACACTTTCCACCACACACGAGGTGATACAATAAAAATCTGCTATGTACTTTAACAGACGCCTATGCTTTCACAGTTTGTCGTCATAAGTTCAGAAAAATTTCTATCACCTTCCCTTTCCAACAGAAGATGTGGACCTCAGCCACGAACATGTACTAAGTTATTTGTAGATTAATCTTGTACAATTTTCTGCTGACGACGGGTGTAAGCTTCCGCTGCTTCAGAAACCAGATCGACACTGAGAAAACTGCAGAGGAGGGTTTCTTTTATAGTCTTATGAGTGTCGCTACTCACACCACTAAGCTTGATTACGTAATCTGCTAATTTCGCGTCCAACAGAACGATTTTCATGAAACTCGTTCCAGAATTCCGGACAGACTTGTGATTTATTTAGATGTTAATCTCATAATTTTACCACACTCGCAACAGGTGAAATAAATTATTTCTGCCCGGGCGTTTCGCGGGTTTTCTTCATCCATTGACATTGGCACGTGGAGCTAGTCCACTGATCTGACGCTGATTTGTACTTAGGCTTAACTGCATTTATATTTTACCCTGGGGGTTCTGTCTTCACGTAGGTTTTAAGAATAATTTAGATTATTTATTTCTGTATTTACTGTGTTGCCAATATCTCTCGTTACGCAGAATTCCGTGAATTTGAAGAATTGTTGTGTACTCGAAGCCCGCCGAGGTGTCACGGTATTTCACGAGCTTACCGCGGGTGAGTTCGCTCCCACGCGAGAGCGAGGCTCTCGAAGCGCAACATGGCTGCTCTCAAAAATAAAAGTAGCTTGTTATTTGAAAAAAAATATTGAGAAAAAAAAAATATTTTTCTCATCGTAGAATTATGGGTTCAATATCATCACCTAAATTCCTGCATTAAGCAAGTAACTATTTTCATTACAATATCAGGACTATTTATTTTCTACGTGGTGCACACTGACAATATTTCTCAGAATTTGTGATCAGATTATTAAGAATTTGCGTTCATTGTTAAAAGTGGTGCTAAATTTTAATTTCTATTAAGTTACACACAATTTTTAAGAACGGGTTTAACATGAAAAAAGTAGTTAACTGAAGACGAGTTACCTCTTCATGCCCATTATGCTTCCGCGAATGACGAAGAACTCGTCCCGCTCATTATATAATCCGTACATATTGACGCATTACTAAAGCTACTTGCATTCTTGAAGCAACTTCATTGTCTGGTCCTCATTGCTGTAAATTATTCGTGGGTTACAGGGGTCTTGTGGCCCATATTAGTAAGTCACACAAGCCACATCAAGAAGGATCATCTACACGGCTCCTCGAGATGTATACCCATTAAAAATACGGAACTGTAGAATTTTCTGCTATAAAAAATTGGGCCGTTCTTTGTCAATTTAAAATCTGCTGTCCGTATTTTGCGCTGTTTGCCTAGCGGTGGTAACTCAGCTGTAGCCGGCTTCCTCTCTTAAGTGGTTCGCCGTTTGGTACCAACGATGCCAGTGCCAGGTCTGATCTTTCACTGTTCATTATGCTGCTCGCCGAGTTCCTCAAAATCAGATAAGGTAACCAACCATACCTCGTGAGTTAAACTGGGAGTTCGCTGTTACAATGAAGTCCACCATAATGTCATACCCTGGCCTTATGTACATGATCGGAAGTCCCACTCTTCTCTCACTTCAGTCAATGCCAAGTGCTTGGAAATCAAACTTGCCGACGGGCAGTTTGGTTGCTTCTTTCTGATGACACTGTCACCAAGCCTGATGCTGTAGTACTGGAAGCCCTTCGTGAGTATCATCTTTCCCATTTAGGTCCAGTCGTTCTTCCAGATCCTCCGAATAAATCAACCTTTGTTCGTGGAGTGAAGAACACAGAACATGTTAATACCATCTCTTATTTTCCTCCTGAATCTGCTGGTGGACTGGATGGCCTTCGTATTTTAGTCCTGAAAGACCTACTTTAATATCATGAGATTGATTTAAAGCAGCAACACGTAAGATCGTTCCGTGGTTTGCGTGACTCATTATCTATGGTTTAGGGTCTTTTGGAAGTTTGCCAAATACTTTCTGGTGCCTCACTCGTAGCTTTGAAATGTGGTAGCATTCGCCCTATTGCTGTCGATACCGGTAGGCGTTGGCTGGTTGTGAAACGCTTATGCTACATAATCTGTACACCAGTTATGAACTTCTTGTCTCCCCACCAACTTGGAGTGGGTATTCTGAATGGAGATGAAGCTGCTATCCACGTCACACGTATCTGTCATTCGTCTCCTCATCAGTGCCGTAAAGCTTTAGATAAATTAGATTTTCGTAATGCTTTCAACGAATTGCATCGTGATGCTATGCTGTTGGTTGTGAAGAATGATTTTCCTTCATTCTATCCGTATGTCTATCAGTGCTATTTCCGGTCTAGTGACCTTTTCTTTTGTGAAGAAATTATACGAGTACTCTATCACTATAGAGATGAACAAGGTCATCCACTCGGATCTGCTCTTTTCGCAGTTACTCTTCTGTCGATTGTTAACTCCATTAATACCGAGCTAAACATTTGGTATTTGGATGATGGTACCTTTGCTGACGAATATGACTTCATTCTTTCAGCTCTGGATAATATTTGCACATTCCTTAATAATAATAATTATATTATATTATATTATATTATATTATATTATATTATATTATATTATATTATATTATATTATATTATATTATATTATATTCATTGAATTCATTGTACGAGTTCACCATCTGTGAACGAAGTTTTCAAAGAGTTGGATGCCGAAGATATGGACTTATCGCAATTAACCACCATCAAATGCCACCAACCTCAGCCTGAATCCATCCCACTACCTTGGGAACAGAAGAACAACGAACCGACTGCCCCACTGTCATCGGCTCTAAGAATTGTGAAACGAATAAACAGATATTTGTGAAAGCGGAGAAATCATTTGATAGTTTTACCACTTAGTTTTACATTTCAGTGAATATCGTAGTGACACTAATTATTTACAAAATACCGAGTATTTGACTGCCGTGTAGCTGTAAACTTTCATTCAGGAGATAGTGGGATCGAATCCCACCATCGGCTCTCTTGAAAATATCTTTCCATGGCTTCTTATTTTCGCAACAGGCAAGTGCTGGGGCGGTTTCTTCATATCCATAGCCCTTTCCTAGCCTAACGCCATCTCAGTTAGTACAACGTTAAACCAATGAAATAAAAGGGAGCAAAATATGAACTGATTGAAATGAATGGTGGTTTCATCAGTTAGAAATTACGGATAGACGAGGCGGATTCGTTCCCCTAAAGTCCACGCTTACGCTAGCCCTTAATAAATGGACAAAAAGGTTTCCAATTGAAGACGATATAGGACGAAATCTCAAGCCGAAATTTTGCTAAGAAATATTTAGATCCAGGAATGTAGTACGGCAGCATTTCAGCAGTCATATTTACTACATTTGAATAGTGTCCTTACGTCGCACCGACTAGAGTAAGTATCATGGCGATGATGGGATAGGAAAGGACAGGAATGGGAAGGAAGTGGGATTAGGAAAAGCCCAGGAGTGGGAAGGAAGTGCCCGTGGCTTTAATAAAAGGTACAACCCCAGTTTTTGCCTGAAAATTGGAAACCACGAAATCCATCTTCAGGACTGTCGGCAGTGGAGTTTGAGCCCAGTATCTCCAGAATGAAAGCTAGCTCACAGCTGCGGACCCCTGACCACACGGCCAACTCGCTCGGTCCCTTTGAATAGTGAGTTTCCTTTTCAGAGGGGGGGTTACCTTGTTAAGGGCTCTTAATTTTCAGGCATGTTAAAGAGAGTGTTGCAATGAGAACATACCCAGCATGCAATACGCTTTCGTAACCGCAATGCACCACATTGAACAGAATACTGGCTCCCAGTGGCCCGGATTGCACTAGCGTTGGGGAGCACACAAGCCTAGCAAACGTGACGAATGGTATGTGAGTGGAGAGAAGCTGAAGAGGAAGCGCTCAAGGCTAGGTTAGAGGACACGACGAATTATTTGGTAACAGCGAGATAGTAAATCACTTTCAAAGGTCATCATTATTTCTTCAGCACATTGTGTTTACGAACAGTATTTTCTTTTCTTGCGATTCAATCCCAGGAAGCGGATATTCTACCGCTAAATAGGAATCAATAAAATAGGTCAATCACATAATTTTGGCTGATTTTGTAAAAACACCTTTCTTACATGGAATTTACAAAGTTTTGGCTCCTTCGGTTTTAAAATACTGAATATTTACAATATTTGAGCTGCCCAAATGTGACTCACTGATAAATCTTAACAGCGCACTGGATAACACGTTATACGGCGAATTGAAAAACAGGTACATAATGACCCAACGATATATTTCACGAGCTCAAATCCACCATACCACTTAAGGGTTTACAATTTTCCTGATACGCATTTGCAAGGATATGGTGAGGGAATGTGTTACTGAAAACCTGCTATAATGCAAATATAGGACGACGACGATTCAGTGCCAAACTTGAAAAATGTTAGACAGTTCTATTTAACTCGCTCCACATTTACTATTTCGTAGGAAGTTATTAACCATGACTACGTTACGAAGGCGAAGTCAACATAAACCGCTCCAATGAAGAAGCAACTATTTACCATCTCGGGTGCCGTGGTAGATGTCTGTCACTGTCACTGGCTTCCTACAAAGGCAGTCGCCCTTCAGTTACCGGTCAAGGCTGTGATAGTACATAGATCACACCCTCGCACTCTATTCACAAGTAAGAGATACTACCGTCATTATTCGTATTATTATTATTTCATTTGTATATTTGTTCTTAATATTTTAAAATGGAAGGTCTTCATATTGATATGAGTGATTTGTTTTGTACAAGCGGATGGGAAAACAGTGCTATTTACAACTCGGAGAGTTTTCATGAATCATGTGAAACAGCCCAGAGTCCGATGACGTGGCCTTGCATTTATTGTCTTGGGACCCGAAAGAGGTTAGAATGGCAAGAGGATCTTCTACTCGTGATTGGGTGACAATTAGGACCAATATAGATGTACCGTGAGATAGTAGGGGAAGCAGAGGTCTATATAGGCATGTGAGAAACAGCGAGAGACTAGCCTTAAAATTTTGGTGGAACGTGGTTTACTTCAAACTTTGGTGGAGCGCAATTGATTTAAAAATTTCGTGGAACGGGGTTGACTTAAAACGTTGGTGGTATGTACTTGACAAAAAACTTTTGTTGACCGTGGTTCACTTGAAATTATTTTGGAATGTGTAGTGTGGTTCTGACCTACAAACTATGGAGTGCTTAGGCACTTTGTATTATAAGACATGTGGTGCCTTGGTGTCTTGTATGTTGCTGAAACCTATGAGGAACTGTATCTCAGACTTTTGATAATTTATGGTCTGGAACAACAAGCGTGTGTTGCTCAAGTGAAAGTATCTTTAAACCAAGTGTTAGAATCAGTTAACACAAAAGTATAAAGGTACAGTATTAATGTGATAAAACAAGTGTCAATAATGAGAACATGGAAGATGTGTTGATACATAGAGACAGTAAAGTGTATATATGTTTTGTAATTAGTCTCGGGCTAACTACTAATAGTAGCTTGGTATGAGGTATCGTTTTCTCTTTGCTAGTGGCTTTACGTCGCACCAACACAGATAGGTCTTATGGCGACGATGGGATAGGAAAGGGCTAGGAGTTGGAAGGAAGCGGCCGTGGCCTTAATTAAGGTACAGCCCCAGCATTTGCCTGGTGTGAAAATGGGAAACCACCGAAAACCATCTTGGGCTGCCGACAGTGGGATTCGAACCTACTATCTCCCGGATGCAAGCTTACATTTGCGCGCTCCTAACCGCACGGCCAACTTGCCTGGTGAGGTACCGTATCTCATACTTTTCATAATTTATGCTCTGGAACAACAAGCGTGTGTTGCTGAAGTGAAAGTATCTTTAATCCAAGTGTTAAAGTCAGTGAACACAAAATTACAAATGTACAGTATCAATGTGATATAACAAGTACCAATAATGAGAATATGCAAATTTTGTTGATGCATACGGACAGTAAAGGGTATTTATATATGTTTTGTAATTAGTGTTCATTGGGCTAACTAATAATGGTAGCTTGGTCCTCGCTTTTGGATTCCCACTGTTTTTTGTTGTTGTTGGATAATTGTGTAAATATGGAGTCTTTCAGCAGTATTATGTGTGCATTCTATGTATATTTTGATGTGTTATTGAGGTACTCAGGCACGGATATTATTCATAGTTAGTTACTTTAGAATCAGTGGAGTTATTGATGAACCTAGGTGCATTTCCTACCTATTGAGTCGTTTTCAGAAGGTTAGGTAAGGCCTGAAGCAGATGTACATGTACGCATTTTTACGTACACGCTCTGGGAGAGAGAATTATCATGCTCTATTAAAATTTGAGGGAAGCATTTAGACGAACTCTGGCGTCCATACTACGGACATTTTGGCTAATTATTTTATTATGTTATTTGTATGTATGTTTGTTGGGTATTCAGCCCGAAGGCTAGTTTGATCCTCTGCAATTCCGTCAACAGCTGCCATAAATATCCTAGGCGTCACTGAAGAGGCGTACTAGCGAAATGAGGAGTGAGGTAGATTCCCGTTGCTTTCCTCACCGAGCCAGCCGCTGCTATTACATATCAGTCTGCCAAGCCCACTGAAATGCGTGCACCAACCGACCCTATGAGCGATATTTTCACACCATTCATAACAGGCTGCATAAGGAATGGTATTACTAGCATCACTCATACCTTAGTCATTTTCATATTGTCAAAGCCAAGGATGAGACTGAGACAGGTCAATGAAAGTAACAAATTTGATATAGCCCATACCAGAATACATAGTGCACTGTAAACAATACATCTCGCCAGCAAAGGCATTAGTTATTTGAGTGTTTTTATTTATTCAGATGTCGTATTTATATATTACAAATGACGCCCAAGCGTGAGGCGACGAAGTATTATATTCTATTATTACTTTTAATCCTATTTCATTGGCACCCAACAGCTGGGCAATGGTTATGAATTTTTATTTAGACACATTTCAAGGGTATGTGCAATTTTTGAAATAAATCTCACGTGTCTGTGTTCCGGGTTCACAGTAACATTTGAAGATATGTGGTTATGACCACAATATCAACTATCAGGTAAAATTACCAGCTAGCTATTGCTTATTTCCTGCCTCAATATCACAAGGGCAAATTGTTATTTGAACCTGTAACTATAACATTAACACAGTATATTGTTGCCAAGATAGATAATAGTGGCATCCTCCAGATTATCTTTCAAAATGCGCTATGGGAATTCATACGTAGAATCATCTGGTTTGACCCCAGTATGAGGTTATTACCTGCTGCTATGGTGAGTTTGTTTTTCCCTACGCTCATGGTCTTCTTTCCCTCCACCCCTTTTGCTTTCTACGGTACATATAAATGTCAAATTGTTCCTTAGTTTTTATTACTGGGCTGCAATTCATGTCAAATAATAATAGCATTAAACACATTAACGAACACCACAATAAGACAAGTTATCACACACACACACACAAACACACACACATACACACACACACACATACACAAAGCTAATGGCCGACTATACACTCGCCTCAGAAGGTTATTCTTTTTTTCTACTCAAATTCTCTAAAATTCTTACACGATGTATGGAACTTTTCTTCACGAAAGAATAGAACAAATTTCTCCTAATTTATCGCATACCACACAGAAACCCGATGTCCTTACAAAAGTACATACCTATTCACAACTATGTACTGATATTTTTTAACTGGTATTCAACGTACGAGTGCACTCGAATGTGCCTTTTAACTACTGTGAGATTTGGAGTCATAATTTCGCTACTTGAATCACCAAGCGAAATGGCCACGCGGGTTAACGTGTTACGGCTATGGAGCCAAGCTCTGAATTCCACACACGCGTGGGTTCGAACACGATCGTCGGCTGTCTTGAGAATGGTATTCTCTGGTCTCCCATTTTCACTTCCAGGCAAATGCCGGCACTGGTCCTATTCACAAGCCACAGCCGATTCCTTCCACGTCCTGCCCATATTCATTCACCATCATTCACCATCATTCATCTCATCTTTAGTAGCTTCTCAACCGAGGTTGTGTCGGGAAGGGCATCCGGTCGTAAAACATTCCACATAATTTAATCTCATCTCATCCCCGACCTATTATCAGGAAACTGGACATACATTTCAATAACTGAATAATTGGAAAATTCATTCGAGCAAAAGTAAATTTGTCTGAGCTCTTGACATTGAAGCCGACCCCATGATCCCGTCTCTTACCCGAGTTCTATTCCAGATCAGGTCAAGGACTTATACTTAGATCTGAGGACTAAGTGGAGGTTCGCTCAGCCTGCATGAAAATTGAGGAGTTACCCGACGGTGCGATAGTGGTCCCGCTCCAGAAAGCCAAGAATAACTGCCGAGAGATTTATTACGCTGAACAAACATGCACGCTTTCAAGCTGAGCAGTGGTCACTTAGTAGGCCAAGGCCATTGAGGTCTGGGAAAAATAAATGACTTGACATTGAGGTTTGTAAACTCTAGCGGCTCTATCTCGTTTGTATACCTTTAAATATATTTCGGCGGGTGATAAGGAAGTGAAAATCGAAGCAGAATATGGCAAATAAATATTCTAACAATTGAAATTCAAAGGCATATGTTATGTTTGTTATTTTGCGGAGAATTCAAATTTTTATACTGGTGAAATGCCGCCAGTCCTCCGGAGGTTAAAATGAGGCTACAGCAACGCCGACTAATAACGTTGGCAATGTTCAAAATGTCTGTTTGGATTCTTGTTCGCTTTTCCTGACATTTATGATGTCATATTTTAGAAATACTCCTAGCGTTAAAGACTATTACAACCTACGACAGATGAATGTTGAAGGAACTGGAACCAGTGTGGAATTTTGTGAACGTAAACTGCTCTGTGTTTCGCTTTAATTAAGTTAACTCCGAGCTGTTATGTTCACTTGGAAATGACTGAACTTGGAACAAGAATTAGCAGCTCAGCTCTCATTTACTTCGGGATAACTAATGTCGTCAATCCACCGCTCTGAAAAAACAGAAAGGAAATATATTTCAGTCTTTTCTTGCGGCAAGGTACCTTCCAGACAAAATAGAGTTGTGTCCTGTCAAAGCTGTTAATGATTGATGTTTGTCTTTCGGTTACGTCGAGAATAAGAAGGAAATGCTATTTTTATTGTTCGTTATGACAGTATGTTTGTAAGTAAGTATGTATTATCAGATCAGGAGAGGACATGAGAAGGACTCAGGTAGTACTGGGCTAATGTTGCATGACAATCAGGTATAAAGAACACGGAGAGTTCACTTAAAAGGAACTATTGCTTACAGTTTACTAACATTTCGTGTTATACTACACTCATACAGATACCATCTATTCACGCATCTACAATAAATATATACTTGTTCAACTTCCATGCCAATGATACGTAATTAGCAACTACTTCACATGTTATCAATCTTTGAATTATAGTAGTATAAAATCATTAACAAAAGAGTTATCGATTCCAACAGGATAATTATGAAAAAACATCGAGATCTATTCCAAAAAGATTAATGAATTAAATATTAAATTAACCAAATCTCGTAACTTCATTTTCATTCCTTAGCCTTTCTGCCTAAAATTAACAATAGAAAATCACACAATATACATTTTTACTCCTAGGTTTATGAATTACTATTAATCACTGTCGTGCCGTTTGCCCACTGTAAAGCAATTTGGATTAGATGATTTTTAAGAATCCATAATTATCATAATGAATATTCAATCAAATTAGCAAAATCTTAAAAATTAATGATCAAACATTCAATCTGTACATCACTGGTATCCAGTCATTTCTAAAACGCAACTTGAACGTTATCTCGTTATATCAATGAACAAGAAAATTAACACATTAAATAATTCCTATATTGAGTTTCACAATCATTCCCACCCATAATAATATCCCTACTTTTACGAGATGTTAATATAATTACAACGTCCATGGTATTTAGAATTGAATCGGATAGACTTACGTTTCTGTATGTATCGTCACCTCTCAGGTTTAGTTCAGCATAATCGTTGACACCATCTGACTCTCTCTACTGGTACTGAATGATGCATTGTGAAAAGTAGCTCAGGAACTCGTGATATCCGATTCTTCGTAGTGTGGTTGCGAGTTGGTAAGTCCATTTCCCTTACGATGCTGAAAATTAGTGCCCCTTCCACCGTAATCCTACGTCACTTGAAATGTTTTTCCGCTTTAAGAAAACTCTTCTCTGTCCAAAAGGAGGAATCCATCGTAATTCAAATTAAAACCTTCAGAACACCAATATTTTCCCATAATAAAGGAACATTAATGATGTCACAGTTACCACGGGATATCTCCTCAACATTTGTTTTGTCTTCACCTTCCAACCTATACATTTCAGAATGTTCAGACTGGTCTTCCAGTACAAATGATGATAAATCCTGGTTTATCGGATGAAATCAATGCAAATAGTATTTTACTTATTCGTTCGATATTCAGATTTGATAAAATAGTTTGGATTATCAATGATTATCAGTAATGAAGGGAAATCAGTCCTTCCGTTGTCAAAGACTTCATGTTCACTTTCACTTCGGCGAACAAATCTATAACTTTGTAAGACAACGGCATACACGAGAAATTACTAGACGAATTACCATAACATCACGTACCACGACAGAACATATAAGAAATTTTACTAGGTATTGAGAACAGCTCTATCTGTCTGCTTGTGATAGAGTACTGAGGAAGGAAGAGCATTTCTTTCGCAGATACCTTACTCAAATATTCACTGCGCAATAACTTGACTTGTAAATATCTCGCGTATTTCCGGCATGCTAATGTATTCGATTATAACATTGTCCCTGAGAAATCTTGATTGCATGTAAATAACGGCACAGTATGTATGTATGTATGTATGTATGTATGTATGTATGTATGTATGTATGTATGTATGTATGTATGTATGTACACTGACTGACAGAGCAAATGCAACACCAAGAAGGAGTGGTCAGAACTGTATGCCAATTGCAGGGTAGACTGACGTCACTGAGGTATGCTCATGATGTGAAATGCGCCGCTGTGCTGCGCACGTAGCGAACGATAAATGGGACACGGCGTTGGCGAATGGCCCAATTCGTACCGTGATTTCTCAGCCGACAGTCATTGTAGAACGTGTTGTCGTGTGCCACAGGACACGTGTATAGCTAAGAATGCCAGGCCACCGTCAACGGAGGCATTTCCAGCAGACAGACGACTTTACGAGGGGTATGGTGATCGGGCTGAGAAGGGCAGGTTGGTCGCTTCGTCAAATCGCAGCCGATCCCCATAGGGATGTGTCCACGGTGCAGTGCCTGTGGCGAAGATGGTTGGCGCAGGGACATGTGGCACGTGCGAGGGGTCCAGGCGCAGGCCGAGTCAAGTCAGCACGCGAGGATCGGCGCATCCGCCGCCAAGCGGTGGCAGCCCTGCACGCCACGTCAACCGCCATTCTTCAGCATGTGCAAGACACCCTGGCTGTTCCAATATCGACCAGAACAATTTCCCGTCGATTGGTTGAAGGAGGCCTGCACTCCCGGCGTCCGCTCAGAAGACTACCATTGACTCCACAGCATAGACGTGCACGCCTGGCATGGTGCCGGGCTAGAGCGACTTGGATGAGGGAATGGCGGAACGTCGTGTTCTCCGATGAGTCACGCTTCTGTTCTGTCAGTGATAGTCACCGCAGACGAGTTTGGCGTCGGCGTGGAGAAAGGTCAAATCCGGCAGTAACTGTGGAGCGCCCTACCGCTAGACAACGCGGCATCATGGTTTGGGGCGCTATTGCGTATGATTCCACGTCACCTCTAGTGCGTATTCAAGGCACGTTAAATGCCCACCGCTACGTGCAGCATGTGCTGCGGCCGGTGGCACTCCCGTACCTTCAGGGGCTGCCCAATGCTCTGTTTCAGCAGGATAATGCCCGCCCACACACCGCTCGCATCTCCCAACAGGCTCTACGAGGTGTACAGATGCTTCCGTGGCCAGCGTACTCTCCGGATCTCTCACCAATCGAACACGTGTGGGATCTCATTGGACGCTGTTTGCAAACTCTGCCCCAGCCTCGTACGGACGACCAACTGTGGCAAATGGTTGACAGAGAATGGAGAACTATCCCTCAGGACACCATCCGCACTCTTATTGACTCTGTACCTCGATGTGTTTCTGCGTGCATCGCCGCTCGCGGTGGTCCTACATCCTACTGAGTCGATGCCGTGCGCATTGTGTAACCTGCATATCGGTTTGAAATAAACATCAATTATTCGCCCGTGCCGTCTCTGTTTTTTCACCAACTTTCATCCCTTTCGAACTCCTTCTTGGTGTTGCATTTGCTCTGTCAGTCAGTGTATGTATGTATGTGCATCACCAAAAATTTGTTGAACAAAATTCAATGGAAATCGGTATTCAAAGTCAGGGAAGAAGGCACCGCTATCTAGGAAGCTATAAGTAATTTTATTCACACTGGATGAAATAGTATTTTAAGCAAGGTTCTAAAAGTTAATTCTCAAATACCTCAGTTAATACTGGTCGTATCGATAAATGATACATAACAAAATTAATGATGTAGAAAGCATTATTTCCGATAATTTGCTTAGCACACATGAATACTACGATGAATAATAACCAAATATTTCCTCATTTTATTTCTTGAAACGAGAAGAGGAAGGTGTGTTTGAAGTACTGATCAGTAATAATTTACTCGAGAAAAAAGAAACGTTTAGAGCAGGGCCTCTCAGTGTGCATGCGCCTGCTGCATGCAGTGTGCACGGTGCAAAAGACGACTTTGCTTGGTTGACCAGAGTGCAGACCCCCACTCCTCGATTTGGAGCAATAGCGCTGTCTCTCTCTTTCCACACGCTTGTCTCGCTCGCTTCCCCTGTCTCCCTCTTCCTCACTTGCTCCGTAGCGCTCCAAATCCGAGCCGAGTTGAGCCAAGCTTAGCCGAGTAGCCCAGAGACGAAGCGTTGGTCCGAGCCAAGCCGAGCAGGACCGATGCACAGTGCATGGAGCTTTTGCACCTCGATTTGAACGCGTGAGATTTCGAGTGTTTGAGAGGCCCTGGTTTAGAGCTTATTTGTGATATAACTGTGAACAGTTTCATTCGTACAGCTGAGTGAAGCCACCTATACACCAACTTACTTTCGATATATTGATAGTAAACCTGTAACAGTATCTATTTACCTTTCATCCGTCAGCAATCCCCAACTTCGCCACGAACTTTAAATCGTCCGGTAATGTATCTTACGATCTGCTATCCTACCCGTGTGTAAGCAAACTAATCACCAGACTCTAAGCGATCATGGCTTCACCCATGGCGTCACCCCTTCATTCCTTAGCACGTAGTCTGCGCCAGACGGATCCAGAATATTCCATGGCTATATGATTGGTGCAGTGAAAGGGATTTCTTATACTCCGCTCCCTTCTCCAACTGCTTCCTGCACTATGTAAGCCCTGTATAACACACTCCAAATTGAGTTCCGCTACTTTCAGGTCGTCCGGCTACCAGGTGTCATTGAACAGACGTCGTGACATACAGTAGTTACTTGCTCCGTACGGGACGGCTGTCTCTCACGTGACAAGAGAGCAGCGGACAGGCGGGTTGCAAACCGTGGCGGTACGATACTTGCAGTAATCACTCGGAAGAGTTACCGTATGAACAACAGCAATAATAATAATAATAATAATAATAATAATAATAATAATAATAATAATAATAATAATAATAATAATAATAATCATCATCATCATCATCATAACACCGTGCGAATTAGCCGTGCGGTTAGGGACGCGCAGCTATGAGCTTGCATCCTGGAGATATTATTGTTGATGTTTGAGTCAACAGTCCATTGACTGGTTTGACTGGTTTGTTGCAGCTCTCCAAGCCACCCTGTCCTGTGCTAACCTTTTTATTTATACGTAAATATCGCATCATACATCTGCTGTAATCTGCTTGTCATAATCATACCTTGGTCTGAAACTACCGTTCTTACCACCTACACTTCGTTAAAAACTAATTGAACAAGTCCTGGGTAACTTAAGATGTGTTATATCATTATATCTCTTCTTCTCGTCAATTGTAGCCAAATCGATCTTCTCTCACCAATTCGATTCAGTATCTCTCCATTTGTGATTCGATCTATCCATCTCCCCTTCAGCATTCTTCTGTAACACCACATTTTAAAAGCTCCTATTCTCTTTCTTTCACCGAGCTCGATGGCTGAAGTCGCTTAAGTGCGGCCAGTATCTGGTATTCGTGAGATAGTAAGTTCGAACCCCACTGTCGGCAGCCCTGAAGATGGTTTTCCGTGGTTTCCCATTTTCACACCAGCTGAATGCTGGGGCTGTACCTTAATTAAGGCCACGGCTGCTTTCTTCCCGCTCCTAGCCCTTTCCTGTCCCATCGTCGCCATAAGACCTATCTGTGTCGGTGCGACGTAAAGCAACAAGTAAAAAAAAAAAAATATCTTTCTTTCTAAGCTAGTTATCGTCCATATTTCACTTCCGTACAATGCCACGCTCGAGATGAAAGTCTTCAGAAACATATTCCTAATTCCTATATCAGTGTTTGAAGTGAGCAAATTTATGTTCTTAAGAAAGCTTTTCCTTGCATGTGTTAGTCTGCATTTTATGTCCTCCTTATTTCTGCCATCGTTAGTTATCTTACTACCCAAGTAAAAATATTCATCTACTTCCTTTAAGACTTTATTTCCTAATCTAATATTACCTGCATCACCTGCTTTCGTTTGACTGCACTCCCTTACTTTTGTTTTGGACTTATTTAATTTCATCATGTACTCCATACCCAGAAACCTCCGTGGCTCAGGCGGTAGCGCGTCGGCCTCTCACCACTGGGTTGCGTGGTTCAAATCCCGGTCACCCCATGTGAGATTTGTGCTGGACAAAGCGGAGACGGCACAGGATTTTCTCCGGGTACTCCGGTTTTCCCTGTCATGTTTCATTCCAGCAACACTCTCCATTATCATTTCATTTCATCAGTCCGTCATTAATCATTGCCCCAGAAGAATGCGATAGATCTCGGCAGCCGGCGCAATTCCTATCCTCACCGCAAGATAGGGGGGCCCTTCATTCCATCCCTGACCCGGTCAATGACTGGAAAACAGGTTGTAGGTTTTCATTTTTCATTTTCACTCCTTACGCAAGACTTCGTCCATACCATTAAGCAGCTTCCCGAGATCTTCTGCAGTCTCAGATAAAATAACAATATCATCGGCAAATCTCAAGGTCTTGATTTCCTCTTCTTGTTCTGTTGTTCACGTTTCTAATTACTCTTTGATTTCTTTTACTGCCTGTTCTATGTAAACATTGAAAAGGAGGGGGGTCAAACTGCAGCCTTGCCTTAATCCTTTCTGGATTGCTGCCTCTTTTTCAAAGCCGTCAATCAATCAATCAATCAATCAATCAATCAATCAATCAATCAATCAATCAATCAATCAATCAATAATGATCTGCATTTAGGGCAGCCGCCCAGGTGGCAGATTCCCTATCTCTTGCTTTCCTAGCCTTTTCCTAAATGATTTCAAAGAAATTGGAAATTTATTGAACATCTCCCTTGGTAAGTTATTCCAATCCCTAACTCCCCTTCCTATAAATGAATATTTGCCCCAGTTTGTCCTCTTGAATTCCAACTTTATCTTCATATTGTGATCTTTCCTACTTTTATGAACGCCATTCAAACTTATTCGTCTACTAATGTCATTCCACGCCATCTCTCCGCTGACAGCTCGGAACATACCACTTAGTCGAGCAGCTCTTCTTCTTTCTCTCAATTCTTCCCAACCCAAACATTGCAACATTTTTGTAACGCTACTCTTTTGTCGGAAATCACCGAGAACAAATCGAGCTGCTTTTCTTTGGATTTTTTCCAGTTCTTGAATCAGGTAATCCTGGTGAGGGTCCCATACACTGGAACCATACTCTAGTTGGGGTCTTAACAGAGACTTGTATGCACTCTCCTTTACATCCTTACTACAACCCCTAAACACCCTCATAACCATGTGCAGAGATCTGTACCCTTTATTTACAATCTCATTTATGTGATTACCCCAATGAAGATCTTTCCTTATATTAACACCTAGATACTTACAATGATCCCCAAAAGGAACTTTCACCCCATCAACGCAGTAATTAAAACTGAGAGGACTTTTCCTATTTGTGAAACTCACAACCTAACTTTTAACCCCGTTTATCAACATACCATTGCCTGTTGCCCATCTCACAACATTTTCGAGGTCACGTTGCAGTTGCTCACAATCTTGTAACTTATTTATCGCTCTATAGAGAATAACATCATCCGCAAAAAGCCTTACCTCCGATCCCACTCCTTTATTCGTATCATTTATATATATAAGAAAACATAAAGGTCCAATAATAATGCCTTGAGGAATTCCCCTCTTAATTATTACAGGGTCAGATAAAGCTTCACCTACTCTAATTCTCTGAGATCTATTTTCTAGAAATATAGCAACCCATTCAGTCACTCTTTTGTCTAGTCCAATTGCACTCATTTTTGCCAGTAGTCTCCCATGATCCACCCTATCAAATGCTTTAGACAGGTCAATCGCGATACAGTCCATTTGACCTCCAGAATCCAAGATATCTGCTATATCTTGCTGGAATCCTACAAGTTGAGCTTCAGTGGAATAACCCTTCCTAAAACCGAATTGCCTTCTATCGAACCAGTTATTAATTTCACAAACATGTCTAATATAATCAGAAAGATTGCCTTCCCAAAGCTTACATACAATGCATGTCAAACTTACTGGCCTGTAATTTTCAGCTTTATGTCTATCACCCTGCAGACTGATTTTTATGTAGATTGTAGATAATTCTTCGTTCTCGGAATCTGATCTCAGTCACCTTCAGAGTCTCAAATGGCTTGGTCCAATCAACACTATCGAATGCCATGTACGTCGGCTTGTCATTCTTAATTCGATCCTGTAAGATCAGACGTATAGTCGGGATTGCTTCAAGTCTTCCTGCATTTTTTCCGAAGCCAAACTTATCTTCACCCAACTCAGTTTCAACTTGTCTTTCGATTTTTCTATAAATAATACGTGTTAACATTTTGTAAGCATGAGATACTAAATTAATGGTGCGGTAGTTTTCACACTTGTCAGCACTGGCTTTCTTGGGAATAGGTATAACAACATTCTGCCGAAGATCGGATGGCTCTTCCCCTGTCTCATACATCTTACACACTAGATGGAATAACTTTGCCATGCTGGTTTCTCCTAAGGCAGTCATCAATTCAGACGGTATTTCATCAATTCCAGGTGCTTTGTTCCTATTCAGGTCTCTCACAGCTCTGCCAAAATTGACCTCAAAATCGGGTCTTGCATTTCATCAGCATCAATAGTCTCTTCTTGTTACAGAACCAAATCACCTACGTCTTTACGTTGATACAACTGATGGATATGTACCTGACATCTATCTGCTTTGTCTTCTTTCAATAGAAGTGGCTTTCCGTCGGAGCTCTTAATATTTACACAGCGAGATTTCCTTTTTCAAAAGGTTTCCTTGATTTTCCTGTATGCAGCCACCTACCTTTGATAGGACCATACAATCTGCAACATCCTTGCACTTCTCCTTCAGCCATTCTTCCTCAGCCATCTTGCACTTCTTATCCACTTCACACTTTAATCGCCTGTATGCTTATCTGCCCACTTCATTTCTTGCATCTTGTATTTTAGTCGTTCATCAATCAGGTCTAGTATCTCCTGAGTTATCCACTTATTTTTAGTTGATCTTATCATCCTTCCTAACATTTCCTCAGCAGCACTACTGACCTCATTTTTCATAACTAGCCATTCTTCCTGTATTGTGTTTCCATCAACCTTTTCATTTAATCCTTGTGCGACGTGTTCCTTGAAACAATCCCTCTCACTTTTTTCTTTCAAATTGCCTAGATCCCATCTTCTTGCATTTCTTCCTTTCTTCATTTTCAACTTCAGATGGCATTTCATGACCAACAAGTTGTGGTCAGAGTCCATGTCTGCTCGTAGGAAAGTTTTGTAATCCAAAACCTGGTTTATGAATCTCCGCCTCATGATAATGAAGTCTATTTGATACCTTCCAGTGTCTCCAGGTCTCATCAACGTATACAGCCGTCGTTCGTGGTGTTTGAACCAAGTATTAGCAAAGACTAAATTATGATCAGTGCAGAATTCAACAAGCCGACTATCTCTTTCTTTCCTTCGTCCCAGTCCGAATTTTCCTACTGTATTACGTTCCCTTCCTTCGCCTACCAATGCATTGTAGTCTGCCATCACAATTAGATTCTCGTCACCTTTTACATTTTGTATTAATCTTCTATCACTTCGTATATTCTCTCAATTTCCTCATCATCCGCTGAACTAGTAGGCATATAGACCTGCACTATTGTGGTGGGCATTGGTTTGGTGTCTATCTTGACAACAATAATTCTTTCACTATGCTGGTCGTAGTACCTTACCCGCTGCCCTATTTTCTTATTCGTTATTAAATCAACTACTGCATGTTCCTTGTTTGATTTTGTGTTGATAATTCTGCAGTCGACTGAACAAAAATCCTGTTCTTCCTGCCAACGTACTTCACTCATATTAACTACATCTACCTTTAGTCTATCCACCTCCCTTTTCAGATTCTCTAGCCTACCAAAACGATTCAAACTTCTAGCATTCCACGCTCCGACTCCCAGAATGTCAGTATCCATCTTCCTGATGATCGCCCACTCTCGTGTTGTCCCCACCCGGAAATCCGAATTGAGGACTATTTTACCTACGGAATATTTTACCCGGAAGGAAGCCATCATCAGTACATCTTTCATACAAAGAGAGCTGCAGGTTCTCGGGAGTTAGTTACGACTGTGGTTTCCCGTTGCTTTCAGCCGTGTAGCAGTATCAACACAGCTAAGCCATGTTGAGTATTATTACAAGGCCATACCAGTCAATCATCTAGACTGCCACTCTTGCAACTTCCGAAAGGCTGCTACTGCCCATTCGACAAACTATTCCTTAGTGTGGTCTCTCGGCATATACCCATCCGATGTGGTTGCACATGCGGCTCGGTTATCTGCTTCATTGGAATTCGAAAGCCCCCCCCCCCACCACGGCAAGGTAACATGGTTCGCAGGGGAGGATCCGGGAGGTAGTAGGTTCGAACCCCACTGTCAGCAGCCCTGAAGATGGTTTTCCGTGGTTTCCCATCTCCACACCGGACACACGCTGAGGCTTTACCTTAATTAAGGCCAGGGCAGCATCCTTCCCACTCCTAGCCCTTTCCTATTCTATCGTAGCCATAATTCTTATCCGTGTCGGTGCGACGTAAAGCAGAGTGAAAATAATAATAATAATAATAATAATAATAATAATAATAATAATAATAATAATCATCATCATCATCATAATCACAATCATATTTTGGAGCATATATCATTCCAGGCGAACAGGACACAGATTTCGGAGTATAACTGGACAATAAATTATTCATTGACAAAGGAAATATACAGTAGTATGCAATATGTACTGAATAAATACATTTTCACGATTAAGTAACTAAAGATTTGGGCACCTAAATTTAAAGAAATAAAATACAATTTATGTGATTTGTACACTTTCTTTTCACTCACATTAACATAATTTCAGTATATGTATGGCAGTTATGACTATGACAACGAATTAAACATAAGAAATAGAACATTTCACTGGTGTACTGCTCCTTCAAGGGACCTTTGGTCTCGTTTAGATAGTATTGTGTTAATGAAAACGTATGTTCACAAAAATGATTAGAATATACTTAAAACATGTGCATTAAGATTGTGCAAACTGGGAAATCTCTCAATGGAAAACGAACGTAAAAATTCAGTCAAACTGTTTGTGTTCGCAAACTTCTCTTTCATTTGAGTATCGCATTGTAAGCCAATTAGCTCTAGCTGCAGTTTTGATCTAACAGTTTGCACATCCACTGAAAAAGGCCTAGCGAACACCTGCAGATACATTTCTAATACCTGAATATTGTAAAATCAACTCCCAAATTCGTCATATAGTGTCATTAAAACCTCTTTATATTCTTCTAATATTTCACAGGAATAGATCGAAGCCTAACATAACTCTGCAGTCAAAGTGGGAACATGTGCTGTGTCTATTCATGAACTGACTTTCCCACAGCAGTACTTTTCGCTTAAGAGCTTTAACAAGGTCAAAGAAGTGAATCATTGTAAGGCTTTAAATCCCATTTAAAGGAATTTCTTTATGTCTCCGAGTCAATAAACATTGAAACTAAGGTAGCCAATATCTGAGCCAGCTATTCAGTACGAATTATACAGTCGATTACTACAACCCTGCCCAGTACCTTCAGCAAGTGACTAAAGATCCCATATCGGTCCTGAAGAAAGAAACTTATGTTGATGCTGATAGGTAAGGAAGGTAGGTATCCTTCCAGGGCGGTGAAGGGTTCACTAAAGAGTTGCAGTAGTTGTTGTCACCTAGCGGCAATCTGTCCATCAATGTAGATCCAATCTTGGTGTGGCTCTGTCATTATTAATTATAGCAAATTACTCAGCATAAGAAATACCTATCGGATTTCGTTGAAACAACTACCTAAACCGTGTCTGGAGTAATGACAAAAACACTTATATATAAACGTTTTGCTGTGCCATTTCCTTGAACTAAATAATAATCTTCTTCCCAGGAATGTTTAAAACTTGTTGACGTCGATGACCTACGCTGTGCTCAACTGTCTTCCATAGTGAATGTAACAGCTACCGACTAGGCATGAACATCGTGTGGTGTGAGGAAAACTGGCCTTCAGAAGCGTACGTATATCGTCATGCATTTCCCCTACTTGCCCGCTAAGGTGGTCTCCTTTGTCAAGAGCGGGGAGCAAACTAGCTCCGAAGGCATTTCGCTCTGGATTGACGATGCCTGTCATCGAACACCCAGACGTCAAAGGCAGACAGGAGATGTTAACCCAGACGCTGCAGGAAGAGACGACGGCCACCACGCAGACTGCCGGGAGGCAGACGCAAAAGCAGGTGGGTACGAATCCCTGTCCTTCGACTGCCCTGCAGCCCATTGCTGCGAGGACCGGTGTGGACGGCGACGTACCCAAGCGTCGCGACGACACATCCCAGGTCGTCCTGCCCTGCTTTTGAAAGTGGACATCAGCGCGCAAGGCCGCCAGCTACAGACGTCAGCCCCCTTCGTCGGCCAACCAGGATAGACCTACCACCAGCGCGTAAACCAGGACGGCGGATGGCAGTACATCGGTGGAGAAGGATGTCCCCTGGCGTTCCCAGGCTGCTATTCAGGCCTCCCGGAATACTAGGGCCTCCTCCGCAATGCAGACATCGGCGTGTGTTCTACGGGACAGGGCATGTACAACGCTGCCACCATCCAGGAAGGCCCGTCTGAGTGGCTCAGACGGTTGAGGCGCTGGCCTTCTGACCCCAACTTGGCAGGTTCGTTCCTGGTTCAGTCCGGTGGCATTTGAAGGTGCTCAAATACGTCGGCCTCGTGTCGGTAGATTTATTGGCACGTAAAAGAACTCCTGCGGGACTAAATTCCGGCACCACGTGGTCTCCGAAAACCTAAAAAGTAGTTAATATGACGTAAAGCCAATAACATTATTATTATTATTATTATTATTATTATTATTATTATTATTATTATTATTATTAACCATCCAGGAAAGAGGAGAAGCCAGCACTGCTAACCCTGCACTCATGGTCCCCAGGCTGGGAGGAGTGGTACAGGCTGAACGAGGCCTCCTCACCTGCCGAGAAGGGATCGACGCCAGGACAACTACACCGGCCCCGTACAAGGAAGAAGACGACGTTGGCCCATCAGGAGAGGGCCACCCAGCCACAACAAATAACTGTTCCCAGGAAGGCAGTCGAATGAGGAACCATTCAGGAGAGGACCTCGATGGGAAGTGGCAATTTGGCGGGACCCGAACGTCCCACTCTACAGCTCTTGTAGTGTTTCCGCTGTATGAGGTAGGCCCACCAATAGGGTAGCTGTGGGCTCCCGGTACGATGCAGTCGCTGTTCTGATGATCAGTATAGGGAGGCGCCAGTGTGCGCCAATTACGCTGGGGCCATCTAGCATCCCATCGCAGTTGCCCAGCTTACGGAGCCATAGCTCGGGCAGAGAGGAAGGAGACCCTTCGCCATGTGCCTGTCCCCTCCAGTAAGCCTTCGCCTCGGTGGGCGTGGCCGCATTCACCGGGATCGGAGGCTGGTTACCACAGACCCCAAAGAGATTAAGGTGTGCAGCAGGTCTTTGGATTCTTCCCGGTATGGCTTAGCAACCGGCAAGGCCCGCGCTAGCCCACAGTACATCTACAAGGACTGATCCCCGGAATAACTGGACCGGCTTGGAATGACAATTTATTAGTGTATGATACCTGGTCATAACTAATAATATCACCTGGACTTTTCCAGCCTACATCCTTGCATGTCCTATCTACATGTTGTCACCATTTACATTATAGCCTTCCGATGGCTGCTGTATCAGAGTGAAAGAGAACATTGGAAGTTTATGTTAATGTAAGATTAATGAAATCATACGTCCAGTTGTCATACGTCCAGGTACGTCAGTAAATGAAATAACTCGCTCAGCTGATTAAATAGCAGATAACAAATTGAAGGTACCGGTGAATTCGCAAGCTCAGAAACCCGTGCTATTTTATTAAGTTACGGTCGGAAACGGAATGTTATAGTGCGGTGAGATAATATTGAATAACTATTGCATTTTCTTCACCGGAAGATGAACAAACATCAATAGATGACATGGAATCTCAATGACGAAAATGTGTAGCGGAGGACATGGAATGGGTTGGATCAAACGGGCCAAGTTCAATTCATACACGGTGGTCATACATTGTCTATCTATTACGATATAATTCGAGAATCGAGACCCATTATGAGATAGTCGATAGGCACGTCGAGCTATGAAGGCAACGGGTTGTTACATATGTTCCTTTGCCAAGACTAGTGATTACAAGAGCGTTCTGTAGCGAAGAGGTTATGCGTTAAACGTCAAAATCATCTGGAAGGGAGATTACAGGCTACAGAATTCGTAAGGTTTATGAAATGCAAACCGACATTTATTATTGTACTTTAGAATTAGATTTTGTTTTGAGAGAACAATGCGGATAATAAAGAGACTCTAAAGGTTATCAGAAGCATTGCACATGGCTAGGAAGAAGCTAGATCAAAAGCTCGTTTTGATTGTATAGTTATTGTACGAGTAGTACGGATTACTTATTGTAAAGGGATAAAGATATTCCTTATTCTCTCAAATAATAATGCGAATGTTAAATCAGTATATTGTCAATGCTATTTATGTATATGACATTTTGCTAATTTCATATTACAAGTTTCAGGTATTACGATGTCGCCACACACGATGAAAGATTGTTATATGATGCCTAACTACCAGGTAATGATGAGTTGAACTCGGAAAGTGGTCCTGAAGGAACTGGAGAGTGCTGAGATGGATTCCAAATGATAAAATTAAGTCCTGAGAGATGGGAGATGTTATCTTCCTGAAGTCATCGGTTTGATAAGTACCAAAAATAGATGTATTTAGTCTATTCTGCTATGTAGTTGCTTAAAGTAGTGTAGAATCAATTTGTGGTGTCACTGTGACATGTATGTTATAGGTAAACAACTTGAATGATACCGTATGGTCGTCGATCATTATTTCACTATAGACAGGGAATGTTGTGATTTTCATCATGAATAATCCAGGAGAAATTATAATCTATCGTGTGCTATATTTTGAATCCAATCGATCAGCAGTAGACATTACGCAGGAGATTTTTATACATGGTTGCCGCATTTTATTAAGATAATGTCGTCGTAAGTGAACCTCAGAGTGTAATTTATCGGTAAGATATGTTTTATTTGAAGGTGACCATTAGATGATTAACATGTGTGTAAATTAGAGACACCTAAGATCATATGTTTACATTAGATGCTTAGTTTTCGCGAGTAAGCTGATAGTATTATCGCATTGATATTGATTTTACAAGTATGAAAGGATGAAGTAGTCTACGAGAAATTATGTGCTTGAGTATTGGTCAGATAAATTGAGAATTTATTGAGCATGACGTGCATGTGAAATGAGAGACATTTGGTATAGGATCGTCGAAATAAAGCGAATAATTGATGTGTTGTTTAATGGAGAGTAATTCATTGGTGTTATGCATTTGATGCAGTCTTCGAAAAGTCCCGGTGATATGTTTTTGAGGTAAGGATTAATGTTCGCCATGCGTATGAATTTAATTGTAATAATGAGTGATGAGTACTTAGGCATGAATGTAATTTTTTTTTTGATGATGTTTTCGAAGAATACTGAATTTGCTTATGTGATAGTCGTCAACGATGCGATAACCTAAGATTTAATGGAAGTGAATTACGCCCAGATGTGAAAGGATGAAATAGAATCTTCAATAATAAATGACACCATGTAGATGTGAACCATATCACAGATGAGGTGTGTAGACCTCATTTAAGCAATGTGTAACTTGATTTCCTGCTTCTTCTGGTAGATCACAGTGTTGTTAATTAGCATTGAATGCAGATTTTGAGGACTTTTCATGGAGAATACCAGATATTGCAGAGTGATCGGAGGTTTTTGAATTATTATTGCTAGTGATGACCTTATTTTCAAAAACTTGTCTAGATGCAGCTGTTGCAGAATTTCAAGGAGGCTGATTTCCAATTTATTACGCAAACTTAGTAATTTAGAGGGGGATCACAACATAGTCTTATTTCTTTATCGTATGTTGGTATAAGCGACATGTCATTGGAGCATCCAAGTTGTTTTATTAGATTTTAGTGAATTAGGTGGTGATTTTAAAAGATAACGGAATACTGAAAGACATTAATTTTTGGGGTCAATGAATACGAGTGCCGAAGGATAATATTTCTATAATTTCATTTTATTAACCAGAAAATAAGTTATGTGAATAATGGATTTGTAATGTATATTAAGCCTTCAGCAACTCGTATGTTGGTTTAATCTATTTGTTGGAATTTATGGTTAATGATGGAGCCAACATGTTTTAATTATAGGTACTATGTAAGTTTGCTATTGTGACATATTATAACCAACAAAAGTTATGGACTTTGGACATTTACAATTAATCATTATATTCAATTTCAACTAGACGTCAATTTATATGGCTGCTTCAATTAATTTTTAATTATGTTTCGTGAGATGATATTCATTGAACGGAATATCCTTCCAAGGAAAAGCATCATTCTCAAAATTATCATTCATAGGCTAAGTTTAGTGTCATAGTATGGTATAGTTTTAAGTAATTGTTGAATATGCGCTCTCGTACGTCAGTCAGATCTCCAAAGTCTAAACGGTGAAACACTGTGACCAGACTCGTCGAACTTGCACGTCCCTTGAGTGGAGTTCCTTGCATCTCCGCATGACACCAGCGGAGGCATAACATTAACAACTTGATCCCTGAATCAGAAATACGTGTAAGGTCACAACGTGTGGGCATTTCTGCCTATGCGTTTTTTGCTGACACTAACCGATTGCACCGCTATGATACCTCATCACCTCAACTGATCTGGTAGCATGCTGAGCATGGGGACAGGCAGATACATCCTTTAGTATCTCTTACTCCTAATCCTCACTGAGGTCTCTTTCTCTTCTTAGAATTAATAGCATGTCAGAGGCGATGTAAATTGTGCTGATCGCCAAGCGGGTGTAGAGGATTAACTCCCCCCTCCCCCACGCCTGATAAACACCAAATTGAATTCGTGGTTCGAAAGCTGGGAAGAGGGAAGGGATCGCACCGGCAACTTGAACTACAGTGGATGGCTGTATTAATGTTTTGCTACTATGACCTACATCTTCCTGCGAGCCACGAGGTAGGGAAAGGAGTGTACAATTCGCTACACACTGGCCCATCCTTGCACTTAAACTCATCATCATCATCATCATCATCATCATCATCATCACCAGAAAACTGTTTACTCCCCACCATCAAGGAACGGGGCGGGCCACTAGAGGGATACGCCCTCACTCTGGCCAACCTTAAACGCAATCAGGCTACCTACCTTATCCCATCTTCGCCTCTGAGTATCCCCCCTGCAACTATGGGCTTGTTCTGCGTCGTGTTCAAGTTGTATTCTTGTCAAGCGATATTCCTTATCCATACTTTACGTAAGTACTGTTTTATTTAACCATTTATGGAATTTATGCGCAAAACTTTCACCGGATAACAGTTGTGAGAACTGAATCATGTTACATATGTTTTCCCTTTCGCATTCATAGGACAGAATTAGAACAATTTACCGAAAATTCACGTTATCAAGGTGATTTATATTCAATCATAGAAAATTACTGTGCAAATCTGTTCTTAATACAGTATAAAATTCTAAGGAATTCCTGAAAGTGACTACACGTAATGCTTTCTTTGCTTAAAATAATCGCTCTAAAACCATAGGTGTTAACTTAGTGTGAAGTGCACTAGTTTGTTCGCACATTTTTCCTTAATTGTAAATGGTTTCCATGATCAGGAGGAGAACTAGTTTATTAAGGTCTTTGTAAAGCTAGGTCTTATTCAAACCATTATCAGTTTTATCAAGAATTTGTTTAATTTGACTGCTTTCTTCCTTTTTAAGTACTGAACATTTCTTGAAAGGAAGTTGTTAGTATCAAGTGAGTGTAATTAACTCTGTAATTATATCTAATAAAGCTGCCATGTTTCAAAGTAGATATATTTCCTTGCTCGTATTTGTAATTCGCTGTTTGGGTGACATTTTAGCAATATACACCCCTGTTAAAAGTTACGGTAATTTTTTCTCACCTCCCCAACCGCTCATGTCCTCTTTGATGTTCTGGAATTGACTGGGTGGTTTTGGATTTGAAAACTTTGCCTCAATATTTCTCATTTAAAGCAGTTATTCTCTACTGCCCACGGACGCCCGTAATATCCCTGCACGTGATTTTTGAAGTTGCCCAATGTGTCATCTCTGTTATGCGGAGAAGATATTTCTTCGGCCCAGTTGATCCAAAGTATCATTAGTGAAACATATTGTCTGTATCCTCTTTCCTCTTCTCTTGCTTTTTGCTACCAAGCCGTCACGTGGTAGCATTACCTACCGCACACCATCACAAACCAAGTAAATACTTCTAATTTTTTTCACTTTTTAAATGTTTATCTACAGAATTCCAAGCAGGTACAGTCCAAATATGAATCAATCGTTATACAAAATAAGTCAATATGAAATAACAGTCGACTATTTTCTTTATTTCCTCCCAAGGTATATTTTTAACCATATTTATGAATTTCGGAACCTTCATATCCAGTTACCACAAAATCAAATGTTCATCCTCATCGGGACCGTAAAGCACGTTGTATTTTTGAGGCAACAACAAACAAATCGTTCACAACATTAAAGGGCTCACTATGAAAGGGACAATAAAACGCGGCGTACGGCGCAATAGACACCTCCCGAACCTGTCCGCTTTTCAAAACTAGCGCAATGCGTTGGTGTAGAACGTTTTGCACTCTTTAGGAAACAAATTTCATTATTGTTCTGATGATAAGTGGATGACGTGTTGCACTGGGTACCTTACGTCCTACGCGGCGCTAAACACCTGCTTCTAGGAAAACGCGGCATTACAAAACGAGATTTTGATAGCCATACTGGGGCACAGTCAGAGTATTCCGCCTCGAAACACTGAACTTCAGAAAACAATGGATAAATTACAAGGTTTTAGAACAGCACAGTTTCTCCGTGAGCAATGGGGGATCTGAAAGAGTTAAGTAAATGTCACAGTGCATCAGTGAGTTACTTTTGGTGTTACATGTAAATTACCAAAACTATCATCAGCTTATCCCAGGTAGTACTTCCGGGTCACTAGAGCCACCTAGGCTCATTTTGGTTTTGGCTTGTGGTTTAAGGCCGAACAGCCTTCCTGACACCATGTGAATTTTGAGACAAAAGTCCCAAACCAGGATCGAACCTCAGCCTTCCATTTGGGAAGCCATCACTTTAGCCACTGAGCCAATCATGCCCCGCAAAACGGAAATTACCAATAGGCTTATATATATTAGCATTCTCACTAGTGGTTTGGAGAGATTTTAGGAATGATCTCTATGGTCGCTAGACATTTCAGGGCCACCTCGATCTTCCACTGCATGAAAGATAAGGTCTTGAATCCTATAATAAATTACTGGAAATTCGTTTCGAGATAGACCATAACATTACCGCAGTACATAGCTCCACGGCTAGCTAGCCAGCGTCTTGAATTTTGAAGCTCGGACTCCCGGATTCGACTTCTTGCAGAGTCCTATGATTTTAACCGTGAATGGCTTCCCTTAGCCAGAGGATTTAGTATCTGTGCTGTACACAACATTCCTTTAACTAATGCACTGAACACAATATTACCATCTACCAAACCTACACGCAATTTTCTGTAAACACATCAGACGCTAACTACCCCCGTCAGAGTCAGAATTGTAAGGACTGCACAAGGCTATTCTTCCTCTTCTAACGCTTTATCCCACAGTTGTGGGATTGCGGGTGCAAACTGTGTTGCACGGCCGCATGTCGTTCCTGACGCCAACCCTGTCTGCAGGGATGTATCCACTATTGCGTGTTCCTGTGGTGGTTGGTAGTGTGATGTGTTTTCTGAATATGAAGAGAAAAGTGTTGGAGCAAACACAAACACCCAGTCCCCGAGCCAAAATAATTAATCAGACGCAATTAAAATCCCCGACCCGGCCGGGAATGGAGCTCGGGACCTCTGATTCGAAGGCCTCAAAACATAACCTTTCAGCCGAGGAGGTGGACACACCAGACTGCTAATAACCGCCGGAGATTATTATTATTATTATTATTATTATTATTATTATTATTATTATTATTATTATTATTATTATTATTTTAGTTCCATGTGATATTTTAGGAAGAAAGGTACAGTGTTACAGTGTTGGTGGAAATCGGCTTCACCATTTACGAAGAGATATACGAAGATCATCTAGGAGGTGTATGTCAAGAGCTCCCTCAAATTATGAGCTGGCGAAGTGTGTACGTGGCTTGAAACACTGTTGCTATGAAAGCTATTATCTACCGTAGATGTACAAAATCACTTTATGTGGGAAGCAGACGCTCTGATGAATTCCTTGTGAGCTTAATAACGGAAGTCATGATATCGACTTGAATTAATGTTGTTATAAGGGGACGATGAGCGGCGAATAACTGTAAAGCCATTGTAATTTCTGTAATAATGGACAAGTTCAAAGAGTTTGTTGCAGCTGATAACAAGTTGAAGGCGGTGCTCCTCCTCACTGGATGCCTTATCTCTGCATTTTCGTATTGCTTATTCTTCAAAATAATTCTGAATATTTCCTCTGGTGAAATGGAAATCAATTGTGTGGTTTTATTAATCTCTATATCAAAGTACTCTTCATTTACCTCCATAACTTCAGTCGACCTTCTCGTAAAATTAAAAATTACATCATCGTAGAACAAGGCTGCACTGCAGGGGAACGATAAATAGTGTTGAGTTTTCCATTCAAGGAATACTGCAAAAGATAGAAACAAATTGGAATTAGGATTACAGGGGTAGTAAGACACCCCTCTCAATCTCAGAGGACTTTAGACTATATGGGTGATATGAATATTTTTTTATTATCCTTTCCGTCACACCGAGGCAGGCAGGTCTTATGGCGTCGATGATATATGAAAGGGGAAGGATTGGGAAGGAAGCGACCGTAGCCTTAAAGCACTGTCCCAGTATTTGTATGGTGTGAAAATGGGAAACCACGGAAAACAATCTTCAGATCTTCCGGCGGCCGGGAAGGGTGGGGGTGGAGCGCAGAACACAACATCTCCAGAAGGCGAGCTAACTGCTACGTCACCCAAATTATGTAGCCAACTCACTCGGTTGCGACGCATGATATTGTATCACTACGCTATACATTTCTATTTCAGGATGTGTTTTTCAAGAGTGGTTACATATCTATTAGCCATGAATGGTTTACACATCGAAGGAGTTCACCTTTTATTTAGACTGAGTTAAATTTTGAAATCAATGCAGTGACAAACGCTCTCCATCCACCGCTCGTGATACGAGTGAAAAGTCAGCTTTGACCATTCTTTGAAATTTGACAATGGCTACTCTTTGAATCGTGATTTCTATCTCTTACCGCTCATTGTTTCCTTGCGGTTTAACGTCGCACCAACTCAGAGAGGTTCTTTGGCGATGATCAAGGGAAAGTGCTAGAACTGGGAAGGAAGCGACCATGGCCTTCATTAATGTGTATCTTCAACATTTGTCAGGTATGCAAATAGAATAATACCACGGAAGACCATCTTCAGGCTCGCCAATCATGGGGATCGAACCCACCACGTTCGAATGCAAACTATCCACTACACAGTCCGAACTGCAGAGCCAACTCGCTCGGTCCTACACCCTAAACTATCTTCCTATTCAGAGGAAGATGCTTTTTGCTGCCAACGACGCGAGGAGAAACATCAGTAAATGAAAACAGACAATTGAGGAGCTAACGGTGAGATAGCGACCCCGGTCTAGAAAGCCGCGAGAATTCTCCGCACTGACCATGAGTCACCTCGTAATCTGTAAGCCTTCAGGCTGTGCAGCAGTTGCTTGGTTGGCCAACGACGTAGGAAGGAACATCAATATAAAAGACACTGAGTTAGTGAGGGAACAAGTGGTATAACGATCAAGTCATCCGGAGGTTTTATTATATTGTTTCCTACGTCATTTGGAAGTTCATTACTTCCTAATCGTAATGCTGTTAGTTGCTGGGATCTTTGGCCACGGGGAAATGTAAAGAGGTGGTGAAAAGCACACCGGTATGCTATAGTGACACCATGGTACTGCCGAACGGATAACATAGCCTGAGGGTTCACAGGAAATGTACTGTGTGATGACCACACTCCAGCACGATGTCTTCCGGACAGAGCGTGGTCGCGCTGTCTCAAGCTGTAGACTGGCCCCTCTCTCTCCTACTAGGAGATGGTATGGCCCCCTCTAGGAGGCTGCAACTGATAGTAGCCATTCGACGAAGTCCTACTCTCAGTCCTTTCGAAAATATTTGTGAGATTGCTTTGCAAACAAATATCCACTCAAGGCCACCTTTTTCACATTACCTCCTCTCTGGCCACATACCGTGCCATAAATTACACCGGCCCGCTGCCCTGATAAGCCCGGATATTGGCAATGCATTCGTGTGGCACCCAGGCCTCCTATTCAAACTACTGCCTCCCATATCTGTCATCAGACTCCTTTCCAGTTATCTCAGATCACGACAGGCTGAAATCGTAATTCATGGTATCCACTCCAATAACTTCCCGATAACTTTTGGTTTACCCCAAGGCTCACCTCGTTCCCCTTTTCTGTATATACTATTTACGTATTCTATTTTTCAACCAAAACCACCCTCATGCCTATATTAATATCTAGATAACCCTGCAATTTTTGTGTTTGGCTCCACTTACCCTTCCCTAACATACACGTTTCAATAATACGTAAATCCTCTCGAAACTTGGCTAAACTGCTGGCATGTTTCCCAATAAAACCCAATTTGTTCTGTTCCATGCCGCTCACTCAAGAAAGTTCAACTAACAATTCGTAGGGATTGATCTACAGACATACTTTGGAATCAAGTTACAAAATAATCGCAAATGGAACCACCATCGTGAGTAGATTCCGTGCACTCCGATCTCTCACCGATCTCACATATGCACTGAAACCCAGACAAGTCCCAAATATCTATAAATTATTTCTCCGACCCATAGTTACCTACGCCTCCTTGACTTGAATAACTGTCCACAAAACTGAAAATGCCAGCCAGACTAGATAATGTCGATCGACATGCGATACGCATCACATAGCAATTACACCTTGATATTCCTTCAGCTAATTTTCAGTTCCTGTTTACCTTCCCGACTATATTCTACTAACGCATATCTATTCCCTGTTATTCAAATACCTACCTCTAGCATCCGTAAAATTAACAGAAGCTCTTACGCTTTAACCTCTCGGCAGTGTCATTTTTATTGATACCCGAAACCCAGAGCTGTCTTAACTCTTCCCATCGCATTTCCTTAGTTTGCACCCAACTCTCACAACCAACGCTCCACGCCAACTTACATTTGTTATAAGATGAAGCTGTAAGTGATCTTGGTTGACGTGGAACATTCATCCATTCATCCATCTACCGCGATCAGGGCACCACAAGTGCCATCTCTGAAGTTTCATTTCAGTGAAGGGTTTCTATCATCCTCAGGCTCCATCTCAGTAATTATCAACTGATAAGCAATGCCAGTATTGTTATTTCTTTACACGTATTCTGTGAACTGTATCATTTATTACTTTTACCAATATCATTGTAATTCCTAATATATACTTTAGATAATAACATATTATTCAATAACTATTCTTTCGTATTACATTATTATTATTACTTGATATTATTGTCATCTTAGATATTTTTTTTAAATTTTTGTTTGTGAGGTACACACAATTGCGCAGAATATGGCCGACGCAGAAGATGACATTTATTCAAAATCCCCTTATTTGAAATAGGATGAACATATTGTGCGGGTGGTAGGATTCCAAGTATCACCTCTTCGGCCACCGGCTATCCACGTATACCCTCGCGTTTCTAGAATGTATAAAATTAAATACTTCTTTCCCGGCCAATGTTCTTGTGGTTGAGTGTACATTAAGTACCAAGAAGATCCACAAGTGTATTTAAATTTATACCCACACTGTGTAATATTCAACGAACTGTACCTGTGGTAATATTTCATTTGAAAATAAACGGGCGATAGCGGTGTTTACTATGGTGGGTGTGACGCAGGTCCCTCCTGGGGGTCCCCCTTGAGGGTGATCTCTGCTCCAGAAATACTAAAATTTCTTTCACTTTTACGTATGTACAAACATGCATTTTAGCTATATAAAATCAAATCATAAACATTATTTCTGGCCAAAGAACTCCTCGTGCATCTGGCAGCTCGCCTACGCCACTTAGGTGTAGAAATAACGTTTTCTGCGGCAGCAGTGACATAAACTGTTCGATTGTGATATATGCCTCGCCGGCAGGTATGAGTAGGATATCAACAGTTATCACCAACTGAGAGGGCCGAGTCTGGTCTACGTAAGAGTGTGCTATATTCATAGGCTATAGTTGCACTTGTTGGCGGAAATGCAATTAAGGTACAAGGTGTACGACATGAGTGTTCAAATGAAGTGACACACCTTAGCAGACCTGGGAAAGAGCCTACCCAATGGTCAACTCTGTGGGAGAATCACCGCATAATTCGGATGTCTCGGACAGGCTTCCGAAAAAGAGCAGTGAAAATTCGAGTTACTTTGGCACCACAAGGTACGAGACAAACAATTGGTAATCATCTGCGAGCAGCAGCAAGTATTGCTCTGATTCCACATCATCGACGTGTGGGACTGTCCTAGTGTTGGAAATGGTCACGATGAGCCGACTCACGCTTTGGACCAGGCCGCAAAATCCGTAACAATTGTGTCCGACGGCGTACTGACGAGAGCGTCCTCGCCGATCTTACCGTCGAGAAGCACACCGGGCCAACCCACAGTGTGGGGAGCTGTTGCCTTTAATGTTAAATCCCTTGTGAACCATGAAACCATGCCGCGGTGTAGACGCATGCGGGTCCCAGTGAAGGAGGTAGCCGAACCGAAGGTGCAACCATATCGGATGGGTATCTGTCGAGAGACCATACTAAGGAGTAGTTTGTCGAATGGGGAGTAGCAGCCTTTCGGAAGTTGCAAGAGTGGCAGTCTATATGATGACTGGTATGGCCTTGTAATATTAATTAACATGGCTTAGCTATGTTGACACAGATACGCGGCTGAAAGCAACGGGAAACTACAGCCGTAACTAACTCCCGAGGACATCCAGTTCTCTGTATGAATGATGTACTGATGATAGCTTCCTCCCGGGTAAAATATTCCGAAGGTAAAATAGTCCCCCATTCCGAACTCCGGGTGGGGACTACACGAGAGGGAGCAATCATCAGGGAGATGGATCCTGATATCCTGCGAGTCGGAGCATGAAATGTTAGAAGTTTGAATCGTTGTGGTAGGTTAGAGAATCTGAAAAGGGAGAAGAATAAAATAAAGTTAGATGCACTTGGTATAAGTGAAGTACGTTGGCAGGAAGAGCTGGAATTTTGGTCAGGCGACTACAGAATTATCAACACAAAATCAAACAGGGGAAATGCAGGAGTTGGTTTAACAATGAATAAGAAAATAGGGCGCTGGGTAAGCGACTACGACCAGCATAGTGGAAGGATTATTGTTGACAAGTGAGAAACTAAGCCAATGCCCACCACAATAGTGCAGATCTATATGTCTACTTGCTCAGCAGATGATGAGGAAATCGAAAGAATATACGAATAGATAGACGATTTAATACAGTATATAGAAGGTGACGAGAATCTAATTGCGATGGGAGAGTGGAATGCAGTAGTAGGCCAAGGAAGAGAAGGTATCATAGTAGGGGAATTCGGATTGGGACAAAGGAATGAAGGAGGAAGCCGGCTTGTTGAATTCTGAACCGATCATGATTTAGTCTTTGTTAACACTTGGTTCAAACAACACAAACGAGGGCTATATACAAAGACGAGACCTGGACACACTGGAAGGTATCGAATAGACTTCATTATGCTTAGGCAGAGATTCAGAAACCAGGTGTTGGATTGTAAAACTTTCCCAGGAGTAAACGTGGACTCTGGCCACAACCTGTTGGTCATGAAATTCCATCTGAAATTGTAAAAGTTGAAGAAAGGAAGGAACAAAAGGAGATGGGATCTAGACAAGTTAAAAGAAAAGACTGAAGGATTGTCTCAAGAAACATGTTGTATAAGAACTAACTGGGAAGGCTGAGGAAACACAATAGAAGAAGAATGGACAGTCTGGAAGAATGAGATCAGTCCTTGCTAATACTCGGTTCAAACAATACAAACGACGGCTGTATACATGGACAATACCTGGACACACTGGAAGGTATCAAATAGACTTCATTATGATTAGGCACAGATTCAGAAACCAGGTGTTGGATTGCAATACATTTCCAGGAGCAGATGTGGACTCTGGCCACAACCTGTTGGTCATTAAATTCCATCTGAAATTGTAAAAGTTGAAGAAAGGAAGGAACAAAAGGAGATGGGATCTAGACAAGTTAAAAGAAAAGAGTGTGAGTGATTGCTTCGAGGAACATGTAACACCAGGACTAAATGAAACGGCTGAAGGAAATACAGCAGAGGAAGATTGGACAGTCAGGAAGAATGAGATCAGTAAGGCTGCTGAAGAAAAGTTAGGAGGAAAGAAAAGATCAACTAAGAAGCGATCGATAACTCAAAAGATACTAGACCTGACTGGGCAACGACGAAAGTACAAGAATGCAAAGAAATGAAGAGGGCAGAAAAGAATACAGGCGAATAAAGAATGGAGTAGATAGATAGGGCAGCTAAGGAAGAATGGCTGAAAGAGAAGTGCAAGGATGTTGAAGATTTTACGGGCCTAGGAAAGGTAAATGCCGCATACAGAAAAGTCAAGGAAACCTTTGGAGAAGAGAAAACCGAGTGTATGAATATTTAAAGCTCAGATGGAAAACCACTTCCAGTGAAATAAGTCAAGTCAGAAAGATGGCAGCAACATATCCAACAGTTGTATCAAGGTAAAGAAGTAGATGATAGGGTTCTGGAAAAGGAAGATGCTGTTGATGCTGATGACTTAGGAAACCCAATTTTGAGGTCAGAATTCGACAGAGCTTTGAGAGACATAAGTAGGAACAAGGCACTAGGAATTGTTGACATACCCTCAGAATTAATGACTGCCTCAGGAGAAACCAGCATGGAGTGGTTATTGCGTTTAGTGTGTAAGATGTATGATACAGGAGAAGTGTCATCCGATTTTCGGCAGAATGTTGTTATAAATATTTCCAAGAAGGCCGGTGCTGACTAATGTGAAAACTGCTGCACCATTAGTTTAGTATCTCACGCCTGCAAAATTTTAACACGTATTATTTACAGAGGAATGGAAAGACAATTTTAAACTGAGTTGGGAGAAGATCTAATTGGCTTCAGAAGAAATGTGCGAACACGTGAGGCAATCCTGAATTTACGTCTGATCTCAGAGGACCAAATTTAAACAAGCCCGTGTACATGGTTTTCGTAGATCTAGAAAAGGCATTCGATAATGCTGATTGGACCAAGCTGTTTGAGATTCTGAAGGTGATCGTGATCAGATAGCGAGAAAGGAGAATTATCGACAACATGTATAAAATCAGTCTGCAGTGCTAAGAATCGAGGGCTCTGAAAAAGAGGCAGCAATCCAGAAAGGATTGAACCAAGGCTGCAGTTTGTCCCTTCTCCTGGAATCAAAATCCAAGGAGAGGAAATCAAAACCCTCAGATTTTCCGATGATATTATTATTTTATCTGAATATGCACAAGATCTGGGGAAAGTGTTGACTGGTATGGACAGAGTCTTCGAGAAGGGATATAAGGTGAAAATAAGTTCAAATCAAAAGTAATCGAGTGCGGTCGAACAAAGTCAGGTGATGCAGGACTTATTAGATTACGAAATGAAGTCTTAAAAAAGTAGATGAATATTGTTAACACGGTAGTAAAATAACTAACGATGGCAGAAGTAAGAAGTACATAAAATGCAGACTAGCACAAGCAAGGAAGACCCTTCTTAAGAAAATAAATTTGTTCACCTCGAACATTGATATAAGAATTAGAAGAAATCTTTTTGAAGACTTTCGTCTGGAGCGTGGCATTGTAGAGAAGTGAAACATGGACGATAACTAGGTCAGAAAAAAAGAGAATAGAATAATTTGAAATGTGGTGTTACAGAAGAAAACTGAAGGTGAGATGGTTAGATAGAATCACGAATGAAGTGATACTGAATCGAATTTGTGATAGGAGATCGATTTGGCTAAATTTGACCAGTAGAATGGATAGAACGATAGGGCACATCTTAAGACACCCAGGACTTGTACAGTTGGTTTTTGAAGGAAGTGTGGTTGGTAAGAACGGTAGGGGTAGACCAAGATACGAATATGACAAACATATTAGAGCAGATGTAGGATGTAGTAGTTATGTATAGAAAAGAAAATGTCAGCACAGGAGAGGTGGCATGGAGAGCTGCATCAATCTAGTCTATGGACTGATGACTCAAACAGCAACAAGGGCACAATGACTATACAACATTACTTGGACAGGGTTGTCTATCCATGGCAACCATTGGAAATGACATATTTTAATAGAACAATGCCCGCTCTCACACTGTACGCATCTCCAGGGAAGCTCTCTATGCCATTATGCTATAAGGTGGTCCGCAAGGTTTTCCGACTTGAGCCCCATTTAAAATATGTTGGACATACTGGGTATGTACACTCAGGACGGTGTGGGCACACCAATGTAAGGTGTTACAGATTGCACTTTCCCTAGTCTATAAGGACAGAAGATAAATTATAATTAATAGGTATGTCAAGCACACAGTTACATAATGAAGAGATCACTCCCTTCAGCTGCAGTGGGTGTACACACAGGTACATAGTGAAGAGATCACAACCTTCAAGTAATATTATCATAATTTAGTGTGGCTATTTCTAGCCGAGTGCAGCCCATGTAAGGCAGGCTCTCCGATGAGGGTGGGAGGCATCTGCCATGTGTAGGTAACTGCGTGTTATTGTGGTGGAGGATAGTGTTATGTGTGGTGGGTGATTTGCAGGGATATTGGGTATAGCACAAACACCCAGCCCCCGAGCCATTAGAATAAAACCAATGAAGGTTATAATCCCCGTCCCGGCCGGGAATCGAACCCGGGACTCTCTGAACGGAAGGCCAGTACGCTGACCGTTCAGCCAACGAGAAATTCAGTCGTTATGCAGAGGCACAGAGACAGTACATTAAAAATTAATGATTAAAAAATTGCTCGCAAAAACAATAATTAACAAGAAGTACAGTAGAGATATAGAAGACCTAAAGAGTAAATGTGTAGATTCTTATTCTTCTTCTTATTATTATTATTCTTTTCCCACACCTGAGTGGTCGCAGATTCGAACTTTGTCGCACATGTGGCTTTAGCCCTGTTTTACGACCGGATGTCCTTCCTGACGCCGACACTATTCCGTGTTTCTGTTATCGTTGTTAGTGTGGTGAATTATCTAAATATGAAGAGGAGATTATTGGAACAAACACAAACTCCCAGTCCCCGATCCGGGAGGATAAATCAAACGTAATTAAAATACCTTACCAGGCCGGTAATCGAACCTGGGGCCCAGTGAGCCGAAGTCCTCAACGCTGACCATTCAGCTAAGAAGTAGTAGATGAGAAGATTAATTATCCAAAATCTACTAATATGTTGTTATTTTACTGTAATTCAGGTAACATTGTAAAATATGGCTTACTGCAAACCTAGTTTACTTCATGTGTTATATGTGTGTGGTAAGTTATTGGTTTTCTGCTCCAGTGCACTCATTTGCAAACGACCGAGCGAGTTAGCCGTGCGGTTAGGGACGCACAGCTGTGAGCTTGCATTCGGGAGAGAGTAATTTCAATCCCCACTGTTGGCAGCCCTGAAGATGATTTTTCGAGGTTTCCTATTTTCACACCAGGCAAATGCTGGGGCTGTACCGTAATTAAGGCCACGGCCGCTTCCTATACCATCGTCACCGTAAGATCTATCTGTGTCGGTGCGACGTAATGTCAACTGTAAAAATAAATTACATACAACTGGGCGATAGTACTGAGAGGGATACATCCAAGGGATAACCGCAGGTGCCAACTCAGCATTGTCCTGAAAATGATCTAGCGAAACAGCAAGAAACAAGAGATGGGCGAGGGTGAAATTGGAACACACGTGCCTTCCGAGTCCAGAGATAATGGATAAACTGACTAGTGTGGTAGTGAACTGGGCCAACGCATGTCCATTATACATTCATCCATTCATTCATTTCACATTGACTGTTAATCTGTATAACTATTATAATAATTATAATTTCGTGTGGCTATTTCTAGCCGAGTGCAGCCCTTGTAAGGCAGACCCTCCGATGAGGGTGGGCGGCATCTGCCATGTGTAGGTAACTGCGTGTTATTGTGGTGGAGGATAGTGTTATATGTGGTGTGCGAGTTGCAGGGATGTTGGGGACAGCACAAACACCCAGCCCCCGGTCCATTGGAATTAACCAATGAATGTTAAAATCCCCGACCCGGCCGGGAATCGAACCCGGGACCCTCTGAACCGAAGGCCAGTACGCTGACCATTCAGCCAACGAGTCGGACAATATACGTATAACTATTGATACACCTTGAAAATGTATGCAAATCTGTAGTTATTGTAAGAAAAGAAGAAGAGAAACAACTGATTAACATTTGTTTTGTCCCTCTGATGCACATGTCCTCGTAACCGCTGTGTTCTAACACCTCTCATCATGTATTACCTAAAGCTTTCGCTAACGAATTCCGTTTGAAGGTATGCTTACTCAGGACAATGAAGAATATATTTATCGTTCCCTGCAATAACTTAAAGTGATCAGTCTGTATACAGCTCTAATTAAGCTAATTTCGGAACGTCCCTTTGAAAACAAAGCCCCATCTTTGTGGCTATACGAGATTTATTCCACAAAGACATCTGGTTACGTTACTCAAAGCTCTTTCCTCATGAAGGATGCATTGAAATCTTAATCAAAGGTAAAACAATGAACGCTCTTACTATTTCAACGGAAGTGTGGTCATAAGACAAACACAAGGGACGAAATATAAAAGGAAAATAACATACGAAGCTTAAGGTGGAGATTACACTTTTGGGAATCGTAAATATCGCTTTTCTATATTATTCTTTGATTTCCATGTACTTTAAAATTTTCTCTTCAAATAAATGAATGGTGGAATTATTTGAAATCCACTTTAATTTCGATGTCACGACCTGAAAGGTGGACTATAATATTAAAGGTTCTCCAGTATTTCAGTCAGTTTTTCACCTATATTCTCAGATGTATCGTTTCTTTCTTAAAACTGTTTTCGCGATAAGTCTCCCTTGAATCAATATAATGAAAATTATTTAAACATTTATATTTTAATGATCCTTGTACAAATTGCAGCTATGACATCAGTAAGTGTAGTAAAAATTACATTGAAAAATATTGGGATTTGTACATATAATCAGGAACATGACAGTATACAGTTTACGGCCTTTATACTGATTACTTAAGTCTTATAAATGACCAGTTTATTTACGGCGCACCGACACAGATAGCTATTACAGCGACGATGGGATAGGAAAAGGCTAAGAGAGGAAAGGATGCGATCATGGCCTTAATTAAGCTACAGTCCCGGCAATTGCCTGGTGTGAAAATGTGGAAATACTGGAAACCGTCTTTAGGGCTGCCGACGGTGGGGTTCGAACCCACTACCTCCGGACACCTACGTGATCCAAACTGCGCAGGTACTCGATCGGTACTAGGTTAAGTGATATATACAGGATGAACAGAAAATGCCGCACTTGGAGGTCAGCATGCGATTCCTCATCCCATTGCAAGATAAAAGTTTCTATAGCCAAATCCGGATCTGGTGCTGTTGGAAAACAAATCGAAAAGATTTTTTGTTGTCTTATTTTCTTAAGCGCATTTGCACTGTATGTATGTATGTATGTATGTATGTATGTATGTATGTATGTATGTATGCATGTATGTATGCAGTATCTATAAAAAACCTTATTCAAGAATAATTAATGAAGCTAGTAAGGAATAACGTCATGTGATTGATGATATAAACATTTCCTTACATCCAGGCAAAGATTTTTGTACGAACTGTGCATAATATTCGTACTTTACTAAGGTAAAATCTATGAATTAAAACATCCTTGTAAAAGCAGAGATAAGTTAGCTTCTTCGAGGAAGTTAATGGCTTATTTGAGAAAGAAAGAAAGCAAAGTCGTGTTCTTATACAAGCGCATTCTTTCCCCTTTTTACGGGCAACTTCAGTAGTTCCAGACGGCTGGTCTATTTTCATGAGGTAAGTTTCATAAAACCCAGCATACATTTCAAGTGACAAGAATTAATGAACCTAGTCGTATAATGGCTCAATCAATCCCACCCTACACTTCAAGGCTTCTACGGGATATCTTAAGTACCAAAAGAGTAATCCAATGAATGGAGTAGCATCGGTTCATTGCATTTCCAACATTGTCAGGAACAAGTAGGTTCCAATTTAATAAATATAGTTTATTTATATTCACTTTACTTCAAAATTTCTCATCATCATCATCATCATCATCATCATCATCACCATGCCCACCCGGTGGCTATTATTGTCATGGCGTCATGTCCCTTTGATCTAACACAGTGGTTAGCCAATTTGAGTTTCGTTGGTGGAAAAAGTCACCGTGATGGTGTTGGCTGGCAGGGTAGGGGAGATGGTGGTATACAATTCCTAATCACTAAATTGCGTGTCAGAAGCAATGATTCTGTTCCAAAACTCTCCACAGAGTTCACATTGAGTAAGGGCATATCACGCTATTCATGGCGATTCATCCGTCGGATGAGGAGGTTAAACATTGAGCAGACGCCTTGGTGTTATTCAACAGGGGTAGGCTATATTCTTCTATAGTTCTCACCTTGCAGCCAGCCGAATTCAAACGTCTGGATCATTTTTGTATGTGTACGTGCTGTGGAAATTTTATAACGTTCACCGTACCGTGTGTTCTACGTCCCCCGGTCACCTGATCCTTCCCCTCAAACTTTTCGCTGACGCAATATATTCTGATTGGTTTCTTATCCCTCATGCCTTCGCCTCGTGCTGTCCGGACACCTAGAAATATCGAGATTGCATTTGGCACCTCGAAACCCAAACCTACTTACTTCTTTTATTTTATAAAGGTAAAGGGAGGTAAATTATAATTTTTCATATAACATATTATCCATACTAACACATAAGTTTAATGCTGTTCTCGCTGACATGTTAAAAGTAAAACATTAGATACTTAAAATCTTCACATCGAACATTCCTTTGTTGTATATATCAGTATATTTATGCACATGTGTCATAAAAATCATTAGTTAAACGTCATGATTGAAGATAGCGAATCCATATTGTTTAGTCCGATAAAATGTGTGTAATCAGGTATATCTATCGTAAACAGTGAAAACACAGTGTTGGTTAATTATGCTTAGAATATCTTAATATAATATCATATTCTCAACACTTACGAACTAGACAAAGAAGTTACGAGAGAAGAAACTTGGGGAGTGATAAGAGGAATCAGGGGAAGGTCGGCGGGGGGTTGCAATGGTACCAATAATAAGTTTTGGAAAGAAATTATCAAACATGGGACAATGATAGAGGGCATAGTAAAATTATTCAATAAGATTTTTGATGAGGGGAAGTACTGTGGCGAGATAGGTCAATGTGGGGTACCAATAAATATTTTATTCATACCAGTGGCAAAAGGAACGGAAACCTTAGCATAGAAAAAGTGGGAAACAGGAGTTGTATGTCCAATATACAAGAAAAAGGGTAGCAAAAACAGTATGAACAACTATAGGGGTATATCTCTGTTAGATTCCTTAAGTAAAATTTATACAGGGGTGTTAGCGTACAGGTTAAGTGAATGGGCCGAAGGAAACGAAATATTGTTATATTACCAAGGGGGATTTAGAAAAAAGAAAAGAACAGTGGACAATATAATGATAGTGAAGACGGTTCTAGATAAATATATGGGCTTGCCAAGAGTTAAGGTGTATGTAGCGGCAATTGACTTTGAAAAGTCTTTTGATAAGGTAAATATAGGGGCTCTATTAGAAAAATTGGGTGCGTTGGGGGTCTCGAAAAAGATGATACGGGCAGTGGAGGCGATATATAAGGTGGTCAGGTGCTGTGTTAAATTGGGAGACGATAGGTTGAGCAGACCCATTGAGTCTAGGTGGTTTTAAAGCAAGGGTGTAAATTATCGTCGTTATTGTTTATATTATGTATTAACGATATCTTGGATGGACACGGGGGGAACAACTGGGCCGTGTCGGTCATTAATGGGTTGGAGAGAGCGGGATTGATCTTTGCAGATGATGTGATATTGATGTCTCTAACTGCAGGAGGGATTCAGAAAAGCTTAAATGCAGTGTCGGATTTCGCAAAGAAATGGGCCTTGAACATTAACGGGAACAAATCCGAAGTGCTCGTTGCGCAGGCACACAAAGGAAGGAAGAAAGATGGAAAATGGATGGTGCAGGGAAATAGGTTAGAACAAGTAAGCAAGTTGGAATATTTAGGAGTGATTATTCATAGAAAAGGGACTTGGCAGGATCAAATTAGAAAGGCAAGAAGCAAGGAGATGGCCGCCCTAGCCTCAGTTAAAAACTTGTTGGCTTAATATCCGGGTATTAACTATACAAACTTGAGGTTAGTTTTAAGATCGGTTGTATTCGGTAGGGTAAGGCATGGGGCAGAAGTTTGGGGGTTGTATGAAAACAAGAGTGAAATTAAGACAAATTTTTAGTAATTTTGGTAAGTTGGTGATGCGTCTCCCTCAGTGCACAGCGAATACAGGGGTGGAATTAATGTGTGGGGAAGGTACGGAAGTTGAGTTCGTGAAAGAAATAGTTAAACACTCGATGATTTTGAAGTGGGAAGAAGGCGGGAGTGTGTTGCAAGCAGTGCACAAGCAACAATTGAAGAGCATGTATAAGGGAGGCTGACTATGAAAAATTAAAAGATACTTGGAGAAGATAGGCTTGGGTACATGTGGGCGGAGGTTTGGACGAAGACAGAAGCCAGAGGACTAGAGATATGCAAAGGCATAATTTATTAGAAGAAATTAGGCTAAGAAGTTCCCTTAGTGCTTTTCATAAAGTAATGGAAGTTACTGGGCTAAATATTAGTTATGTTGATAGGTTAAACAGGGGGGGGGGGGGGCTGTGTGTGGTATGATTATTGATGGGACTACTCAAGAACAAGGGTTGGTTAAAGGACAGAGATAAGACAGTATGTGTATTATGTGGGGTAGTCAGCGACGATTTCAACTTGATGGGTAATTATAAAGAAACGAGTAATATAAGGAATAGATTATCGAGTGCCAAACATCGTGAATTATTAGGAAAATGGGATGAGCAGAATATTATAAGGTGGATTATTAGGCAATGGGAAGATGGAGCTGTCTAGATTTTGTAACTGTAGGAGACCTTATCGATCGTGATACGGCAGGTTATTATGTCACTGTTGGCTAACAGTGTACAGGAATTCAGACAGTAGTAGGACAGTGGACAAGAAATGCTAGCTTAGTAACTGAGCAGACAAGGACATGCGCTAAAGATGTTGAAACGTGATTTCGGCGGATTATGCAGCAAGGACCTGTTATAATTGCTGAGAATAGAATATCAGGATATAGAAGGGCTACATTAGATTTATTAGGATTTCTATCTCGTTTCATTTTCCTTATATTATTATTATTATTATTATTATTATTATTATTATTATTATTATTATTATTATTATTATTATTATTATTATTATTATTATTATTATATAGATTCTTACTTTATTATTATCATTTTAGTACGTTAGCATCATGACACTTAGTTTTTATGTTTGAGCATGTGCTGTTTTTTCGCTATTTATGCATAGTAAGAGATGGTAAGAAGAGATGGGTAAAGGAGAGCAGGACATATCCGTAAGAGGACGGGGTAGGACGGGCCTACCCCTAATATGTAAAAGAATGATAGAGACATGTATGTGGACCGAGAAGTGAGAGAGGCGGGGAACAGAAGGAGAGCGGTTTCAGCCTCACGTTGCCGGCCACAAATGGAATGATGAGGAAACTGCACTGTCATCCGGTAGGGTTTGTGGGGTCTTCTTTTGAGCCCCACGGATAGGGCCGTTCGTGTCACCACTGGAAGGGTGGCCTTTTTCTCACTAGGGGTGATGACACGGCCGGACAGTAGTAGTAGGTCGTTAGTTTATCCTTCTTCTTCTTCTTCTTCTTCTTCTTCTTCTTCTTCTTATCATTATTATTTCTTACTTTTTCTTTTCTCCTTTATCTTTTTATCTTGTTTTTTAATATACAGTGGGGACGATGGACGTAGCATGTAGGGACTGAGGATGACTGCTGTGTTGACCCTCCGTAGGGAGTGTCACGTTTCCGGTGTATCTGATGGACCTCATGGCACGCCCAAGGAATCTCGTGGTTTTTATAAATTTATTTTTGTTGTAAGTTATCTGTGCATGGAAATGGGCATTGTTAACATGTATCTGGGCTGAACGCCTGTTATGTTCAATAAATACTAATATTATCAACACTTAATAAAAGTAGATATCTATTAATTAATTGTTCACTGTAATATTTAAATTATCTATAAAACTATCAATATTGGATAAAAAGGTATGATGAATTATGTTCCAATATTCTAATCACAATTATAGACGATTACAAAAAACAATTGGTTAATGTTATACAGCAATCAGAAAAGGTTCAAATGAACTTGCGGATAGAAAAAGACTACGATGACAACTGTTTTGTCATTACTTTTACGTAAAAATAAGTGTTCTAATCCACATTAACCTAGTGATTACGGAGATAGCAAGTTATAGTTTTGTTTCTCCAGTCCTCTTAAACCGCTATCAAGAAATAAATGTATACTTGTACATATCACGCATGTCTGATTATGTATACACTACACAAGAATTAATTAAACACTTAGCCAAGAGGCCGATAATCCCAATCACGAATTCTACCACATTCGCCAACCATCTCCCATGTCCCTCACCACTCTACATTCCCCGCAACTCTCCTGACCAGAGAGCAGGCGTAACCATATTGTTCAGTCCGATAAAATGTGTGTAAGCAGGTATATCTAATGTAAACTGTGCAAACACAATGTTGGCTAATTATGCTTAGAATATCTCAATGTAATATCATATTATCAACATTTAACCGAAATAATAGTACGGTGACCCTCTCTTCACGGAGGGGAATGAAAGGTTGGAAGTAATTGGCACCTCGTTCATCATCGTGTCCACCGTGGACGGAGACATCATTTCAACTTTCAACTAAGGTAGGCCATTGTCCTGAACTTAGTATGTTTGTTTCATTGGGGACCGTCCCTACCAGTCACTATGGACTCCAAGGTAAATATCATCATCATCATCATCATCATAATCAAGGAAGTTATTATTCCCCACCCTTCAAAACATTTTACGATCATCATTTCGAAATTTCTGGTCTTCAAATTATTTCATTTATTACTAATGCAGTGAAGTCGGCATAATTATTTCCGATTAAAATTAAACAAATGCCTTTCGTGGACTATCACACAACCACAAATTTGACTACAGCCTACTGCAGTTTCCTACGAAATTGATGTTAGGCGTTGAATTAGTTCTTAGAAATGTTAGTTACATTTCTGAAGAATTTATGTAGTGTCATAGACTGCTCATGTACATTTAGAGGCTTTCATTTTTACTATATTCACATCGCATTTTCAAGAAAATGAGCGGGATCCTCGGTTGTATGGAATTTTATAATTCATGTTAAAACTCATCCAGGTTCGTTAAATAATACAACTGCCACACGAACGTAAAACGCCGAGTTTAAAATCACGCTGTAAGGAATAGTATCATCTTTGAATACCAGTCTTCAAATCAAGATTGTACTGTAAATCTTCACACCGTATACAAGGTGTCTGAAAATAAGCGTATTTTATTTCCTCCCAGCGAAGGCTCACGGGAAAATCGATAATTAAATATAAGTTCAATCGTAAGCAACTTCTGTGTCAGCCTATACAGCGTGTAACTGGCCAATCTCTTTTGTTTGAAAACGTAGGGCGGTGCGCTACCGTAGTAACTGACGTGTCGCTTTCATGCAACCTTGCTAGTAATGGCGGCTTATCACAGAGCTACATTTTATCATCATGCCTGGATAATGCAGCGTCCGTATTATGATTATTATGCGCTAAGGTATCCTGAACCGAGTGGCGTTCAAAATGAAATCTTAGTAGTAAAACTCCTCCCGAGTGAGCACAGTGCACTTGTTTTATGAAGCATATTGGTAAAAACAGTACATTTCGTGCATGTCAAAGTGCGGAACACTACTAAGTAATTATCGAAATGACAAACCCACGTAACATATGTAATACAAGTAAACATCGCAAACAAGTCCTGTGGTATTGACAGGTATTAAGAGCTAAGTTTAAAACAGAATGTCCTAGGATATAGGCTAACATAGTAAGACTACGGTAAGTCCAAAGTAGATCCGTACGTTATTATTGTGTTTTGATAGGTGTTAATCAGAAATACACACCACTATTATTACCAAACCTCTTCACGTTATTTAGGTTTCCTGACGTAAAAGGCCGGGCCTGTCCAACTGGACTTTAGAGTCCTTAGGACATGTTAGGTGATAATGTATTTCTTTTAATTGTTTATGTATCGTACATACTGTGAATATTACTATTTTTATTTCTTTTTTGTAGTGTGTTTGACGCTACGCTGGGCACAAGCGCGGAATCTTACAGGAAATGGTGAGATAAATTTTTCTTTCCCGATGTCCCGCTTGTCCACTCCCCTCCACTACATGTGTTGAGTCAAGCAATGCACACCACTGTATTGCTTGCCACCTGCACAGTACATGTAAACAACCGATACCGTGCGCTACTCAGTCCCACGCTCAAGTAAGTACTACGTTCGCTAGTAGAGATTTTGACCATTTCTGCGTACCCCATGCATTTTCCTCTGAAATTTTGAATATTAACATTCTTCACCGCTAACGTTCTCTAGCGAATTGAGTGCACTACGTTAAAGGGCATGAGATACATGAACCAGTTACATGTGACGATTAACTAAACAGTGTAGGGAAAAATGGATGATGGATGCCCTCTTGTATTATTGGGTTTATTATGCCTATACATTTTCCATAACTTATTTTCATATGTGTCACATTATAAAGATACGTTATTTAGTAAGTATAAGTGATTATTTTAATACTGAAGACGTGAATATCTACTTGTTTGCCTGCGTATGTGTCTGATGCTCAATTACTCTGCTTGGTTAACATTCGCTGCAATCAAATATCCTGTAATAATTCGAAAGCATTATATTCGACAGGCCAGGTGTTCGAGAGTGTCTAATCGAAAGGAAATGGAGAGTCATGCTCCTATATTATGTAGTCACCACTTTGGATACAGTAGCTTTTTCCATCTTTACTTTTGTGATTACTATAAGCAATTAATTAATGGATATTACATTTCAGTTTCCTGGTATGCTTGATGAATTCAGAGAAGATTCAGTAAAATATAGACTGTGTATTCCAAAAATCAGTAAGTTATATTAATTCATTGATAATCCTTAACTTTGTGTATATTACAATCAATAGACAGTGTCCGGCTCCATGGCTAAATGGTTAGCGTGCTGGCCTTTGGTCACAGGGGACCCGGGTTCGATTCGCGGCAGGGTCGGGAATTTTAACCACCATTGGTTAATTTCTCTGGCACGGGGGCTGGGTGTATGTGTCGTCTTCATCATCATTTCATCCTCATCACGATGCGCAGGTCGCCTACGGGAGTCAAATCGAAAGACCTGCACCTGGCGAGCCGAACATATCCTCGGACACTCCCGGCACTAAAAGCCACACGCCATTTCATTTCAATAGACAGTAACTGGTAGGAATGGTAATGCTAGTTGCTCTTGAAATTCAAGAACATGAAATTCTGCATTTAAAAACCAAATATTCTGATCAACAACCAGAGATAGCTGTGCTGTTTCAATTGACCCAGTGATACGGAAAGCCTAACCAAACATGTACGTAATATAACTTGTCCAAACTGCGGTCAAAAGCGATAAAATGTGTGTCTGTAAATATGACATTAATTTGTGTTCGTTCAGAATGTCTCACAACTGACTCATTTAAAACTCATTTGTTCCGATGAGGTGCTTCTGGATACAAAACATAACAATGCAAAGTAATATCTAATGCACAAATCTGTGTCACAGGACTTAGTGAATATACGTACATGAGACAGTCATGATAAAAGTAACAAAGGAGAAAGGAATGTAAGTGTTATTTAACCAAAAGATCCACAGAGCGACTCTTCACGACCTGAATCAAAATTTTTAAGTTTCAGTGGTCTATATAATCATAAATTTTGCCAGGCACAAAAGATTACATTAATTCATTTCACGTTATTCGGCATATAATTCTCAAATTGTCTCTACAATTCTGGGTGGTTACGTGAAGCGGAGGATCAAGACTTCTGTACTAAGTTACAAAGTGGTTTGAATCTCCTTCACGAGAAAATTTCGGGGAATTCATTACTAACAGGCAAGAATGTGCTACATAAAATGCCATCCACGAACCTGACAGGAACTATGTAAGGAAGTTACTCAATTAATCCATCCCTCCTTGAGAGAATTAGAGCGAACAAATCGACCCCTCACGACTTCGCTCCTTTCCATTTAACATTATCCGTATTGAAAATGCCCGTTTCCTTATGGCCTAATTTACCAGCCTTAATATTGAAATATTCTGGTAACAAGGGGCCAATTAGCCTACGCATATTCTAATGCATCTGACTTGTGATCTTAAAGGGAAATCTCCTCTCATTAAATCTTTTCTATTTAACAAGCCGAAAAGCAAACTTAACAAAGAAAAAACAAAGAAGCTTATAAAAAGCCGTTCCATTTGCGAGTTAAGACTGGATGGTACATCTGTGTAGCCAATGTATTCACAGTTTACCCTGCTTGCTAAGAGCCAATCCTTCCGCCTTCTACTGTTGGCAAAGCAAAACTTCTCTTCACGTATTGATTGCTCTGATGGTCGAACTCGTACTTCAAACTTGAAATACGCCCTGCAAACAAGGATGGAGCAGAAAGAATCTAACGTTCGCTAACTTTGGGAGCAGGTAGCCTGCTAAACTAATTAAAACTGTTAACTGTAGATAATGCACCAATCTGCCCAGAGCAAGAGCCCTCCTTACAACAGCTCGTGTGTACATTCAGCTAACTGGAAATGATTCGTGCTACGTATCACCCTTAAGCACCTCACTATTTAGAAGCCTAAATCACTTGTGAAACCGGGTAAGTTTTTATGAGTTTGCTGGCGATGGACCGTACACGGTCGTAATCAAACACATGATCGTTTTTCATTTCGAGGGTGGGCCAACAACATAAATGTTGAATTACTTACAACAATTATTAGCACAACCATAAGAAATTTCTTAAGGCTCGAATTAATTATATATCTTTCAGGTGGTTAACGGAGAGTAACAAATTTATTACGTGACTGCTGAAACTCCTAGACTTCGGAACACTTTGGATCCGGCTGTCTCAGAGAGTTTTAACACCTAGGAGTCAGTCAGTGTAGCTAGATCTCTAATACCAGCAAAATGGGGAGTGCGCGAACAAGTATGTCTCTATTCATTGTGTAATTCTTCCATGTGGAAGTTTGTTCGTATTCAGTCACTTATGTTTATTACAGTTATCACAGTTTTCTTCGGAAGTCTTCCTGAACTTTGAAATAAAGTTTTAATTTATTCATTTGCTTCCAAATCTATGGATAGCCAGTACGACATAGTATACGATACAAATACTTCTTGCTAGTTGCTTTACATCGCATCGACACAGATAGGTCTTATGGCGACGATGGGACAGGAAAGGGCTAGGAGTTGGAAGGAAGCGGCCGTGGCCTTAATTAAGGTACAGCCCCAGCATTTGCCTGGCCTGAAAATGGGAAACCACGGAAAACCATTATCAGGGCTGTCGACAGTGGGGTTACGATACAAACATATCCAGTGTTAAACTATCCTACATGTTTAAGGGTACAGATAAAAACTAGAAAAGTGGACAAATAAATGGAGTAATCACCTGACTGGATGAACTATAGATTATTGAAACCTCTAAATGTTTGTTGATATATGATGGAGAATTGCTTTCTTGGTTAAAGCAATATCCAACAAAACACGTTTTTCTTAATTAGGATTAACCTGTCCAGATATTTCTTAGTAAGAGTTTTTAAATGTCTCAACTTTCAATTTGCTTTACTGTCCTTAGAATGCAAGTTGGCAGTTTCTTAGTAAATACCTGCTTAGGTCACTTAGTGTACTACAGTATATGGATACATCTTTGCACGGTATTAATTATTCAATTTTATTCTCATGTTGTTTAACAAAAATGCCTCAGGGACATAGTGGGTTCGAACCCCACTGTCGGCAGCCCTGAAGATGGTTTTCCATGGTTTCCCATTTTCAATAATGGCAAATGCTGGAGATGTATCTTAATTAAGTCCACGGTCGCTTACTTCCCACTCCTAGCCCTTTCTTGTCCCCTCGTCGCTGTAAGACCTATCCGTGTCGGTGCGACGTAAAGCAAATTGTATTTTTTTTTAAACTGCCTCACAAGATTTGATTCCACACCTTGAACACAGGAGGTGTGCGCTGAATCAATTACATCAAGTTATCGGAAGTGTTACTTATTCTTCATACACGAGTTTGATTGTGCTGAAAGTTAATTTTGGGACAATATTGAAAAAACTAATATCTTCTCCTGCTTTTTAAATCATATTTGGAATAAGTGAATAATCAACCGATGACCTTGCCTATTCAAGGTTCACAGTTTGTGAGACTGTGTGGTGGTTCCCATGTCCTACTTCCATTTCTGGCCAGGCTCCCCTATTTCAAAGTATTTCAGCACGAAGGCTGCTCACTTCACATGCATTCACATATGTGTTCTTCGTGTTAGGGCTTGGAGGCGCTTGCACATAGCTTGATCTAACCCAGCGTCTTGCCGTGAACATCTAATAGTGCATTGTTGCAGCTGTTTACATTTCAATACCTTTTCTGTGGTTACTGTTGTAGTGACTACTGTATAGTAATCAAGTGATCATTATTTTCTAGCTGTTATTAAGGTGCGTATTTCTCAGTTTCTATATAAAAAGATAGACACGTGGGGAATTACTTAATTTATAAAATTATTTATTAGGCTTCCATTATGCCCGCCTCTATGGTGTAGTGGTTAACGTGATGAGCTGCCACCCCTGGAGGCCCGGGTTCGATTCCTGGCTCTGCCACAAAATTTGAAAAGTGGTATGAGCGCTGGAACAGGGTCCATTCAGCCTCGGGAAGTCATCTGGGTAGAGGTGGATTCGATTCCCACCTCAGCCATCCTCGAAGTGGTCTTTCCGTGGTTTAGTACTTCTCCTCCAGGCAAATGCCGGGATGGTACCTAACTTAAGGCCGCGGGCGCTTTCTTCCCTCTTCCTTGTCTATCCCGTACAATCTTCCCATTCCCCCCACAAGGCTCTTGTTCAGCAAAGCAGGTACTGGCCCATCTCCCTAGTTGTATCCCCAGACCCAATGTCTCACGCTCCAGGACACTGCCCTTGAGGCGGTAGAGGAGGGATCCCTCGCTGAGCCCGAGGGAAAAACCAAACCTGGAGGGTAAACAGGTTAAGAAAGGAAGAAAGAAGAACGAAGGGCTTTGTTATATAATCCAGGATATATAGCTTTAATGAAATACCACGATTTATCAAATAGTTTAACTGATAATGCATCATTCTGCAGGAAATTAATCTATGACGAAAATTTGGAAGACAAAGCCAAAAATTTTACTCCGAGTCTTAGTTTTTAAAATTGATGTGAAATATAGGCTACCCATTATTTTCAGAAGCAAGCACTCATATGATACGAATCGACGGTTGACAGGCAGTGTCAAAAACAAGAACTTTATTGGTTTCACTCTCTTATTTTTTTGGAATGATAATGAATTGTGTGAAGTAGAGATATGCGGAGAAATCTTAAAGAACTTTATGGCAAAATCTAAAAAACACGAGTGTTCAGTTAAACATATAAATAAAACTTTCAAAGTTTAACAAATAAGGGACTGAAAGGATTGCCCATGCTTTATCGAAAAATGCACGGCTTTCTGCAATAAAACTCAATGAAAAATTTCGATCGAAAAAATCCGTTCTAAAACGTCTAATATCCACCGTTTTCATTTCTCTAGCAATGCAAGAATTACGTTTTCGGGGTCACAGCAAATCTGAAGGTTCTCATAGCAACGGAAATTATATATAGAAATTTTGCCACTTTTAACCGAACAACATCCTAATTTAAAATGCCATCCAGTTCACAGCAAAGTATTTAAAGGAACGTCTCCAGGCATTCATAATGATCTCATTAGTTGACCCATTTGATTCTGTCCAAGCCAATGTGATTTTAGATATTTCAACAAAAACACAGCTCAGTGTAATGTTAAGGTATGCAAATAAAATACTACCTGTGGGTTTTTACGAGGATTCCTTTATCAAAACAGCTGAAAGTGTGGCGGAAGTGTTGCATAATGCACTAGAGATCTGTAAAATGTCAAATTAAAAATTAGATGTCAAGCATATGACGGATGCAGTGTGTTGGCAGGATAAAACAGTGGTGTTGATGTAATTATAAAGCAGTATTTTACACATGCAATGTTCATTCATTGTTACACCCATAGAGTGAATTTAGTGTTCCTTCATTGTTATAAAGTAATAACACAAGTTAAACTGTTTGTCGCAAATCTTACAGGGTTTAACAGTATTTTTAGCCGTTCTAACAAAAAAAAAAAACGAGATCTGCTTATGATAATGTTATTGGTTTAACGTTCCACTAATTATCAACATTCAAGATTTTCCGAGACGCCGAGGTTCCGGGAATCTGACAAGCAGAATTTCCTTACGTGCCAGTCAGTGTACCGACACGAAGCTGAGGTACTTGAGCACCTTCAAACACCACAATACTGTGCCAGGATCGAACCTGCCAAGTTGGGATCAGAGGTACAAGACTCGACCGTGTGAGGTACTCAGCATGACGAAGAGAACTGCTAATGCAACGTGAGTTAAGTTAGCACGTCCCAGCGAAACTAGATGGAAATATCATTCTAGAAGTGTAATTACCATTCTGTTGCATTATGAACAATTACATCCAACACTACATGATATTGTGGAAAATGAAGGTTGGGATACTAATTCAATCCAGCAGACTGAAAAGTTAATTTAAGTCTTACATAATGTGAAATGTATAATGTTCTTACTGTATATAACTATATATTTATGTTCACTGGTGTATTGTTGAAGATTGTGTAGTTTTTTCAATTGGATTTACGTTGCACCGACACAGATAGGTCTTACGGCCAGGATGGAATAAGAAAGGACTAGGAGCTGGAAGGGAGCATCCGTGGCCTTAATTAAGGTACAGCCCCAGCATTTTCCTGGTGTTAAAATGGGAAACCACGGAAAAAACAACTTCAGAGATGCCGACTGTGGGGTTCAAATCCACTATCTCCCGAATGGAAGCTCACAGCTGCGCGCCCCTAAACGTACGGCCAGCTCGCTCGGTATTATGTCTAGAAAAATGGCAGATGTTAACTTCTCCAACAATTAAACTTAAGAGGTAAAGTATATGAACGGCTATAAATGTAAACAACGTTCTACATCAGCATTTAACAGGCGATGAAATCCAGAGTACGTTCAGTATGTATATATTTCTGATCAACTGAAAATTATTCTATGAAGTATTGGGTACGAAATAAACTTTCAACGTATTAGGTCGTGCTCGAGATCCTCCGTGGCTCAGGCGGCTGCGCGCCGGCCTCTCACCGCTGGGATCCGTGGTACACATCCCGGTCACTCCACGTGAGATTTGTGCTGGACAATGCGGAGGCGGGACAGGTTTTCCTCCGGGTACTCCGGTTTTCCCTGTCATATTTCATTCCAGTAACACTCTCCAATATCATTTCATTTCATCTGCCATTCATTAATCATTACCCCACAGAAGTACGACCGGCTTCGGCAGCCAGCACAATTGCTATCCTCGCTGCTAGATGGGGACTTCATTCATGCCATTCCTGACCCGGTCGAATGACTGGAAACAGGCTGTGCTTTTTTATTTTCCAGGTCGTGTTCAGTACATACAGTATGTACCGAGGAGATGTTACGTAGAGAACAAAAATGGCCAACCGGATACCAGTGGGATCCGAACTCAGAACCTTCCGAACACGCGTCGAATGCTCTTGCCAGTTGAGCTATGGTGGCCTAGGTCATATTCCGTCAGCTTACTGCGAAAAGTTGTTAAGTCCGCTTTTGGGTGAAATGGAGTTATTAATTGAAAGGTGATAAGAACTTCATTACCTCTTACGGTAAATCATTGGTAACTCCATTCAGAGAGTACAAATAGCACAATGTAGGTTTACTGGTTTCCCTACGTCCGTGTTTTCTTAAACGTAGCCTACAAAAAGTAAGTAAGTAAAGTCACATATCAATTTCTTGCTGTAAACTTTTCTTCTCCTAGTGCTTTAGTTCTGTATGGAAAAATGTAGTAATTGATAATAATTAGCCTATGGCTTCATAACTGTCACATTTTCATTATTTCGAATACCATTGTTTGTTAGGTGGGTGTAGTGTTCCCTAACATTTACTCCTGAGAGTGGAATCCTTGTATTAGTGATAGACTTATTATGAAAGCATTTACTGATGTGATTGAATTTGGGTGATACTCTGGTAGTGAGAGAACGGGAAAATGCCCTTCGAAGAACATTTATTTTACAAATTGCTTTATGTCACATCGACAAAGATAGGTTTTATGGCGATGATGGGATAGGAAAAGACTAGGAGCTGGAAGGAAGAGGCCGTGGCCTTAACGTACAGCCCCGGCATTTTCCTGGTGTGAAAATGGGAAATCAAGTTAAGACATCTTCAGGGCAGTCGACAGTGGAGTTCGAACTCCCTATGTCCTGAATTCAAGCTCTCAGCTGCGCGACTGTTGCTCTGTCTTCGATGAACAAAATCTCCTGCAAAATTTGAGTCTACAATTTTACTCTGTATGAGTCATGTGCCTCTGTGGTGTAGTGGTTAGCGTGATTAGCTGCCACCCTCGGAGGTCCGGGTTCGATTCCCGGTTCTGCCACGAAATTTGAAAAGTGGTACGAGGGATGGAACGGGGTCCACTCAGCCTCGGGAGGTCAACTGAGTAGAGGTGGGTTCGATTCCCACCTCAGCCATCCTGGAAGTGGTTTTTCGTGGTTTCCCACTTCTCCTCCGGGCAAATGCCAGGATGGTACCTAACTTAAGGCCACGGCCGCTTCCTTCCCTCTTCCTTGTCTGTCCCATCCAATCTTCCCATCCCCCACCAAGGCCCGTGTTCAGCCTGGCAGGTGAGGCCGCCTGGGCGAAGTACTGGTCATTCTCCCCAGTTGTATCCCCCTACCCTGAGTCTGAAACTCCAGGACACTGCCCTTGAGGCGGTAGAGGTGGGATCCCTCGCTGAGTCCGAGCGAAAAACCGACCCTGGAGGGTAAACAGATTAAGAAGAAGAAGATGAGTCATGTGATCTTCAAAGTCCTTATTGCTTTGGGTGGCAAGAACTGAATGGAAAGCTTCGGAGCTCTGAAATAGGCAGCGCTTAGCTTCAGTGGTTTAAGCAACTTCCAGAATCACTTGCATACATACGTCTATATTCTGACACTTGTTCTGGCCAGGATAGAAAAGTATTGCTACATGGTTCATGTTGTCCGCCTCTGTGGTGTAGTGGTTAGTGTGATTAGCTGGCACCCCCGGAGGTCCGGGTTCTATTCACGGCTCTGCCACTAAGTTTGGAAAGTGGTACGAGGACTTGAATGGGGTTCACTCAGCCTCGGGAGGTTAACTGAGTAGAGGGGTTCGATTTCCACCTCAGCCATCCTCGAAGTGTTTTTCCGTGGTTTCCCACCTCTTACCCTAGGCAAATGCCGGATCGGTACCTAAATTACAGCTACGGCAGCTTCATTTTCTATCCCTTTCAATCTTCCCCGTTCCCCACAATGCCCCTGTTCAGTATAGGAGGTGAGACTACCTGGGCGAGTTACTGGTCCTCTTCCCCAGTTGTATCCACGACCAAATGTCTCACTCTCCAGAAAACTCCGCTTGAGATAGTAGAGGTTGGATCCCTCTCTGAGGCCAGGGGGAAACCAACCCTGGAAGGTAAACGGACTAATTAAAAAATGTAAAAAGCGTTGTTCACTTTCTTGGTTCACAATAACCTCATTAATATTGTAGAACACGCATGTTTAGAGTCTGGATATTCATACGCGGAAGTTGATTCTGTCCATAGTGCTATAGAGCATAAAAAGAAAAATGTTCGAGATCATCCAGTATCGCTATCAGTTTGATGGTCCTTACGCTAATATTAACACTCGCTTTCAATCGAAAGGTCGTCCAAAGAGAATTCCTAATGAACTTTCTAAGCTATACTAAGCATATCTACCCATTTCAAGTGATAGGGAACAGGATATGGAAAAGCTGTGCAGAACCGGTATAATCCCAGCAGATTTGCTTCCCTGGTACAAGAGCTTACCGTCCTGAACCAATCTCCGTACTGCTGCTCCCGAGCGAAGCTTATCGTAAAGTGAGATTGAATTTAGTGAGTAGTTTTCTTGGACTAGCAGACGCAGGGAGTTGTATGTGAAGAATAATAGTTCCCTGTGTTAACATCGTTTGAAGAATACTGTACCTTAGCATTATTGTCAGGAAGAAATCAGTAAGTCCTCAATGTTTATTTATTATTATCATTTAAATACATTGTTAGACAAACATAATTTATTTTACTTTTCTGTTTATTCCTGCTCAAAATGAAAATTAATTTAAGTTGTAAAATTAAAATTCTTTATGTTTAAAATTTGTATCATACATTTAAATTGTCATTACCTCGGGAACGGTAGCGGTTGGTCATTATGACCAGCACGCTTATACTGTATTTCCGTTAGCTCCACCACCACCACCAGCCCCGCCCCTCACTACCTTTCTAACTCTCATCATCCACACAAGGCAGTAGTCACCAATGAGTTTGAACCTACGAGTTGTTAGAATTTTTGTTTGTGGTCATCACGATTCACCATGACCGTTTTCGTGTGCGTAAATTTTTCTCAGTTTATATCTGTAGGAACGTATTCTGTGCGAAGAAAATCCAACAGATGGCCACTAACACGTCTTATGGATGTCACAGCGATAAATGCAGTGGTTATCTGTACTTCGAATAACGAAAACAGACATCTTATAAGGAGGCAGTTCTATGCCAGGGAACTGGCCGTTCCTTACATGAGGCCTCGTTTGCAGCCTGAAAATCTTGCCGTAAACTAAGATGATAAATATTCCAATTCCTAAAATAATATCCAATCCTTGAAGGACCTAGAAACAGATGAGTGTGCCACGAAAGTGAAGAGATGTGCATTGTTCCCCAGAACTGGGATCGAAAGTTACCAAATCTGTGCGATCTGCAAAGTTCGTATGTGAAAACCACGGGAAACTGACCTGACTATTACTACCCAAAAGTACATAAATAGTGCTTTAATGCAATAAGAAGCTGGATTAGTGTAAACGTGTCCATCATCTTCACTTTTGTAAAAACATCACTTTATTTTGAATTTCCTTAACTTCAGTTTAGTTTTTCAAATTTGCGGTATAGCAAGAGTTCATGTGTGATAAACAATGAACATTTATTATGATGTCCATTTGAGAACGAACTACATTTTCGTATAAAAAGCATTCAACTGTAATCTTTGCATGCTTTATCAATTTCCGAAAAATGTGGTGAATTCTTGGAACACGCGTATTATTCTGCAATGATATTTAATATTAAATTTGTAAACCCAAACCAAACCCCACGACACTACAGCCCTTGAATGGGTTTGGCCTACCAAGCGACCACTGGTCAGCCCGAAGGCCTGCAGATTACGAGGTGTCGTGTGGTCAGCACGACGAATCCTCTCGGCCGTTATTCTTGGCTTTCTAGACCGGGGCCGCTATTTCACCGTCAGATAGCTCCTCAATTCTAATCACGTAGGCTGAGTGGACCTTGAACCAGCCCTCATGTCCAGGTAAAAATCCCTGACCTGGCCGGGAATCAAACCCGGGGCCTCCAGGTAAGGGGCAGGCACGCTACCCCTACACCACTGTGCCGGCATATTAACTTTGTAACTGTATTTAAATATTTAAATAAAGGTATGGTCATCTTCATATCATAAAAGCCCGGCTGAGTGGCTCAGATGGTTGAGGCACTGGCCGTCTGACCCCAACTTGGCAGGTTCGATCTTGGCTCAGTCCGGTGGTATTTGAAGGTGCTCAAATACATCAGCCTCGTTTCGGTGGATTTACTAGCACGTAAAAGAACTCGTGCGGGACTAAACTCCTGCACATCGGCGTCTCCGAAAATCGTAAAAGTAGTTAGTGGAACGTAACGCAAATAACATCACTCCATGTTATAAAAACACCGTTAACTGATATGCTAGAAGTGTTCTAATGAAATATAATCTATATATACATATATATATACATATAATACGAGTTTTGGCTGTACATTGCTCAGAATTTGAAAAGAATGGTATTTCTGTATCGGCCATGTCCACTGTAACAAGGAAATGCACATTTTACTTTTCCGTAATTTCTGTCTGTCTGTCTGTCTGTCTGTCTGTCTGTCTGTCTGTCTGTATGTACACGCATCACGAGAAAACGGCTGAAGAGAATTTGATGAAAATCGGTATGTAAAGTATGGGTATGAACCACTACAATCTAGGCTATAGATCATTTTATTAACGCCCAGTGAAATGGTAGTTTAGGGGTAGGCCTAAAATTTAATTCTCAAATTTTCTCAAATTTTTAGTGGTACTATCGATAAATTATACATAACTAAAGTTATATAGAATTAAATGTCCGATCATTTATGTCTTAAACATTTTTACCGTACCGGCTATGATAACACAGATATTCATGAATTTGTATTTTTGATGCCAACGCCGAGCCACGAGAAAATGTGTTAACAGAATTTAATGAAAATCGGTATATAGAGTCGGGGAATAAAAAACTACAATCCAGGGAATAAACAATTTTTTTCACCATGGATAAAATTGTAGTTTAGGGGAAGGAACCTAAAATTTAATTTTTAAATACCTATGTTATTGGTCCTATCGAAAATTACTACGTGACAAAAGTTATATAGAATGCTTTTCCGATCATTTGTGTTTTATTCAGTTTTACCGTATCGACTATGGTAAGAGTGGTATTGCATAGTCGGAAGTAAACTATGAAGGCCTAAAATATCGAAAGCGCAAACATTGAGAAACAATAACATTAAATTGAGCATTGTTTGTTGTGATGTTCTTTGTCTCTTATACTGTACTTCCACTCAACTCCGATAGATGGGATTACTGCTGCCTAACTAGTATAACAGCCTGACTGAATATTGGCGGGAAATGGCTGGGGAGTTAGAAGACTTTCTTCTTTAGCATGTCATTCCTGAGGTTCATACATTCTCCGATACTGCTGGTACGTAACATACTGGTTCATCATAGTATTCTAGCTATTCGATCCCTACTCTGACGCGCTGTTTTGAATGAGCAGTGTGCCCACTTAAAGTATTAGTAGTAGTAGTAGTAGTAGTAGTAGTAGTACCTGGTCTAGAATTACAATTTAGGCCTATTCCAAATTATAGCACCACAATTCACTAAATAACTCAAAATTCAACCCCGGAAAGAGCCGTTTCTTAAAAAAAAAGCTTCTTCCTTTTCACTTGTACTAATTTCTACATTAATTTTATCCAAATTAGCAGTGAAAGTGAAGAAGGGGTTTCTGCTCTGGCTTGGAGGAAAAATTTTCCTGCAAGTCGGATAGATTTTTCCGCCGCCAGTGTATTGAATTGAGATTTTCTGACTCATCCGGTACTCCTAGGAAAAAGGTTAGTAACAAGACATAGTTTTTGCCCTGGGACTCTCCACTACTCGACTCCTCTCGCCGAAAAGTGACGAAGAGTGTTCACAAATCACGAATGTCTGCGGCTTGGTCATTCCAGCTCTGGAAATTTAGACTGTCAGATCGGCAGCGTTCGTTAAAAGTGAGAAAATGTGTGATTTTTCATTTGATCGACTATTTCATATGGAAGTATTGCTTTTAATCGCGCCATTCCTACTGGCGTCACTGTAATGTCCTATGTTCATTTCAGTTGGGAAAACCACGAAGACAGTCTTTCTGAGGATGTAAAAAAGGCAGGTGGAGTGCGAGTGTCTGACATTATAATGAAAACGCTGCAACCTGATTGTGACTGATGGTAGGCAAGCGGGCGTACCTTTACAATGAAAATGCCGTAACCCAGTTTTCAGATGAGAAAGGACGTTTAGTGAATTCCCCGTCGCGTTTCTAGGGTAACTTTAAGAGCTATGCAATTTCATACAATCTTGCTCACAACGTGTACACTACCTAACATAGAATTCGGTATACAAGGTAGAATTCCGTAGCGAAGCACGGGTACATCAGCTAGTATTATATAAAGCAAATCAAATAATAATTTGTGTTCCGTCGTGACCCACCGTAAACACATTAAGATGCACAAGAGGTGCGACCGTTGCCAGATTACAGTACGGCAGAATACAGTATGTAGTTTGTGGGGCGGTCGTGAAAATTAAAAATTCATTGAATTGACTTACTGTAGATCCCTTTCCAACATAACAGTTAAGACCTAGGCCACCACAGCTCAACAGGTAAGAGCATCCGACGCGAAATCGGAAGGTTGTGTGTACGAATCCCACTGTATTCGGTTGGCCAGTTTCATTCTCTACTTAACATCTTTTCAGTATTCACTGTTCGGCTCCATGACTAAATTGTTAGCGTGCTGGCCTTTGGTCAAAGGGGTCCCGGGTTCGATTCCTGGCAGGGTCGGGAATTTAACCACCATCGGTTAATTTCTCTGGCACGGGGGCTGGGTGTATGTGTTGTCTTCATAATCATTTCATCCTCATCACGACGCCCAGGTCGCCTAGGGGCGTCAAATCCAAAGACCTGCACCTGACGAGCCCAACCCATCCTGGGATTTCATTTTTTTCCAGTATGTACTTTATGTACTGAACACGACCTAATACGTCGGAGTTTATTTCGAGTACAATGCAGTCGAAAACATTCAATATTCAAAGTATTGGACACTTTAATTGTGAACTAAGGATCGTGTTTAAAGGATTTCAGAAACTTAAAAATTTTTGAACTCACAGATGAGAGCAAATTTGAATAATTCAACCAGCAAAAACTATTTCTCAATGCCGAAGTCGACGTGTTATGTACAATAATTATTATTATTTACCCTAGCATGAAATGAAATGTCGTATGGCTTTTAGTGCCGGGATATCCCAGGACGGGTTCGGCTCGCCAGGTGCAGGTCTTTCTATTTGACTCCCGTAGGCGACCTGCGCGTCGTGATGAGGATGAAATGATTATGAAGACACCACATACACCCAGCCCCCGTGCCATTGGAATTAACCAATTAAGGTTAAAATCCCCGACCCGGTCGGGAATCGAACCCGGGACCCTCTGAACCGAAGATCAGTACACAGACCGTTCATCCAACGAGTCGGATTACCCTAGCATAATATGGATAAACTGAAAGGAGAACTGAAAATTATTTTCGGAAGTGAATTACCTGAGCATCTTTGTAAGTATATCATAAATAACGGATGGAAGGGCACATTCCCCGAGACTGTTACACTTATTTCCTGGACATTAAGTATCTCAGCAACCACGGCCTATTTTGAAAGGAATACGAGTACTCTAAAACGAGTTAAAATATTTATGAGAATTTCTATGATGAACGAACGACTCTCCAATTTTTCCGCATTATCCATTGAAAAAGTGAACCCAAAAATGTCTTCCAGGTGTCCAGTATTATTGCGGTTCTTTGATGTGTTTGCTGCCAAGGAAGTTACGAGAATCGAGTTGGTCTACAGGAAAGCTTACGGTTAGTTTCAATTTAATTGCGTATCTACTATTTTTAAGGTTCGCATATTGGTAGTCATCGTCTCACCACTGTGGTCTTATATTGTGATTTGTGTTAGCTCCAGCCACACGTGATTGTAAGTTTTGTGAAAACTTCATTCCTTCACACTACTCACAAAACACTGAAATATGATGAGATATTTGAAAAGAAAGAATAAACTATGTCAGTGAATGTAGTGATAGCGAGGAGTGTGAATCTGAAAAACCTGAAAACGGACAAGAAACAACGAACACTAACGTCATATCGAGGAAAAAGAACCCCAAACCATTATTTGTGTACTTAAAAAGGTGGGAAAATGATATCCACATTTCCACGAACGGTTCCGGGGGATTACACGTTTTGCTTTTGTCTACGTACGCAATAAAGAGTTTTCAATAAGTGGTGTAGTCATGCAGATGTGAAACTTCATACAACTCGCATCAAACACAAAGACAAAGTGAAGGAAAACAAGACACCCTTGGAAAAAAACCACTTCACGACCACGATTGAAACTTCTGATTCTAACTTCACTGTTAATGGGGCCGCACTTGTATACCACACAGTTAAACATGGACTTCGCTACAATAGAATGGGCTGTGCAAACAAACTGATGTAAAATGTGTTTGATGGTTCTAATATTTGCATGAAAATTCCCAGTGGTCGTACGGAAGCCGATATGATGGTGCAAAATGTAATAGCGCCTAAAAGTGTATTGAATTCCCCAGAAAACTTGTTTCAGTACATTTCTAACCTGAAAAATAGGAAGATATTTTCGGTGAATATCCGTTACGCTGAACCTGCAGAAAGTACCCAGAAAAAATCTGGATTTCATGGAACAGTCCGACGAGTAAGCTGAGTCAGTATACAATCTGTCAACTGTTGCATTACCCAAGTACAGGTTGGACTTGAGAAATGTATCAGCATTTCCTGCAGATAATGCTAATTGTAACAACCATATTATTAATTATGCCACAATGTATGTTCGTGACCGTTTACATGTAGACACTGAAGCTGCACTCACGAAAACATATTCTCACTTTCTGCCAAAAAGAGGAGTAATTTAATGAGTCCTCTTGAATTCGTAGATGTCGAAGAGAGTGAGTTTATTTTTCTTGCAGTTTTACTTTACGTCGCACTGACACAACTTGGTCTTATGACGACGAAGGGGTAGGGAAAGGCTAGGAGCGGGAAGGAAGGAGCCGTGGCCTTAAATAAGGTGCAGCCTCAGCATTTACCTGGTGTGAAAATGGGAAACGATGGAAAACCATCTGCAGGGCTGCCGACAGTGGAGTTCGAACCCACTATCTTCGGAATGCAAGTTCACAGCTAAGCGACACTAATCGCACGGCGAGCCCGCTCGGTTGAGTGAGATTTTAAGGCATGTCTTTGACACCTAGGTTAGTTAAGAAATGGGAACCACCGGCAAGATAGTTTGAAAGCTCAAGTTTCTTAATTCAGTTTTCTGTGATGATGATTCGGAAGAAGATTTAATTACGTTACTGCGTTATCTTTTCTTGTGAACATTGGGAATCTACCACAGTCAATGTTGAAGTCTCTTGAGGAAATTTATTTATTTATTTTCTTCTGGCATTATTTCGTTGCCCCCCCCCCAACCCCCAGTTAATTTACCCTAATTAAGCCATAAAAATTTGTGGCCGAGAATTTTTCTGACTTTTGGTTTTCGAAATAAGGCAAACGTAGCTCACAGCGATGACTGAAATTAAAACTTATTTCTGAATGAAATTGTGTTTATTGAATGAAACTGGTATTTCATTATTAGTGGCATGTTCAACTCCTGCCCGACCAGGGGTTGGGATTTTAACCTGAAAATTTATGTAGTATCTGGAACAGTATTCGCCTTTAGTATCCCGACCAAAATCCACAGTGAGTCAGAGAGCCTTTGGTCAAAGGGATGCAGGATTCGCTTCCCGCTTTTAATCTTAATTGGTTAATTGCTTTGATTCGGGAGCCGGATGTTTATGACCTCTTCAGCATTATCTTAGATAGGGCTTCTACTGGAAAGACCTGCATCAGGCCTCTCCTGAGGCCACACGCCATCATTATTATTAGTTTTTAGGATGTTTAAATGTGTTAATCTACCAATAGGTACATCAATATCCCAGGATATTCTTTAGGGCCGTCGGACGAGTTGGCCGTGCGGTTAGGAGCGCGCAGCTGTGAGCTTGCATCCCGGAAATAGTGGGTTCGAACCCCACTGTCGGCAGCCCTGAAGATCGTTTTTCCGTGGTTTAGCAATTTCATACCAGGCTGTACCTTATTTAAGGCCACGGCAGCTTCCTCCCCACTCCTAGGCTTTTCCTATCCCATCGTCGCCATAACACCTATCTGTGTCGACGCAACGTAAAACAAATTATTGTGTTCCTTTAGGACAATATGCCTATTTAGACTGCCTGGTGTCTTTGAACATCATTAGCAGTTAACATGATATTTATTTTGAAATTTATTTTAATCAATAACAGTGGTTGTATGAACAGAAGTTAACAACTGAGCGTAATCTCTGTTACATATCCGTACAGGAACTTAAGCAACGGTATGGAGTGAATACGGATTGTGTTTTTTCACACCAATAAATCGATACCCCACGGTTTGATATTAAGAGTTTGGACAACGGTACGAACTCACTTTGCGACGCTCTATACTTTTTTTTTTCTTTTCTAAGCTGGGAGTTGATGCCAGTGAAATATTGCTCCCTGCACTCACGTTATTTGTGAGGCACCACCTTCATATTGCAGACTGCTTCTTTCGCCTTCCGGATAAATCATTAACTTTACTCTCAACCCTTTTTTGAAGGAAAATTGAAATTAATAAGTCTAATGTTCACTTATTTAATCACTGCCCGCTAACATAGGAACGAAAGGACGACTAACGCGCAATGTGAATGAAGAATCAATATATCACGAAATTGAGAAGTAAAAATTAAAGGAGGGGCAGTATAAATAACAACTAAGGAAGAAGAATGTGATTAATACAACTTCAATACCTGAGGTTTAAACATGGAGGGAAAAACAACTACTGTTTTAGTTGATATAACTGACGATTTGTTGACGTAGGATATTGAATCCTCTGAGATGATGAGCTACAAGTGCATGCAAAATTAGCCGTCTGTTAATCTGCGCTATTGTAAATTATAAACATTACTGTGATTTACGTAACTGCAATTATAATGACGTAAGACTGGGAGAGTTGACCTAGATATTGAAATTAATCATTACTCTGAAATGACCTTGTATTACACGTAGGGTATAGTATGAGGAAACGATCCAAAAAGTACCATAATTAGCGAAAGAATGCAGTCTCGAATCTCCGAAAGCTGTAATTTCCCAATCAACTGCGGATCGTAAGCCAATGTGCTCAGTTGTGAAGGGAAATTCACGCGAAACAGGAAGACATATAGAAGATTAAGGGTAAGGAATGTTTCCAGTGGTCTTCGTTTCGGCGAACGAAGAGTTCGATTCGTGGCCGAGCGGGTTGTTTTAAGAGTCTGGTTAATTTCATTAGATCTGTGGCAGGGTACTTGTGTTCGTAATAATACGCATCATCAATTAGTCTACATACCGCACATCCTACTATAAATCCTAACAGAAGCAGGGAATAGTGAATAAATCCCTCCACACACGGTTGACGCCAGGAAAGGAATTGACCGTAAAAGGAGAAGAGTCAAGAAAGTGCAACCTTTGGTACTAAACACTTACGCAGTGCTCATGCCAATTAACACGGCAAAATTGGCTGATATATTACTAGTAGATTAACATAATATTCCTCATAAGGTTATATATTCCATTCTGTGGCAAATGGTGTAAGTTGACAGTGTGTGAACGGCGCCAACTGTCTAGCCAAATGATTAGGCGAGTATACAGGGTGTCTTTGAAGAAGGTTCTAATATTTAGAGAGGAGGCAGCACGCAACGAACGGAGGAAAAGTGGTCCTGTAAACATTGGTCACAAACCCAATATCTTCGGAGTTATGGTTCGCTACCACTACCATGAATGATCACCATGTATTCTATATACTCTTCACAATTTATGCTCGATGTGACCGCCATCTACTGCAATTCAGCCTTCCACTCCACGTCGCATGTATTCGCGCATTCATTGGAGCACCCTGGCTCTTGCTTGATTGCACCGCAGGCATTGAACACGCGTTCACGTGGTTCATCCACATCATTTTTGGGAATCGCATACACCACGGTCTTTACATGTCCGCAAAGCCAAACACCTAAAGGGTTAAAGTCAGGTGAACTGGCAGGCGAACAAATTGGCGCTTCTCGGCCAATCCATCGCTCAAGGAAGACCCGTGGGTTTTGTCGCCTAACCCTACGATGAAGATGGGCCGCTGCGCCATCGTAATAAAACCATAACACAACACGCTAGTAGGAACGTACTTCCGTACTTTGTTGGATACGACCCTCTGTAAATTACTGGAACATAGTGTGATCATTGATATTAGTGGACCGGGCGAGTTGGCCGTGCGCGTAGAGGCGCGCGGCTGTTAGCTTGCATCCGGGAGATAGTAGGTTCGAATCCCACTATCGGCAGCCCTGAAGATGGTTTTCCGTGGTTTCCCATTTTCACACCAGGCAAATGCTGGGGCTGTACTTTAATTAAGGCCACGGCCGCTTCCATCCAACTCCTAGGCCTTTCCTATCCCATCGTCGCCATAAGACCTATCTGTGTCGGTGCGACGTAAAGCCCTTAGCAAAAAAAAAAGCGATATTAGTGGTAGCGAATCTTAACTCCGAACAAACTGTGTTTTCGGCCAATGTTTATAGGAAATTTCTTTCTTCGTTTGTTGCGTGTCGCCTCCTCTGTAAATAATGGAACCTTTTTCTAGGACACGCTGTATATCTGTCACAAGAGAAAGGCCCTTGGGAATCGTTTTTCGAGCCATCGTGACCTCGAGGAGACTATATTTGAAGCCTGAGGAGAAGCCTAGGATGACAATGGAACAAATGCGTCCCATATCAACGGCGCATGCCTGACGCCTGCCGCGAGGCTAATTGTGGGGTGGAATTTGGGGTAATGAAATGATAAGTCGTATGGCTTTTAGTGCTCACCAGGTGCAGATCTTTCTATTTGGCGTCAGTAGGCGACCTGCGCGTCGTGATGAGGATGAAATGATGATGAAGACAACACATACACCCAGCCCCCGTGCCATTGAAATTAACCAAGTAATGTTAAAATCCCCGACCCGCCCTGCAATCGAACCCGGGACCCTCTGAACCGAAGGCCAGTACGCTGACCATTCAGCCAACGAGTCGGACAGAACTTGAGGTGATTGGCACAGACAGTGGAGTGACTGAATCTCGAAGAAACAAAAGAGACACGCTAAATCAAAACCAATGGAATGAAAGCATCATGTCAATATTTGAAAATGATTGGACCAGGACGGGCTTGGTGCCCCTATCGAGCGTGATATGATGCGAGTATCTGAATTTAAAAGGCACTAGCACGAGACGAGAGGACGTCTTATTCCTATGATCAAGAAAGGGCTGTATTATTTGATCCAGAGAACGTCTTATGTCTTGTAATGTGAAGAGAGTTTCCGTCTTCTACATTCAGCGTGAACGTGAAGAGAAGTCTTTAACTTGGTTCGTATGATTGTAATATTCACACCGAGCTCAATAGCTGCAGTCGTTTAAGTGCGGCCAGTATCCAGTATTCGGGAGATGGTAGGTTCGAACCCCACTGTCGGCAGTCCTGAAAATGGTTTTCCATGGTTTCCCATTTTCACACCAGGCAAATGCTGGGGCTGTACCTTAATTAAGGCCACGGTCGCTTCCTTCCCACTCCTAGCCCTTTCCTGTCCCATCGTCGCCATAAGACCTATCTGTGTCGGTGCGACGTAAAGCAACTAGCAAAAAAAAAAAAAAAAAAAGTAATATTCAGCGTTAACAGGACGCAGGAACTTTATCCCGTGTGAACATTATTATCAGGGAATGATAGAACATTTAACTTGGGAACTGTAGACTTTATATGAGAGAGAACTATGGCTTTTGTTTTCGAATTACAGTACTGTTAGTGTACAAATTAATATGAAGAAAGAACTTATTGATGAATAAGCGGTCAGAACTTTGTTTAGCCAGTTTTAAGGAGTGCAGATATATCCATGAAAAGAAAAATTTTACGAGGAAATTTGAACTTTGTAAGTATTAAGGTCACGAGGCACGTATTTAGAATTGCTAAGCAATTGATTCGTGGACTTGGGAGATAGGAATTCAAATGCCACACTCATATAAACGAGAAACTTGTTTGGGGAAATAAGAATAAACTTGGTTAGTAGGCCAAGAGATAACGAGGAGCAGCCTTCAGACTGTTATTATGCCGTACAGGTTGCGTAGTTCCGCGTAGTCGAGTCAGCTCTTGGAAATAACTGTGTATTTACCGGTGGGTATAAGACACAAGAAAGAAGCCATCAGAAAGGGTGTTGCAATTTGGGCTGACAGATGTGGAGCAGAGCCGGAGATCTTTAATCTTGCATGCTGATGCTATCTCAGTGATGCGTGGTCACTAAAACCATGGGGTAGCCTTTATGGATGTGAAGCTGACGAGAATTAGTACTCAATTTCATATTATTTACAATTTATGCTTGCGTAATCACCCAAGGAGTAGGATAATTTGATACCATGATTTAATAGGATAGTTTCCTAAATTTCCATTAAGATGCAGAATAATTTCCTAATTGATTTTAAATGTTGTAATGCAAATAGATAAGTGTTTCAGGTCATATTGTTTGTACTTTTCTTTTAAACCAAGTGCGTTCACTTGATTTGCATTTATTTATTTATTTCGATTTGCTTACTTCGCTATTTTAAACTTGTTTTGTTTAGAGATGTTATGTACATCTCAGAGTTTGAAGTAAATGTCATGGGAATAATTTCAAGCAAAGTTATTTATATTAAACTTAGTAAAGTAATGGTGAGAAAATATCAGGGCAGACATGCAATCAGATTTTACCATACATGCGTATGAGTGTGATCTCATGTTCGATACCAGGACAGGGCCATCGAGATTTACGTAAATACGTTTTAAGTTCGTGGATGTTTCTTTATTTTTGTGTAGACACAATTTCAGCAGACTGGTCGTGTGTTCGCCCGATTTCCAAGGTGTAAAAATATGTTTGTAGCGTTGAATTGTTTGTGTTATCATGATTTCTACTGAAGTAATGTTTTATGAATCAGCAGGATCTCTATTTCAAAGCAGCTATTTATTAATGTGTTATTTGGACTTCAAGTCATTATGAATAATTTTTAATATTTGGCATTGCTCAATAATGTTAGAAATGTAGTTCAGTAACATTCTTGATTTAAAACGTCAGGTTGAGTTAACGATGGCTGTTTCAGTCATCAAGATGTAATTTAAATCAATGAAGATTTAATGGACACGATTATATTAATTCTAGTACACGCGATTATGATCTTCGTGGTATTATTTAACTTGCAGCATCATCAATTGAGCATGGACCAGTTGGAGGCCAGTGTGTCATTTACATTTATGGGTATTGGCATCCCAGAGTTATGTAGCTGTATAAGGAGCGTTGACCCCCGTGCTGTTTTATTCCGCCTAGGGATATGCCGCTGGGGTAATATTTGACTACCAAGGAGGGTTCTTGTTTAATTCGGCCTAATGTTTTATTTCCACCTACGTTCTGAGGAGTCGTATGTTAGATGATCCATTAGCGTGTGCTTGATGATTTGTATTCGTCTCAGTTCAGTTAGGATTCAACTGTAGAACTGAGATACCGAGTGTCATGTCATTTATTTCAGGAAACTACGTTGCCAGTGATTACATTTTAGTCTAGTTCAAGGATTCCCTTCAATCGCGCAAAGACTTGCGCAGACAGTTTCGTACAGGTTTTCCACGAATCGTGCTTCGCATAACACTCGACAATGAGCAGGCACTGTTTTATGGTGAGTACCATTGTGTGCTGCATTCAACTGGCCATCTCACTCACAACGACACAGCGACGTATTCGGGACAAAGCATGTGGGAGATGCACACGTGCAGCAACCGAGTGGTGCATCGAAATCACTGTTTCAGTCTTATAAATATTTTCCAGGCCAGTTTCATTTCGCCCAACTCTTATACATCCCCCATTACATATAACCAAGGTGTAAATTAATTTGGGTGTATGTTATTTTGCCGCCAACAGCCGTAGCTGTGTGGAAACACTGGATTTCGTGAGATCTCCAAAGTTAAGCAACATTGGGCGTGGTCAAGATTTGGATGGGTTGCCACGCCATTTGGTGGGGGTGAAGGGAATGGAGGAGCAGAAAAGAACTGGCCATCCTATCGTACGTAAACTCCGGCTCAGGCACACCTCTGCGGAGGTTCGGACCAGCCTTCGGGCAGAATACACCCTTTTATTTTGCCCGAACTGAGCACGCCTTGAGACCCGCTAAGTACCTCGGGGCATTACAGATGTGGTGCATATAAAGGGACAGTGCAGAGTAAGATGGAAGGATACTGCAAAAGAAACACCAAGATCTATTCCTTTTTTAATACAGAGCGGTTTCATTCGTATTTCGAACTGCCCGAGCATGTATTGAAGCTGACGTGTTCGTAATGACGCTACACCAATCATTGTTAGAATTCTACAACCTAAATTCTCACCCCATTCCCGTACCTCATTACAGGGGGCCCGTTTATAAACAGAGAACTTCTATAAATAAGCACATTTTGCCATTTTACAGTGATGCAGGCAGTGGCTAATTTGTAACTACATTGAATAAAACACAAACAAGCACATGAAATTGACTAGAATAATGACGTCAAATGAAAATTACATTAATGAAATGGAACAGTTCAACCAACGTAATTTGACGAGCTCGATGTGAATGAAATACATGTTCTGGTGTATAATCGTTCAGCACGTCAACAATACCCGCAGCACTGATAAAAAGAACTTATTGTGGTAGAGATGTAATAATAATAATTTTATTGGGTTTACGTCCCACTAACTACTTTTGTGGTTTACGGAGACGCTGAGGGGGCGAAATGTTGTCACACGGGAGGTCTTTTAAATGCCAATAAATCTACTATGCAAGATGGCTGCTATACTGTATTCGTATAGGCCTTAACTAGAGGGCTGCCTCAGCAGATCACAACTTGTATCTTATAACCTATTAGTTTGATCAGCCTGTTATTCGTGAAATAAGGCAAGGGTTATTATGCAAGGTATCTGCTATACTCTATTCGTATAGACCAGATGGCGACTGCTCTTATGGAGAAAGCTGGCTGAGGATGCCTACTGTACAATATGGTGGCTATACACAGGCTCTCATGAAGAAAGCTAGCTTAGAGGCTACTGCACAAGATGGCTGCTATACATAGGCTGTTATGACTTTCTCCTCCTCTTCCTCCTCTGCCAAGGCATAGCTTTATGTCTCTATCAAACAAGTTTAAACATGTATTCTACTGCGCAGGATGGCGGTTATACACAGGCTCTTATGAAGAAACCTAGCTAAGAGGCTACAGCACAAGATGGCTGCTATACATAGGCTGTTATGACTTTCTCCTCCTCTTCCTCCTCTGCCAAGGCATAGCTTTATGTCTCTATCAAACAAGTTTAAACATGTATTCTACTGCGCAGGATGGCGGTTATACACAGGCTCTTATGAAGAAACCTAGCTAAGAGGCTACAGCACAAGATGGAGGCTATACATAGGCTGTTATGACCTCCTCCTCCTCTTTCAAGGCATATCTTTATATCTCTATCGAACAAGTTTAAACATGCATTACTATAATGACGTGATCTTATGCTTAAGGCTAGAGTGAGCACCTGCTATTATTCTGTTTTTAACCTGCAGCGATGACGTCATCATAGTTATACATGTTTGGCCTTGTTTGTTTTCTCAAGCCTTAATAGATAGAATGAGTAGGTGTAGGGAAGCAAAGGAAAGCAATAACTACAACATTTTGAATGCAATAAAATATTTATTTACAATGTACTACAACAGTTTTCGTTTTGCTGCTGACAAGGCTGCTATGCTTTTAACAGCTTTCTGCGAAGAGATAGCATGCTTCCGAAATTGTAATACCTCCTGAAACATTGAAATTAAACCAATATGTTACAAGTTACAAGTTGTGAGCCCCTGAGGCGACCCTCTATTTAAGGTCTATACGAACAGAGTATAGCAGTTATCTTGCATAGTAACCTTTACCTCAGTCCCTCGAAAGTTAGGCTGGTAAAACTAATAGGTCATAAGATACAAATTGTGAGCCCCTGAGGCAGCCCTCTGGTTAAGGCTCTGTAGAGTTAGGCCTATAAGAAAAATTTATCGCCATTAGCTCCTAGTCCATCTCTTTAAAGTTAGTCTCATATAACCAATGTATAGCGATGATCTTGCTTCGGGGTCCCTAGCACTAGGAAGTTTTACGCGGTCGCCATCTTGCGCAATCAGCCTTAGGACGCCACCTTAATTCCTATGTCATCCCTGTGCCAGGTTTCTCCACAAGAGCCTACCTATAGCCGCGATCATGCACTGACCCACGTTCTAGGAGTTAGCCTCATAAGAACCTGTGTATAGTCGCCATCTTGCGCAGTAGCCTCTAAGCTAGCTTTCTCCATATAAGCCTGTGTATGTCCACCATCTAGCACAAGCGTTCATAGCCGTCATCTTTCTCCATAAGAGCCCATGCATAGTCGCCATCTTGTGCAATCGCCTATGGTCGTCTCATAAGAGCCTATGTATAACCGCCATCTTGCGCAAGCGTCCCTAGGCCGTATCATAATGAGCTCTGTATAGCCGCCATCTTGAGCAAGCACCCCTAGGAAGTCTCCTAAGAGCAGCAGCCATCTTGCGCAAGCGCCCTTAAAGCGCCTCATAAGGAGTCGTGTATAGCCGCCATCTTGTGCAATTGATGTCGAGAAAGACATCCGGCCGTAAAACTGAGGTTAGGCTCCTCCATGCGGTTAGGTGTGCTCTCTTATGCTAATCTCCATTACCCTACTACTCAGAATAACGTCTCAAGAATACCTACTGCCCTACTACTCAAGTTTGCGTCGGAAAGGGCATCCGGCCGTAAAACTGAGGCTAGGCCTCTCCACGAGGTTAGGCTTGCTCTCTTACACGTAAAAAGTAAGGTTAAGCCCCTCCAAGATAGCGGATGTGAGGTTAAGCATGCAGTCTTAGCCAGCGCAGTCAGTGTGATGGAGGCCTCTCGAGAGCGTGGTGGCGGTGGCGCTAGAACTGTCCAAAAGTATCTGCTATTCTAATATGTTGTATCTTGTTCTTCAGCAGGCAAATTATTCGAATTACGTAATTTAATCATTTTCTAAGTTATCTTCTTGTGACATCTTGCAGGTCACAAAAGTAAAGCAAAATATGTCCGCACTTCACTAAGATTACGACTTTCTCCAGTTATCCCCAACTTAACAGAGGCGTAAATGATGACAATGTGAAAACTATTGCTGATGAACTTTCATTTGTCTACTACAGAGTACAACGCATTCTCAGCTACGGTAGCATGTACTGTGCCTTCAAATTTTCAAAAAAGTATGTTAACCTAAGATGATGTGTCCAGAAAATCTGCTGTGGATGAAGAAAGGCTGAAATTATTGAAAAGACCGTATTAGCCCCAAAAAGTGTAAGTGAAATTTTGGAAATATTAAATGAACCCCAATAACGTAGCATGTTGTTTTCATTATCAACAGATTCCTCCAAACACATAAGAGTAATAATGTTATTGGTTATACGTTCCACTAAGGACCTTTACAGTTTTTGTGAACACCGAAGTTTCGGAATGTTGTCCCGGGGGAGTTCTTTCAAGTGCCTTTAATTCTGCCGACACGGGGATGACGTATTTGAGGTCTTTATTTACCGCTGGACTAAGCCAGGATTGAACCTGCCAACTTGGGCTAAGAAAGCCAGCGTCTTAACCGCCTGTGCCACTCAACGCGGCTTCAATGACCTGAACAGGAAAATGTTTCCAGTTGTGTTTTGATCATTATAGTAATGTATAAAATAATACGCAAAGGAAATTGTTTTCAAAATGTTGTCCCTTTGTAATTGCTACCTTGCTCGGTCTTTTGAAATGTTCTACTTTGTCCTCGGGTGTTAATTTGGTTATTTACCATATTTTCCTCCCGCACAAGGTATTTACATGTGCTAAACTAACCCTCCAACTTGTAACGTTTCCTAACTATTACGAAGTAATTTCAGCATTTACCGACACGTGGAGCTGAACTTGAATGTGTTTCATACATGTCTTAGGCAATAATTGAGGGAAGGTGTGTTCACTACGCGCTATGCAAGCACGCAAGTGAAGCTGAAACGAATACGTAATAGTTTACATAGTCATACGTTAAGCGACACTGTTAGTGAATGAGTTAACAGTGACCAAGAATATGATTAATCTGGTACTTTTCTAGTTGAATGGATGGTAAAGAAACTTGTGAATCCTTTCCTCCTGGGAAAGTACTGCACCCTGACCGGCCAGGCCTTGTGAAATAATTTGATAAAACATTCGGACATTATAATACAGCACTGCCATACAGTTGTCATTACCAGCAGTTCGGCCATGGAGGCGAGGTATTAGGACAAGTAGCAAGACAAGTGGTACACAGAGACACTTGTATCTCCATGTAACAGTAGGGGAGTTCCGTTCGGTAACGGAGAGTATTTGGAAATACTGGCGGTAAAAGGATTCCTGTCTTAAGGAGTTTAGGTCTTGAAGGCGGAGTGGGGATCGATCCAAGACCAGAGGAAGCCGAGCGGCAACCTAACGGCTCGTCGGATGTAGGTATGGTGACACAAGCAGCAATTACATCCATTTGCATTTCTGTACTACCAAGAATCGGGAGTAACGGCCACCGTAAGCCTAAGGGCATGTTGTCGTACAGTCAGTCACACCTCAAGAGGGGGATAAATTCAAACGACCACCAAGGTGAAGGATCAATGACAGAAACATATTTTGCACTACCAGATTTTTGCAGTGGTGCCACCCCAGTATCTACGGGGACACAATCCAGCTAGTTTTGCATCCATGATATATACATTATAGAAAAGATTGGAGTCCACTTACATAAAATGCTGCAATAACTTGAATCATTTACCACATCGACTTCGAAGAATTCAATCCCAACTACTTTCCCATTGGTTGGATGAGCAGAGGACTCCTGGAGATAAGTTGATTTTCTCGCGTAAGTGCAAGAACAAGAACTTGATTATAACTTTTGATTCGACGATAGATGGCGGATCAAACTCCGCTCAGCAGGTTAAATTAACATCGCAAATAAGTGAGTCACATCTTGTCGTCTGGCTCAGTCTGCAAACGCAAATATGGGAAGAGAGTAGTCTCTTTATTTCACAAGTTTTACGTCCCACCGACACAGATAGGTCTTATGGCGACGATGGGACAGGAACAAGCTAGGAGTGGGAAGGAAGCAGCCGTGGCCTTAATTAAGGTACAGTCCCAGCATTTGCCTTGTGTGAAAATGGGAAACCACGGAAAACCATATTCAGGGCTGCCGAGAGTGGGGTTCGAACCCACTATCTCCCGAATACTGTATACTGGCCGCACTTATGCGACTGCAGCTATCGAGCTCGGTGTGTCTCTCTTTCTAATGTGACCTCAGATGTTGAATAAATAATCATGATAATTAAATGGGTCACGAGGCTGCCATCGTTTAAACAAAGCATGCTCATGCAACTCAAATGCGGTCTACAATTTCTTATTTACATTGTGATTTGGTACCATGTCTGTGACCGTCGAAGTTTCTGGGGATATAAACATCATGCCATACGATCTGTACCGGAAGTTAATCCCAGAGAAACGAGTCAAGCGTACCCAACCAAACCCGAAGGCACAACAGCCCAGAACACCGGAAGGCTATTGCCTACCAAGCGACCGCTGCTCGTCCCAGACACCTGCAGATTATGAGGTGTCGTGTGATCAGCACGAGGAATCCTTTCGGTCGTTCTTCTTGACTTTCTATACCGGGGGCGCTATCGCATCGTCAGATAGCTCCTCAATTGTAATCACGTAAGCTGAGTGAACCTCGAACCAGCCCTCATATCAAGGTAAAAATCCCCAACCTGGCCGGGAATCGAACTCGGTGCCTCCGGGTAAGAGGCAGGCGTGTTACGCCTACACCACGGGGCCGGAAAATCAAGTGTAGTATGGGTCAAACGAGTAACATGCAACTAGATGAAGATTTAAGCCGTGCTATTATGGTCGAGGGAGTAGAACCAGCCTTAAAATCTGCATATAATAATTAAGGAAGATCTAGCTCTGGGGGAAGGATCCCCACACAATGGAGATAAATAAGCTATGAGAGAAATAAAGAATATATAAGCGCCTGGGCAGACTGAAGACATGAATTCCCAGCCCGCGGGACGTCGTGGAAGTTAAGACTGGATAAAGGAGTGAGTGGGGAATGGCATCCTAGTACAGTACGGACGACATTTTGAGAATATCACGACCCAAGAGAACATGGAGGTTAATTCTCCGTAGGAATGATAACGTGGGAGGAAGTTAAACAGGGTCAATAATAATAATAATAATAATAATAATAAGAAGAAGAAGAAGAAGAAGAAGAAGAAGGAGGAGGAGAAGGATGACCGTGAGTCGGGCTGTCTTGGCGCCCACATTTCAGGCCTCCTGTGGGAACCCCTGTTCATAACAGCCTTAAGGTGAGAACCACGGTTGGCAAATATAATTATCTCGAGAAGCTTCAGAGGCACCTGCCTGGGATTTTGTGTGTTGAACCAATGTTGTAAATAATAAAATAAGATTCATTTGAGCGAGGTGACACTGGCTTATTCGTACATCTGGACGGTTAGGCTAGGGTCCCTTCGTTGAATCCCCTCTTGTTAAATATAGCATTTCTTAGGTTAGGATCCTAGGATACATTGTACGTAGCTCCGGGGCAGGTGATCATGTAGGAGAACGTGGGGGCGACTACTTTACTTTGCCAAAGGCTTTACGTCGCACCGACACAGATAGGTACTATGGTGACGATGGGATAGGAAAGGCCTAGGAGTTGGAAGGAAGCGGCCGTGGCCTTAGTTAAGGTACAGCCCCAGCATTTGCCTGCTGTGAAAATGGGAAACCACGGAAAACCATATTCATGGCTGCCGACAGTGGGATTCGAACCGCGTGCCTCTAATCGCACGGCCAACTCGCACGGTGGAGCGACTATTATGTTCCTCTATAGTCGTGGTCACGGCCCCCAAAATGTTAGGCGGTTCGACCACAACCGCTCACTCTCCGACCACCACAGGTCATTAGTTCAACCATGCCGGGTCAGTGTTCGGTCCCAATTTATCACGAGTTCGACGTCTAGAGTGGTTTTATTGGCATCGTATGGTTTTGTTTGTTTTATTTTTCAGGTCTTGGTTTATAAATGATTTGTAACTCACGTAACTTCAGCGCAGCAACGGACCTTGCATGATTTTAGTTAACACACCGCTTTTGTGCATTTGTGAAGGAAACAGTTCCGTTAACATTTAATTATAGCAAGTTGGTTCTGCCCATAATGATAGATAATTTTGCTTACCTTGTCCCATTCTGGAGCGTCCCATCTCAGTAGCCCCGTGATATAGTATGGGTGAGCCATTTATCCCTCTAAAAAGTTTGCATGCCCCGTTCACGCCTATAGTATTGCCTGGGCGCCTTATTGGAAATACCGTATATTTTGTGATTTTTAAGCTTGTTCCTTTCGTCTGTTATTTCCAATAAGCCAGAGATAAACCGTACATTCACTTCCAACTAACTTCATTACTGGATAGTTGAAAAAGCTAATTAAACAGAGCCACATAGTCTTCGTTTAGGAGATGTTTACCTGATGATTAGACTGCAAACTTCACTTTCTGATAACAAGACTTTTTAGGACCAAATGTTTCTTCAATTTTTTTACAAGTTGCTGTACGTCGCACCGACACAGATAGATCTTATGGGGACGATGTGACAGGAAAGGGCTAGGAGCGGTAATAAAGCTGCCGTGGCCTCAAGTAATGTACTGGGAAACCACGGAAAACCACCTTCAGGGCTGCCGATAGTGGGGTTCGAAACCACTATCTCCCGAATACCAGATACTGGCCGTACTTAAGCGACTGCAGCTAACGAGCTAGGTAAATGTTCATTCAGAGAGTAAGGTTCTGTGATAAATTATTAACCACAAATCCCTATAATCTGTAATTTGAGATTCGTCGACATGAAATATACAGTATGTGTTACATGATGAGTGTTCAGTCCGGAGGCTAGTTTGATCCTCAACAGCTCGACCAATCGCTGTCATAGATGGCTTAGGTGTCACTGAACAGGCGTACTAGGGAAATGAGGAGTGAGGTGATTTTCCGTTGCTTTCCTCGGCGAGCCAGAAGTTATTACATCTCAGTCTACCAAGCCCCCTACAATGAATGCACTAACCGACCCTATGAGCAATAACTTCACACGATTCATAACAGGGACTGGCTGCATAAAGAATGGCATTACTAGCATCGTTCATAATCTACCTAGGTCACTTTCACGTTGTCAAAGCCAAAGATGAGACTGAAAGAGGCCAATGAATGTTAAAAAAATGTTTCTAGCCCATACGAGAGGACAAAGTGCACTGTGAACACTATTTCTTGCCAGCAAAGACATTCTACACGTAATCTGCACTGAAAATGTTACGTTTAAGATTATGAAGGAAGTTTTGGTTTTAATTGTTCACATCATACTTTGGTACAAACTATACACAAGTCGCACATGAATACTACATATGTAACATGTAAGGAATGGAATACAATTCCGCACTTCTTCAACGGTGAAGATACAATGGCATGCTCTGTAGTTGGAACTCTTGATGTGGATAACGTCTGTTACTCGCTGCATGATCAAGTCGATTGTTGAATCATAGGCGTACATATCCAACCGCAATACTAACAAAACTAGTTTTCACGGCGGAACAATGTCGACAAAGGCAAACCTATGCAAACATTCTTTAAATGCAGATGTTTCACCTTGAAGCCATTTTGTAGTGACGTTAAGAGTTTCATCCTTCAGTACGGCAAGACGTAGGTTTTGCAGTAGCTCAAGCATATCACAATGAAGAACAGTGTTTGATTGCCAAATGCTCCCCACACCACCAGAATATTAGCTACTTGTCCCTATACGTACGCAGGAACAAGAGCTCCGACTATTCTCCATATCGGTAATTAGTTTGCCATCTGGACCAAGGTACATATTGATCCTCAGAATTATACACCACACCATGAGCGTCACGCTTGCTTGGGTCAAGACGATTGGAATGTAAACTTCAGTGGGATGGTAGATCATACACTTCGTGTACAAGCACCGAGCAGTTAAGTGCTTAATTTAATTAGTTCGTAATACCGCTAAAAATAACGATGAGTAGGAAAGTGTTGGATGCTTCACAACGCTTTCCAGGTGAGGAGCCAACGAAGTGCACATGATGGAAATAGAAACATCAACAATCAAACCATAAACAGCCTAGAATCATAGTCGAGGTAAAGAGGTATTGAGGTAAATTTCACAGCAAATATATCCAGCACAGTTATAATTTGAGGATATGGAACTCTCCGCTTCATCACTGAAGTATTACTTATCGGAATGAAATGTATGAGTGTCGGAGGATTTAACCAGGAGATGTACCCTTCAGTACTGGTGAGGTACTTCAGTTAGTTCAATAACAGGAAGTTGAAAACTAACAATGAAACTAACATCTAGTTTTCATGGCCTTTCTACGTTAAATTCTGGTTGATGTTATATTTTGTAAACAAAGATATGAACATAGAATATCATGACGGGAAATCAAAATACATGTCCAAAATAGATTCCCTTGACCATATATTGTAAAACTGCATTTCCAGAAAATGGAAGGAAGTTTCAGAGATACAGCAATAAGTTTTTGGTATTATTTTGCTTTCCATGAGGATCTTGATGCTGAAAACTTCAACTGGATAGCCATAGATTTGAATATTCCGTCACAAATTCCTTTATGGTACATGCGTTCATTGTTTCAAGGAAATGAGAACATGGGGCTGGTCTCCCAGTCCATTCCAGGGTTAATTAAATTTGTAGTGTAGTAATGATGCCACAATAAAGAAGATTATAGCACCTATCACTTATACACATTGAATAATCACTGCTGATGACCACGTAGAGCCGTGGTGAAGTTGTAGCATGCCCACTTCTTATATAGAGGCTCCGGGTTCGATTCTTGGCCATTCCAGAGGTTTTAATTCTGGAGTAATAATGGCGTGTAGCCTCCGAAAATGCCTGGTACAAATCTCTCTGGTTGACGCCGTATAGGAGACCTGCGCGTTTGTGAGGATGAGGGCCCTACCTATGATGAAAACGTAACACACCCCCAGCTCCCATCGTATCGGAATTAACTAATGAAGGTTAAAATTCCCGATCCAGTCGGTAATCGAACCAGGGACCCCATGAACCCATGGGTAGAATGCTAATCATTTAGCCATGGAGCCGGACAGTTTTGGACTGATGACTGGGATGGTTTCACTCAGCTTCGTAAGAACACCTGAGGAGATATGTGATACGAGAAGCAGCGTGTTTGGTCGCAGAAGCAAAGCAATACGGTTTATCATCACTCTGACGTGACACCCCAGTACCTCCAGGTCATCTGAGTGGGATGATGATAAACAGGATAGCAAACTAAGAGGTATGGTCCAGTACGCTACTACTGTGTATCAATAACAGTTCAACAGTATGTCTGCAGTTCTCGTACGCACTCACTGTTCATATTTAGACTTGAACTACATATGTTCTGAGTGTTAAAAGGGACTGACAGTTGCTCTAGCGCAGAAGTGCTCATATGGGCGCCCGTTGAGGTGGGCTGGCCTGACGTAGATGCGGGAAGCCTACGTAGGAAGCATGCGCTACAGTGAAGCGAGAGAGCGAACGCACTTCTCAGGGAAGTGGAGCAGTGACGTTGGATTGTGACTACGAAGCTCTCCTCCGCTACTCAGCGAAATGTTGACTGGGTTACAGTATTTTATGAAACACTATAGTCGCAAGAAAAACATATCTTATAAAGATATTTCAGTTTGATTTCTACTGCGCTCGATATAAACAGTTCTATTTTCTTATACTTATCCATTCAAAGAAAACTGACACGTTAATATTTTTGTGTTACTATTTACAAAGATGCGTAGTTTAAGTGTACAAGCTACGATTTACAATTCCTTGGATAGGAATGACAGTATTTCCATTAAGAAAAGTAAAATTCCTGTTATTCATTCAGCAAAACGTAATAAGTTTACTGCATGAGTTTGCACAGTATTGTATTGTTATGCGTCTCTCCCCTTTCACTGAATGTCTGAAAATAGTATTTAAAACTTAACCGGCTTCGCATGATAATAGCTAGCCTCTAAAGAGCGAGGAAGGTTCATCACGAGTGAGGATTAAAGTTAAACAATGTTAATGCATTTACCAAATACATATACAGCGTGTCTTCAAATAAATAGCCTAACCAATGGTAAGACTGACTGAATTGCTTAACTCCGTAATATATTAAAATTGTTTTCTAAAGTAACTTTTAAATTATAGCAGTGAAAAATGTAATTCATTACGTACAGTACAGAGATATTTGAGACTGTTGAGATTGAGATTGTGTCCGGTCAAAATGAAAATGAAAACCTACAACCTGTTTTCCAGTCATTGACCGCGTCAGGGATGTAATGAATGAATCATACATAGGCTATTAGTACGATAGGGTCGCCACTCCCAAAGTGATTTAGTAATGACTGATAGACGTTATGAAATGTTCATGGAAAGTGTTGCTGGAATGAAAGATGACAGGGAAAACCGGAGTACCCGGAAAAAGACCCGTCCCACCTCCGCCTTGTCCAGCACAAATCTCACATGGAGTGACCGGGATTTGAACCACGGTATCCAGTGGTGAGAGGCCGACGCGCTGCCGTCTGAGCCACGGAGGCTACTCCGGTCAAAATATAAACCGTAAACTGCAATGGACAGAAATAACGTACTTCTTACAACGTAAATTAAAAGCGACGTGGATTCATACCCTCTATCGTTCATAATTTTATGTATCCATTCCAAAATCGGGTATCGCCGCAGTGATCGAGTGTGACTGGGAGAACTTCGTCCAACCTTCACGGCCTTCGACGTAACCACGTCACTGTGGCTGAAGAGCATATCGGCGCTGCCGGAACAAAACTTCCTATGTGAAATACTGTATCTTAGAACTTTGGCTGGTAAGGTTCTGTCATCTAAGGTGCAATATTGTGTGAATATTGTGAAGGCATTCTCGCTCTTCATGATGTATGTGCTTCGGGTCAAGAGGTTTTGTACCGGTAACGACGATATGCCCTTCGCCTACCTGCCCGCCCGCCTACAGTGCTGTGCGCCCGCAGGACGAAATGCCTAGTGTGAGCACCTCTGCTCTAGGATCACCAGATGAAGTCCAGCTGGGCTGAGTGGCTCAAGACAATAGAGGCGCTGGCCTTCTGAACCCAACATAGCAGGTTCGATCCTGGATCAATCCGGTGGTATTTGAAGGTGCTCAAATACGTCAGAACGGGTGAGTTGGCCGTGCGGTTAGGGGCTTGCATCCGGGAGATAGCGGGTTCGAATCCCACTGTCGGCAGCCCTTAAGATAGTTTTCCGTGGTTTCCCATTTTCACACAAGGCAAATGCTGGGGCTGTACCTTTATTAAGGCCACGGCCACTTCCTTCCCACTCCTAGCCCTTTCCTCTTCTATCGTCGCCATAAAACCTATCTATGTCGGTGTCACGTAAAGCCACTAGCAGAAAAAGAAAAAAATAGCAAATACGTCAGCCTCGTGTCAGTAGATTTGCTGGCACGTAAAAGAACTCCTGCGGGACTAAATTCTGGTACCTCGGCGTCTTCAAAAACCGTAAATTTATTTAGTGGGACGTAAAATATATAACATTATTATTATTATTATTAGATGAAGTCCTGGTTGCCCAGTTGCTGACTTAGCAGCATAAAGCCGTGGTACAATAATAGAGTATCGAAATGGAATATGCGTCTGTGTTTGTTATCACCTCCTCGTTTCTTGCCAGTCGGGAGACATTCACTCTGTATATTGTATTAATTCACATCCTTCTCTATTCTCTCCAAATTAATGCAGTGAATTATTTTCTTAATGATCTTCAATAACTTCCGCGCTTGGTTTCAAAGGTATATTTCTTAACTTGTAGACTAGATTATCAATTCCAAATCCGTAGCAGACATTATATCAAGGGTGTTTAAAAGTGATATTCAGTATCCAAATTCGGGGTATAGTGGTGTGATGTTTGGGACATCACTGCATGTTTTTAATTATTGAACTATGAAATTAATTGATAAGATGTGTATATTTAATCACTGATAGGCCATGTTTAAATTAGTGTGTATATATATATATATATAGGGTTTTTATCATCCATTTCAATCATCATTTCATTTCTTTGTATCGCGGCTATAACGTATTCTGAACGAACAAATTATTGGGTAAAGTATTTCAACATCATGCATATTTATAACTTGCAGTAAATTTTCCAATAGCCGTTGTGAGGTGACCAGAGTCAGCAGGCTAATTTCAGCCCAATTCCAGGAAAAGTACGTCATCTAGGTTACGAGAGACATTACCCTCTCTACCTCATGAAGAGACAGTTGATACATTATTAACACCCACTTTTCAAACTCCGCTTCGGGACGCTTTATTTCAGCGGGAAAGTTCAGCCTATGTGAATGAACGTAATGAAGCAACGTGATGGATTCACAGCAATACATAGGAGAAGGGATGAGACCTCGAATCTTACTGGACCATGTGATATGGCTGATGGAAGGAGACTTTTGAACCGATATATACCACCGACAAGAGCTGGAGAGGACTTTTCATACTCTTATTCTTACTCGTGAGCAGATTGTCACTTGTATTCGGACATTCTGATTCTGATTCTCACTCTTGGAAGACACTCTTACTACGATTCTACGTCTGCACATCGGAGAAGATTTTAACCTAGTTCACTTCGCATCTGAGTATATACTACTCAAAAGTTACTCTCATTGGGACTTGTTATCTCAATGACGAGCGGTAGTCAACGGGAGACCGGTTTTCACTAGTATAGTGGAGGAGAGCTTTTATTATGAATTTAGCTACGCTACTGTTCCGTAATACGGAAGAATACAAGTGTATTCTCTCCATGAACATAACCTATGGTGGTTTTGCATTTAAAATTAGGACTCATTACGACTTTATGTAAGGAGTACAGTAGGAAGTGTTAAGGACAGGAAATGTAGAAGTAGGACTGGAATCCAACAACAGAGAAGGCAGCCGGTACGAGATCCACACATCATCAGCTTCAAGACAATAGAGTCTACATATGGTGAGCTTATGGCATAAGTTACTGCAAGTCTTCGCGCAACAGTTCATTTTTAAAATTAATTTCATTCACTTTTTCTTTTGCTTCCGTAAGTTCAGATTTCGTTAGTACGCCGTTGCGTCACGTTTTTCAGCCTAATAAATAGCTGTTTTAATTTGTATTTCATGAAATTATTATTACTGATCCTTAAATTCCAAGTTAGTGTACTTAATGATTTGTGTTCCATTCACCTCACCCCTGGGAGTTTTTTGAGTCTCATTACGTATTATTATTATTATTATTATTATTATTATTATTATTAATTATCTACTTTTGTTTTCAAGCCATAAGCTTGAAGACTGGCGCCCTTGGGATACTGTTTATGGAGAAACAATGACATATCATTTATTTATTTTAATATTAAAGTGACCCGCCACGTTATAATTTTATCAAACATCTGTGGGCCAAGTGGGTACGTCACAGTGGGTTCGCACCCCACTGTCGGCAGCCCTGAAGATGGCTTTCTGTGGTCTCCCATTTTCACACCAGGCAAATGCTGGGGCTGTACATTAATTAAGGCCACGGCCGCTTCCTTCCCACTCCTAGCCCTTTCCTGTCCCACCGTCGCTATAAGACCTCTGTGTGTCGGTGCGACGTAAAACAACTTCTAAAAAGAAGAGAGATATTGCGGTAAATTCCACTGGTGTACTAAAGAGTTCGGCTGCGAATAGCTTTTCTGCCTCCATTTGGTTTTGATTTCCTCCAAAGTGGTTACTTTGATTTGAACGTCACCTTGACTGAGATTCGGTGGTGTGTAGTTCTCATGAGCCAGCCGTATCGCTCTATTATTATTATTATTATTATTATTATTATTATTATTATTATTATCATTATTATTATTATACTATTGCCTCACAAAAGCGATGTGTCCAACAAAAGCATCTGCGCCCCAAACACTAATCAACTACCGAGCAAGTGGCTGTGTGGTTTGAGCCAAGTAGCTATCAGCTTGCATTCGGGAGATAGTGGGTTCGAACCACGCTGTCGAAAAAGCTGAAGATGTTTTTCTGTGGTTTCCCATTTTCAAAATAGGCAACTGCTTGGGCTGTACCTTAATTAAGGCCACGGACACATTCTTCCCACTCTAGCCCTTTCCTAACCCATCGTCGTCATGAAATGAAATTGCGTATGGCTTTTAGTGCGGCAGTGTGCGAGGACAGGTTCGGCTCGCCAGGTGCAGGTCTTTAGATTTGACGACCGTAGGCGACCTACTCGTCGTGATGAGGATGAAATGATGATCAAGACAACACATACACCCAGCCGCCGTGCCAGAGAAATTAACCAATGATGGTTAAATTCCAGACCTTGACGGGAATCGAACCCGGGACCCCTGTGACCAAAGGCCAGCACGCTAACCATTTAGCCATGGAGCCGGACATTTCAGACGGTACAAAGAAGTTGTGGCATATCTGTTTTCCAAGGCACACGACGAGACATATAGCTTGCAAAGTTTGGTACAAACGAGGATACCCTTTCAGAATGTCCTAATGGTCAGTTAATCATCGAAGTGTTAGTTTTGTGTTCCGACAGCAGACTATTTTCTTTCGTATAATGGCTGTTGAGGATAGCTTATCTTGTAGTGGTCGTGATTGTAAGACGAAAACAGTAAATATTTGAACATCTCCAGGACTGAATCTTTTAGCCAGTGGTCGACTGTGTTAACTGTATATGACAGGACGTTCAGCACATGATTTAATAATAATAATAATAATAATAATAATAATAATAATAATAATAATAATAATAATTGTTTAAGGTGCAACTAAATACTTTAAATAACATCTCGCAGTAATGATGTTCTGCTTCAAAGTAAATGTAGAAATATAACAAGGCATTTCTCACCAGACAACAAGATAGCTCTGTTGCAGAGGAATACTATTTCCTAACTAAATGTTACTCTGACTTAAGAATTGATCACACTGTATTTTTCAAGTTCTCAAATAATTTTAATTGATGACATGTACTGCATCGCCTAATTATATTCTACATTATATTCGGATAGATATTGAACGGACCCTCGGTCGGCAAGTTAATGGATCATACACTGACTGACAGAGCAAATGCAACACCAAGAAGGAGTGGTCAGAACTTTATGCCAATTGCAGGGTACACTGACGTCACTGAGGTATGCTCATGATGTGAAATGCGCCGCTGTGCTGCGCACGTAGCGAACGATAAATGGGACACGGCGTTGGCGAATGGCCCACTTCGTACCGTGATTTCTCAGCCGACAGTCATTGTAGAACGTGTTGTCGTGTGCCACAGGACACGTGTATAGCTAAGAATGCCAGGCCGCCGTCAACGGAGGCATTTCCAGCAGACAGACGACTTTACGAGGGGTATGGTGATCGGGCTGAGAAGGGCAGGTTGGTCGCTTCGTCAAATCGCAGCCGATACCCATAGGGATGTGTCCACGGTGCAGCGCCTGTGGCGAAGATGGTTGGCGCAGGGACATGTGGCACGTGCGAGGGGTCCAGGCGCAGCCCGAGCGACGTCAGCACGCGAGGATCGGCGCATCCGCCGCCAAGCGGTGGCAGCCCCGCACGCCACGTCAACCGCCATTCTTCAGCATGTGCAAGACACCCTGGCTGTTCCAATATCGACCAGAACAATTTCCCGTCGATTGGTTGAAGGAGGCCTGCACTCCCGGCGTCCGCTCAGAAGACTACCATTGACTCCACAGCATAGACGTGCACGCCTGGCATGGTGCCGGGCTAGAGCGACTTGGATGAGGGAATGGCGGAACGTCGTGTTCTCCAATGAGTCACGCTTCTATTCTGTCAGTGATAGTCACCGCAGACGAGTGTGGCGTCGGCGTGGAGAAAGGTCAAATCCGGCAGTAACTGTGGAGCGCCCTACCGCTAGACAACGCGGCATCATGGTTTGGGGCGCTATTGCGTATGATTCCACGTCACCTCTAGTGCGTATTCAAGGCACGTTAAATGCCCACCGCTACGTGCAGCATGTGTTGCGGCCGGTGGCACTCCCGTACCTTCAGGGGCTGCCCAATGCTCTGTTTCAGCAGGATAATGCCCGCCCACACACTGCTCGCATCTCCCAACAGGCTCTACGAGGTGTACAGATGCTTCCGTGGCCAGCGTACTCTCCGGATCTCTCACCAATCGAACACGTGTGGGATCTCATTGGACGCCGTTTGCAAACTCTGCCCCAGCCTCGTACGGACGACCAACTGTGGCAAATGGTTGACAGAGAATGGAGAACCATCCCTCAGGACACCATCCGCACTTTAATTGTCTCTGTACCTCGACGTGTTTCTGCGTGCATCGCCGCTCGCGGTGGTCCTACATCCTACTGAGTCGATGCCGTGCGCATTGTGTAACCTGCATATCGGTTTGAAATAAACATCAATTATTCGTCCGTGCCGTCTCTGTTTTTTCCCCCAACTTTTATCCCTTTCGAACCACTCCTTCTTGGTGTTGCATTTGCTCTGTCAGTCAGTGTATTTCCTATGGTTCAAATTGATAGATGGTGTGTTGGAAATTATATGGTTGTTGACTCTTTTCAACTAATTTTGACGTATCATCCGATAGATACCGGCAGTCGCCCTATAGCGCAATGTATTTGTTTCTCTCTTTTGTCGGCCAAAAGACGGAGGACGTTGTATGTACTGTAGCTTTCTTTGGCTACCATGACCTTTTTGCCCGTTCTAAGATGTCTTGATGTGGGTGTCCCAGGTTTGTTTTCTACTTATCTTCATAGTTCTGTAAGTTATGTTGCCCTTTTGATTTATTATATTTGATACCCTCTACGGAAATGTTCGGTGGTGGCTAGCATTTTACGATGGAGTCGGAATGAGTGGCCGATTGGGTTTTATTTATGTTTTGATTTTTGAAATGTTCGTGATTTCCCTATGGACTAGTATTTTAAGTTTCATTTCTGGAGGTGTCCTCAAGTTATCTCTACTATGTTGTGATTAACAAAACCTTTCCCTGTAGTGCGGAAACATACGGTATAATGTTGAGTAAATATTGTTGACGTCATGAGCTTTACTTTTGAAGCTTTTTCTCTCAGTGTCAAGGATGTCACTACGGTTACGGTAGTTAGGCCCTTGTTTGTGATTGTCTCTCTTACCTGCCTTCATTGGGGTACTCAGTTTATCTTCTCGAGGCAAAATTGGTTGAGATAATTTTGGCCTATTGAAGTATTGATCGATGTTTCTGCGACAGTAATTCGAGTATTGATATGTCCTTGGGTGGACATCTAGACTACGCTATAGGGCTGTCGTAATCTTAACTGCCGGGGTTATTATGAAAGTATTTGAGTCCGCATCACGGGCTGACCTGCTTTGAAATATCCCAGGGACTACATCTCCTTATGTGTTGTTGTGGTACGGTGTACCGTTTCCCGTTACTCTGTGTGTTTATCCGTGGATGTCGGCAACTGCTGATGTCTATTGAGGTTACAGCTATGCGCGCCATCGTATTAATACGTATGTACCAAAAGGGCCGTGTGAGCCATATCTCCTACGCAACGGAATAGGGCTGTGTGTGTTTTAATTCAAGGTTTCTATTCTTGTCTTAATTTTCTTATTGTGTGTATGATTCTCCCAATTTTCTTTGATTTATATTTAATTAACTCCAATCATTTTACTAATTCCTTTGTGATTTAGTAGCTTAATGTCCCCTAGGTACAGTCCTTTAACATTAGGTAATCGGGTTTGATTCCGGTTGTTATCATGTGCCAGCTTTGGTCGGGATTCTCGGCTCTAAATTTATTTCCCCTGTGGCTTCTAGTGCACGTGAATTTCTCTGTTTGATTCGTGTCTTGGTTTTTTTTCTTGGATTATCTATGTTAGCAGCCGGGAAAGAGTCACGGGTTCAGCACTTCCGTTTACATACATACATACATACATACATACATACATACATACATACATACATACATACATACAAGAAAGCACTTATTCTGTAGCAATGTTAATCTCTTGCACGAGTGTGAAAAATGCCGTCTTGTACCCCATTGAAAAGGCAGATTAAATTACTGTCGGTGCTATTTTAATTTCACCATTTTAAACCTTCATGATACTGAAGTCAGTACGGTCAGAAATAGAGTCATTTGACCGAACCAACAGTCATACCCATTCTGAGTGCAATATGTCAATATATACGCTAATCTTGACGTTCAGTGGTGTACGCATCAAGCCTACTATTCGTTACCTTCCAGGCATACGTCAGTAGCACACCATGTTCTGTCTGTGCACCTTCGTACATGCTCTTTTCCTGGCGGCTAAGTTTACTCCATTTTATATGAGATGTTTAACCGGCTCTCTAATTAAACTGCGTTGAAATTCTCTTCGTACGCAATGTGGACCGACCATTTACTCCGCGCTGCAGTCGGAGCCAGACTATTTAACATCTCCGTGTACACGGACATCGATTTTTCCTTCCCTCAGCAGCTAATTTTTATATGTTTACTTGTTTTGTTCTGAGTCTTCACATTCTGTGTCTCCTGCCCACTTATACTTTCTCAAGGTAAGGTATTCGTTTTCTTTACCTTGTTCGCTTTCATTCTTCCGTCATGCTCCAAGATATGCTCCATCTCTTGAATTATTGCTTAGCACTGATTTCCAGACCTCAGGTTTCATTGTCTTTACGTGCAAAATCTTCACCTTTTCTCCTGGTAATTCTCAGGAACTAATAATAATAATTTTGGTTTTTATGTTCTTCCAAATACTTTCACGCTTTTCGGAGACGCCTAGATACTGGAATTACGTCCTCCACTAGTGACAGTTAATCTACCGTCACGAGACTGACGAACTTGAACACTTTCAAATACGTACCACCGGAGTGAGCTTGGATAGAACCGACCAACTTGAACTCAGAAGACCAGGGCTACAACGTCTGAGCTACTCAGCAGAGTAATATCCGTGAATTCTAGTTCTCGAAAGGGCCACGGCTAAGAAGGTTATATAGCTAATTCTGATGCAATCGAATCGGCCAGAGATGAAAATTATTAAGTCATTTTTCACTAGTTTTCAGGAGAGAGAAAAATAAGTAATTACTCGAACAGAACATAGAAGATTAGCTCTATGAGATTCAGATCAAGTGCTGACTGGCTGTTGTCGGTCGCGTGAAATTCGAAAATTTGAATAGTAGGTGCGAGCGACTTTTGAACTGGACATGGCTGGCCACGTGTGGACGCTTAACCTTACTATGACGTCACAGCGCGGGCAAATTGAAAAGTGGGTGTAGCTGGCTACGTGTGCAGGCTTACGCCCAGTTTCGACCCCAGGCTTAGGGGCATTATAGTGCAGTAGAAATAATTGAAAAATTACGTTGAGGTGGAACTAATAGTAGCAAAATTTATTCTGGTTGTAAATGGTAGGTAACACGCTTCTAATCAACATACTAAATATATACATCCGTACTATAGCTCAAAATGTGTTTTTGGCTGCCATCTTGAAAAACACTGAAAATTAAGAAAAATCATATTCATATGTGGTATCAAATTACGGGAAATTTCATACTGAAAAAGAATATGATATTGATTCTTAAATGTAAAATTCCAAGATTCAAATCGGGGCCGCATTTGTGATAAGCTCAAACATTGGCAATGTCACTCGACTATCATGCCCCCCTTCAAAAAAAATACAAATCACTGAAGAGGTTGAGGACGGGTACCTCACTCTATAACTGGAAGCATTCACAACAGCAGTGATGATATCGTTGTCTGTAATGATTTGCAGATGCCAGGTATTTACTGTTCTTATTCTGTCTTGGCCATTTTCCCTCTTCTGTGCGGTCGGCAGTACTGTGGATTCAGCTCTGCTTTAGGACGGATGCCCTTTTCTGACGACAACACTCTTGCGCGTGTCTGTGATGGTTAGTAGTGTGACATGTTGTGTGCAGGGGGAGGTGTACAGTACGTTACGAGGAGCGCGAACACTCAGCTCTCGACCTAGAAAAGTCACCAGACGTTGTCTTAATCCTCACTACGGCCGAGATTCGAATCTGGGCCCCTGTAAATTAAAGACCACCACACTGGCCATTCAGCGAAGGAACCAGACCCAGATACTTAATGGTCTGGCTTAGAACATCATAGTCGTAAGTACTGCTGAACACTGGTCAACATCTGGGCATACATACATACATACATACATACATACATACATACATACATACATACATACATACATACATACATACTTCATCATAGACTGTTATGCCTTTCATTGTTCAGTCTGCAAGCCTCTGTGAATTTATTCAACGCCGCCACAATCCTGTATCTGTAACAAGATCTGTGACCTCATATAGTCCTATACGGTACCTATTACCTACAAATCATTACAATCTGAGTCTACGCATCGTCGTCTTAGTCTCCCTGTACTTCTCTTACCAACCATGACGGAGTCCATTATTCTTCTAGGCGACCTAACCTCCTCCATTCGCTTCATTCGTAACTAGCCTTTTTTCTCTTCATTCCGAGTACCGTCCTGGAATTGTTCCCACCTGCTTTTACCAGCGATCATTCTCGCTACCTGCATGTCTTTCTTTTCTACAATTGGATTTACGTCGCACCGACACAAATAATTCTTATGGCGACGTTGAGGAAGGATAGGGCTGGGACTGCGAAGGAAGCTGTCGTGGCCTTAATTAAGGTACATGCCCAGAATTTGCCTGGTGTGAAAATGGGGAGACCACGGAAAACCATCTTCAGGGCTGCCGACAGTTGGATTCGAACCCACTACCTCCCAGATGCAAGCTCACCGCATCGCCAAGTCGCCCGGTACCTGCATGTCTGTTATGAAAATGATACCCTGAGTCCACCCAGCTGTCACATCCGTAAAGCAATGTTGGTCTGAAAACAGATACTTTCGTTCTGGACTTGCCACCCTTCTTAGAGAATACTGTTGATCCCAACTTCGAACTAACTGCATTAGCTCCGCTTCACATTGATTCATTATCTCCGTACTGTACTACAATCCTGGGAGAATACACATCCTATATACTTGAAATGATATATCTCTTACAGCTTTGTATTCCCAAACTCACATTCAGTTTTACTACGGTCGTATTCAAGAACAGGACTTTGATCGGGTATTTTACAAAGCCTGCTTTTATAGGAAAGTCGAACTTTGCTCTAAGTCTGTTTCTCCATAGTCGACTTTGGCTGAAGTAGACTTTGCAAATTCGAGATTTTATGAACTGTATTTGACGCTGTCAGTGATAGTGCCTGTAATAGTAATAATAACAAAACAACAGGAGAGCTGCTTCTGTCCAGCAATTTTAGTTATTTCTGATCAGGTCCAGCGTATCCCATTTTTTGTGATTTTTAGGTCAACCATGCAAGGAAAAAGGATTTTCAGCTTGTGAAAACTTGACAAACTGAGGTCCTTCCCTAGCAATTAGTACTGATACACTTTTGATTATTCTGCTGACAGTTGGCTGGCTTACACTTCGTAAGTCAGCAAAAACTAGTTGAAAATTGGCTATAGGAGACTCACAAAATACTAGAACTACAACTGCAACATTGCACTTATTCATTTAATACAACCTCAATCAGTTACGTGTCAAAGGATTATCGGTACAATAAATAATTTGTCTAGCATTTCAAATTTACCCGAGGCATAATATCTTAAAGCAATTAGCAGCTGTATTTGAGAAATCGGTAGTCCTCTTAGGTTTTCCGTTATTAGTGCACCTTCGAACATCGCAAAAATGTCTCATATAGTTCGTTTATCCAATGTGTACCGAATTTTGAATTACCTATCGCTGTAGAACTCATTCGGGTTTTGCACATCCCGTATAACTCGACGAGGATGCGACTTGTGTAATCTCCAGGACACCTTCAAAATCCTCCCAAAACTGGATTATGTTTAGAATGTCTGTATTAATGCCAGATTGTGCTAAACGCCTGTAGTCTAGTATATCTTAGAACTTGAAAATAGGTGCAAATGAGTCCTCTACAGTCGACTTTGTGAAGTCAAAGTACGGACCATTGGCGAATTTGAAGCAAAATCTCGGCCAAATCCTACTTTTCGCAAGGTCTCGACTATGAATGAGAAAATGGTGACTTTGCTGGGTACCTAGTCGACTTTGCCTCGAAGTCTAGTTCTTGAATTCGACCCTTAGGCTTTATTACCTACTAACATCACTTTAGTCTTAGAAAGGACAGTTTTCATATCATACTCATTGCACCTATTTTCAACTTCCAAGATATATTAGACTACAGGCGTTTGGCACAAGCTAGCATTAAGACCAAGCCGTCGGCATAGACAATACTGCTTACTAAATTTTCACCTAACTGAATTCCTCCCTGCCACTTTATATGCTTCAGTAGATTATCCATGTAAACGACGAACGCCACATGTAAAATATTACAGCCTCGTCTAACCTCTAAGTACCTTGAACCATGAGATCATTCTACGATCAATTCTCATTGCCGCCCAATTGACAACACAAATGGTTTTCATCGCTTTTAATAATCAGCACATAATCCCATAGTCCCCCACTATAGTGAACGACATTTTCTTGATCTCTGTCATACGCCTTCCAGACCTACGAAACATAACCATAACTGCATTTCTCTCGTGGGATATTTCAGTTACCTAGTGCATACTGAATATCTGATCCTGGCAGCCCCTCTAAGGTCTGAAACCACACTGGTCTTCATCCACCTGACCACTCATCGGACGCTCCCTTTCAAAATGTCAGCGAATTCCTTACCTGGTATATGGTACAGCTCCATGGCAAAATCGATAGAGTGCTGGCCCTTGGCCACAGGGGCCCCGGGTTCGATTCCCAGCAGGGTCAGGAATTTTAACCTTAATTGGTTAATTTCGCTGGCACGCGGGCTGGGTGTATGTGTCGTCTTCATCATAATTTCATTTTCATCACGACGCGCGGATCGCCTATGGGTGTCAAATCGAAACAACCTGCACTTGGTGAGCCGAACTTGTTCTCTGACACTACCGGCACTAAAAGCCATACGCCATTTAATTTAACTGGTAAGTTATACTGTTCAATCAAATACGTTGATAGTTATTGCAATCCTTTCTGCAAATTGATAGGTATCAATAACTAATTTCATCCAATCAAAAAGTATCTTGCTAATATTGTATGTTAATCTCATTATTCTCTCTTACATCCTTTCCACTCCCTGGAACGTAATTTCACTGACATGAGCTCGGTTATTTGCGATGTCAACAAAAAGATTTCCTTATACGCTATGAAGATTTTCAAAATATTCCTTCTACCCGTCCAGTGATTCCCTGGGATCTATCAATAGTTCACCTGTTTTACCCAGAACAGTATTCATTTCCTTCTTCCGTCCCTTTCTTAAGCTGCTCTCACATCATCATTCCATCAAGATGTTCGTTTTATCAAAGTCCTTACACACAGTCGTTTTTAGGTATTCCCTTGCTGTTTTTATTGCAGCATCCCTGTATTGCACCCATTCTCTTTCTATATCCTGGGTCTGATTACTGTCCATTGTTTGTAACTTCTCACCAATCATCCCTATGCACTTCTAATTTCTTCGTCCTGGAGATTTTCTACCGTTAATCGCCTGCAGATGCGTTTCACCTTCTCTATCCTAGGTCTAGAGATACTTAGTTTAACTACAAATCCTATAGTGATCTATATAATCAACAAATCCCCAAAATACACGCCCATTCCTAGATGATTTCCTGAATTCAAAGTCGGTTCTTACATATTCTCTTATGGATCTGGTACCCCTACTCTCCCATGTGTAGCGGTGAATATACTTATGCTTGAAGAATGTATTCCTAACTGCTAATCCCGGTAACTGATGTCCCCGGTCTAAAAGGCCAAGAAAAACGTACAGATGGATTCTTCGCGCTAACCGCGTATCACCTCATAATATGCACGCCTTCGGACTGAACAGCGGTCGCTTTGTACGTCGAGGTCCATCGGGACTGTAGCATTATGAGGTTTGGTGTGTTTATCAAACTTCATGGTCAGTAAATTGAAAAGTTACGATATCAGATGAACGACGAACACTCTATAAGGATTACAGAAAGGATCGGAATCTAAAAAAACATATGAGCAGTTATATTCGGTGTGTATGAAAATAATCAAAATCTGTAATGAAAATAAAATATGTATTATCTTCTAGAAAACTCGTTTATACACCGGTGAAAAATATGACATGGCGTATGGCTTTTAGCGTCGGGAGTGTCCGAGGACATGTTCGGCTCGCCAGGTGCAGGTCTTTTGATTTGACTCCCGCAGGTGACCTGCGCGTCGTGGTGGTGGTGGTGGTGGTGGTGGTGGTGGTGGTGATGAGGATGATGAAATGATGATGAAGACGACACATATACCCAGTCCCCGTGCCGGCGAAATTAACCAATGATGGTTAAAATTCCCGACCCTTCCGGGAATCGAACCCGGGACCCCTGTTACAAAAGGCCAGCACGCTAACCAATTTAGCCATGGAGGCGGACTATACACCGGTATCACAGTGGGACATCTATAATCTTGACTGTCCAGTACCACGCACTAGATAGGAAACATAGAACTACGAATGTAGCAGCGTTATTTGAGTTAAGGTATAACAATATAAGTATATAGTGTGAAAATGGGATTCCACAGAAAACTCTTTTCAATGGTGTCGGTGGTGTTCGTTTGTTATCCAGCGCCTCCCGAAGCCAATTCTCTCCGCATTTCCAGTAACATCCAACTGTCACATTTTATGGAAAATGCTTACCACGATACTAAATACCTGTAATGGATGCATGCCAATTTATACTTTGTAACGTCAGAACATTATTAATGCTGATTTTACAATCTCCTTCATATTGCATTTCATCTCAAATACCGTGCCAGAGTAAAAATTCCTCTCATGTACTTTAAAAAACTTCGCAATGGAGATTGTAATGCATAGGATTGCAAATTTTAAAATTGCTGGCAGTTCAGAAATTATTAGTGGCAGTCGTGGATGTCAAACAGTAGGGCGAGCACTCGGAATCAATATTAGTTAGTGTGGCGGCCAATAACTAATTGTAATAAGGATAGCGCTAGCATATATTCATTAATTCTATCAGTCACATACAGTAAAATTCTAGCTGTGTCGAACACAACATGGGAACAGCAATGATATTCTCACGTCCTTGGTACATATTGATTATTCTTTCTCTAGAGGGCGTGGTTAAGCACGTAACAGGTAAAATATCACGTACAGCTACTGAATAGTGAGGGGCGTAAATAGTGCAAAGATACACACATCCTTTGAAGTCGGGGCAGGAAATGAGGGAATTTTGGTCAGCACAGTGTCTAAATCGACCTTTAATCCGGAACGAACACACCAACAGCGGAAATACCTAGCAGATTAATTAATATCTTAACTGGGAAGCGCAGAATAGCTCTGTTTTATTTTAATGGAAAATGACACCGCGATAATATTTGGGTAACTCAACAGTAAGTAGTAAACAAACTTAAAACCCAGAATATAATAAATTTTTGCACATAGAACTTAGGTAAAGACAATATGGCATGTAATGTGTCTTATTTTCCAAATTCTAAAAATTCCTATTAGAGTGCAAAGGGGTGGATGATGAGATGGAATGACGATTATATGCATCAGTGCTCATCATACAATATCAACATTTCGAAGTGATTTATAGAGAGAGTTATGCCAGAATATATTACATTTTCAATGTGATATGTCCTGTTTTAATTGCATTTTCACCTTACATTTTTGTTAATTTTAGCACAGTCACTGAGAAACTTCAATGGTAATTATTCTCAGCTGAAAGTATTTCACGGAGTTTACATTTACTTTTAAGGTCCATGAATATATTCGAGCTTTTAATACGGTTATTTTAACCATAATTTAACATTTTTGTGTACAATTTCGGAACTTTCTTCTTCGTAATGTACGTTTATAACAAATATAAAATTTCAACAATAAAAATGGAAAAAAATCGACCAAAACTTTTACAAATATGTTAATTGGTTAAGACGGTATTCGAATAGAAACCTTCTAGGAGGTGTAAGTCTAAAACTTAATATGATGTCGTTTTGAGGAGATAGGGTAGTTTGGTCAGCACAGTGCCAAATAGTCCCAATGTCGAACCTTGATACATCCAAATATCGTACCTACAGAACCACAACCGAACCATTGTGACTTCTTCTATCGAATATTCGAGAGGAAATGTCTGTGTATAACATGTTTTAATAACAATGATGATCCTCTAAAATATTCATTACGTCAAGTGGTACACTTCCTGCATTAGAGCACAATCAAAGCAGTGAGGTAGCAATTAACAAAGCACTTTGCATTACAGAAGTGCCGAAGGCACCATACGTAGCCAAAAGTAACAATTCACAGTTACGGGATTATTCTATAGTCACTCCAAGAATACATTAAGGTACTTATTATCTACCTAAATTCATTATATAATACGGGATGCTCATTAATACAGGTTCCAGAAGCACATAAGACGTCAAGTAATGTTGGTACATACATACATACATACATACATACATACATACATACATACATACATACATACATACATACATACATTATCATTATAGACTATTATGCCTTTCAGGGTCTGCAAGCAACCGTGATTTTACTAAACGTCGCCACAATCCTCTATTTGAAACTAGTGCTGTGACCTCATTTAGTTCTCTACCTCTTATCTTTAAATCGTTAGAAACTGAGTTTAACCATCGTCGTCTTGGTCTACCTCTACTTCTCTTACCGTCCATAACAGAGTCCTTTATTCTTCTAGGTTACCTATCCTCCTCCATTTGCCTTACATGACCCCACCACCGAAGCCGGTTTATGCGTACAGCATCATCCATCGAGTTCATTCCTAAATTATCCTTTATCTCCTCATTCCGAGTACCCTCTTGCCATTGTTCCCACCGGGTTTTACAAGCAATCATTCACGCTACTTTCATGTCTGTTACTTCTAACTTATGAATAAGATATCTTGAGTTCACCCAGCTTTCGCTCCAGTAAAACAAATTTGGTCTGAAAGCAGACCGATGTAAAGGTAATTTCGTCTGGGAGCTGACTTCCTTCTTACAGAATACTGTTGACCGGAACTGCGAGTTCACTGCATTAGCTTTACTAGACCGTGATTTAATCTCACTTACTGTACTACCATCCTGGGAGAACCCACAACCTAAATACTTGTAATTATCAACCTGTTCAAGCTTTGTATCACCTATCTGACTTCGATTATGTTGAATTTCTTACCTACTGACATCACTGTAGTCTTCGAAAGGCTAATTTTCATACCATACTCATTGCACCTATTTTCAAGTTCCAAGATATTACACTGCAGCCTTTCGGTACAATCTGCCATTAAGACCAAGTCGTCAGCATAGACCTATGCTTGTATTTAAATTAAATAAATTTAATCCAAGTATTTCAAGAGAAATTATACTCTGGACGAAGGTCTACGAATATTTTTTAATAATCTGTAATTTCAAATACAAATTTTGAATTTGAAATGATGAGTTAACTACTGTAAAATGCAATTAGGCAGAATTTATTTTATCATTTATAAAGTTATATACTACTACTACTACTATTACTACTACTACTACTACTACTACTACTACTTCTACTACTACTGTTTAACATCCCTTCGATTGGTAGCTTTTGAGAAAAGTGTGGGTGTTAAGAAATGTATCCCTCATGAGATATTTTAATGTAACTGAAGCCAACGACATGGTGTTGCTAATTAATTCATGCTTCTTAAAATGCTGTCGAGGTTGCGCTGTTTCTAAACTATACCCTGCATCATATCCATGCGGTCATTTAAGCATCACCCTCCTCAAGGAAGGGGAAATTTGAAGAATTCCATCGTCTCAGTTATTTCACAGTAGTCTAAACACCTTTTGTTTTACATATTAGGATGGCCATCCTAAATTTGCCCATAACTTGCTTGTTTGGATATTAGGATATCCCTTTCAAATTATTCTTCTACTTTTTCTTCTCCGTCGGGGTATTTTGCGTGGTGCTTCATAATTTCACTGACCACCTGATCCCAATCCATCCGTGGATGTCCCTTTCTAGTCTAGCCTCAAACACTTGCTTATATTTTCCTCTCGGTGTAGACCTAAATTAGTTGACTTGTGTACCAGTTACGTGCATATAGCGGTATATAAAATGCTCGGAAGTACTTGGTGTGAAACTGTATTAGATATCTCCAGCGTTGTTATCAAAACACACTAGTCCTTTTATCTATGAATGCAACACGTTGAATAAGTACGTGTGTCGAACATATTTTCCTTATAATCAAGATATATACGTACATCGTCAAGTAGAAAATGAACAAGGCTGAAGTAAAAATGTTTTCACTCAATTGAAGGAATGGTTTCTCTCAAGTAAGTATATTTACTATTATTATTATTATTATTATTATTATTATTATTATTATTATTATTATTATTATTATTATTATTATTATTATTATTATTGGCAGTTGCCTTTACTGGTGATACCTAGTGTTTACAGTGCACTATATCATCTGATATGGGCTAGATTAAATTTGTTATTTTCATTGACCTGTCTCACTCTTATCCTTGGCTTTGACAATATGAAGGTGACTGAGGTAAGAGTGATGCTAGAAATGTCATTCCTTATGCAGCCAGTCCCTGTTATGAATGGTGTGAAGATGTTGCTCATATCGTCAGTTGGTGCATGCATTTCAATGGGCTTGGCAGACTGATATGTAACAGAAACTTCTGGCTCGGAGAGGAAAGCAACAGTAAACTACGTCACTCCTCATTTCCCTCGTATGCCTCTTCAGTGATGCCTATACCATCTAAGGCAGCTGATAAGGATAAAACCAGCCATCGAGCTGAAAACACAACATAAATTATTAGCAGGTGTTGGAAAGTATAGAAAATACTGCATAGTATCTCACGCGTACGAACATTTTACACGTGTTGTTTATAGCAGGACGGAAAGAAAAGTTGAAGCTGAGTTGGAGAGAGGGCCAGTTTGGCTTCATAGGAACAAGTACAACAATCTTGACTTTACGTCTGACCTTAGAGGATCGAATTAAGGACAAGCCCACGTGCATCGGACTCGTAAATCTAGAAAAGGCATTCGTTGATAGTGATTGGACCGAGCTATTTGAGATTCTGAAGATGAACGTGATCAGATAGGGAGAAAGAACGATTATCTAGAATCTGTACAAAAGTCAGCCTGCAATGATAAAAACTGAGGGTTATGGAAAAGCAGCAGCAATCCAGAAAGGCATGAGGGAAGGCTGGAGATTGTCTCCTCTCCATTTTAATGTTTATACTGAACAGGCGGTAAAATAAATCGAAGAGGAATTTAGAAAGGGAAACACAATCCAAGGAGAGGAAATCAAAACTCTCAGATTTACCGATAATATTGCTATTTTATCTGAGGCTTTAGACGATCTGGTGAAATTGCTGAATGTTATGAACACAGAGTTGGAGAAGAACAAAATGAAAGTAAATAAATCCAAAACAAATGTAATGAAGTCGAGTCGAACGAAGTCAGGTTATGTAGAAAATATTAGATCAGGAAATGAAGTCTTGAAAGGAAGTAGATAAATATTGTTGCTTTCGTAGTAGAGTAACTATGGCAGAAATATGAAGGATATAAAATGCGGACTAGCACAAGCAATGGAAGCCTTTCTTGAGGAAATACTTTTACTCACTTCGAACATTGATATGAGAATTTAAAAATTGTTTTTGAAGACTTTTATCTGGAGGGTGGCATTGTATGGATGACAATATTTAGCTCCGACAGAAAGAAGTGTTTGAAATATTGTATTACTGAAGAAGGCTTAAGGTGAGATGGATGGATCGAATCACGAAAGAAGAGACACTAAATCGAATCGAATTACTGGGAGGAGAAGGATTTGGAAAAATTTAATCGGAAGGGATAATTATTTATAAAGGCGTGTGGCCTCCGAAGAGGCCTGATGCAGGTCTTATAAAATTATTATTATTATTATTATTATTATTATTATTATTATTATTATTATTATTATTATTATTATTATTTCTTCCCATGACCCCATCAGGGTGTGGGAAATGTGGTAGTTAGGTGGTCGTCGTGGTTTTTGTCTCTCTTGTTGTTGTTCAGCTACGATTATTCTAAAGGCACATTGGTTAGTATCATCTCAAACGCAGTGCATTTCTGGTTTAATGCTCTTTTGTGTTAAGGGTAGATAAAGATGTGTTAAGTTTACAGTAATTCTTATTTTATAATTTACCAGTTTGTCCTATAAAGCAGGTTTATGTATGTAGTTGATGTAAAGCGTAACAGTGCACTTAGATTTCCAATTCAACGAACACCACCAGAGGATGTCAATCTTAATTGTGACATCAGCATAATATCCAACTTATTTTCGAATAAGGAGTTGTTTGCTTTTTGATATCGGCTTTTTTGGTGGCCATTGTTGAATTTCACTCTTCGCCATTCACTGTAGAGGATGTAACAGAAATGTACGGCACAAATTGCAGGACACATTCCTTATACATTTATGAAGAAATTATGTCATATGGACACGGGACCGGAAACGCTTTGTTTTCATGTCACATCTCTTTTTCCCCAACTCGTAAATCGTGGGAAATACACAAGAGCATAACGTACCAGCATACCACATGCAACTCTTTCTAACAGGATATGTTCAATATGTTTGCCAAGGTCGTACTGATCACTGGAACTGTTGATGTTAGCTGTAAACAACCAATGACGTACGTCGCATGGCAAGAGGGACATATAAAACATAACGAAACACTGGCGGTGCACCTACGATAATGACACCATTACCAGACGTAGCCATGAGTGCATATTTCCAATAATTAATGAGTTGGAGAAAATGAGGTGTAACATGGAAACAAAGCGTTTCTGGACCCATGTTCATATAACGCAATTTATTCATCTACGTGTGAGGAATGTGCCCTGCAATTTGTGCCGTAATTTTTGTTACACCCTGTAGAGAAGACCAAAAGCAAATGAGGATTTCATTGCATATAGAATAATAATAATAATAATAATAATAATAATAATAATAATAATAATAATAATAATAAGTGATTAGGGCATAACCTTGGATCAACCTTGTCAACAGATTTACTCATACTACAAGTAATGAGCCTGACCTTCTCAAAACACAGAATAAAACCTAAAATGTGCTAGGGCGTCCCCAGAAATATACTGTAAAAGTCGGCAAGACATACTGAGGATTTGGTTGATACAAGAGACAGTGGACCCGGTCGCGAAAGCCAGGCAATTCGACTAAGGATATCGTCATATCGACCTCGTGGTACTTCAGTATTTACAGGTCATCTCGCTGAGCAGCAGACGTCTTAGCAAGTCAAAACCCTAATGAGATGTTGCACAATGGATTTTGTGTATCATTTATTGTATACTGTACTTAACACCTCTTTAACTGCTATCGGTCTTAAGTACACACCACAGTGACGAAATGTCTCCCTGAATAAAAGTTCTTGAACGTACGATAAATCAAATTGTATGGGTTTCAAAAATTTTTAAGGAGGCTTAAATGCCAATCCAACGTGCGGGGTGTTCATCCACGGGCGTAGCAGGAAAGCGCCTGACCAACATCACTACGCAGAAAGGCTGGTTACTTATCGTATGAGCAAATATTCTAACAGAGATATTCTTATTTAAGCACTCTTAAATGCCAACCAAGATGCTTAGGATTATATCTCAGCAAGTAAAGAACAGGAGGCTGCATGGACAGTATCGTGTTACCTAGTCATATACTATACGTGAAACTCACAGAGATCCTCGAGGCTATTCCTTCTCTACAGTTCCCTATTTGCAAGCCTCAAAGTTGCTTCAGACAGAGAAACACAAGCGTTTATATATCACTGTGGGAGACACTCCATCCCACTGCTGATGACTTTGTAGTTCAAGAACAATAAACTCGACCTGGGTGAAAGAATGTTAAGAGTGACAAGCAGGACTGGCTCTGAGCAATGGGGGAGTTTGGCGAAGTTGGAGGCTTCAAGCTGTACCGAACTTTGCATGGCCAGCACGTCCCTATAAAGAAAGCACTAATACTCTGCACGGAAGATAGACTCGCTGCGGCTTGCGCTCACTCTTCCTATATAGAGGAAAATACACAGCAGGCAACATAAGGTGAATTGAAAGCATACAAACTACAGGGAAAGACGATAAATATTTTAGATAGCAAAAGCAACGATATATGTGTATACAGATCAATGGAAGCCAAGAGGGATACAAGTATATAGACATGCATAAACGGCAGGTCAATATAATCCAAATAAAAAATACTTGAACTAATACTTCAAAAGAAATCGCCCAGCCCATATTGTTACTACAACCCCTCGAGTGTACTTTGCAAGACTGCAGATATTTGAAAAATGTGGGAGCTTCATAAAGAGATGCATATAGCTGATCACACTGACAACAAAGACACCTCTTTCTCTGCCTGTGTTAGACAGAGCTGAGACGGTAATGACGTGGGTTTGACTCCCCATTATGAAGTCGATAAATTTAGTGACGAGTTTTCTGCTTCTGGAGAGGCTTATGGCACGAAGATTGACTCAGACGGCATCGAAAGTGAGTACCAGTATAGTCAACCTGGCATAGAGCTAACTACTCTATCTCTTTTAGTCCCGAGATCACGAATAGTGCCCTTAACTTTCCACTCCTCCAAGCAAATTCATGGCCAGTACGGTTAAGTCTTTGCTTTATTACATGAAGTTTGGAGGAAATGGATTATCTCATGCCTCATACAGCAGAATTTAAGAGCATCCTACCCATTAGGAGGGAAGAACTCACGCAATGGGGCACAGGCCGTGCGAAATCACTGAATGCGTTAACATTGTAGGAGGACACAATAAAAGTAATGAAGTATACTGTGAAGGATGTCCCTACAAGGAATACTGTATCATCAAGGCACTGTCCAAATGCCTTGGGTTCATCTAGTCCCACACTCGTCTCGAGAGAATGTGAGTGCGTGGTATTTCGCTGTCATCTCTACCCACATGTTTGGATATTGACGGCTTTCATGTAAATGGACTTCCTAATCAAGTGGGAGGATGGAGGCAGAATTTGTGAAGTACCCTCATTTGCTCTTAGTGCATAACCTTTCAAGGACATTTGTCGATATTCGAGCATTCCTTCTCACATAAATAGCGCTTGCCATCTTCACCAAGACCGCTGTAGCTTCACATCAAGGCGGCCGTGGTTCTAATCGTGGTCAATGTATGAACTTAACTTGTGAGGTTGTACAAAGACAGGCTGGAGTTTAACATTCCATTTAACACCGAGGTTACAGATGGCGGAAGCCTTTACCTGTCACTACTCCAAAGTCCTTTATGTCCATATGGCCATATGGAAGCGATGGAAACTACAATTACGAGACTTATCACCCACCGTTTCTAATTTCTAATCTAAATCCTAATCTCCTAAACTTCGTCACAAGAGATCGGACGTACGAAATCTGGAAGCCTATTGGCTGGAAGTTATCCACAGTGTTCTCTGGAATTCTCTTCATTGAGCAGTCCCAGAGGCTCTAATGCCCTCTTCCTTAGTAAGGACAGGTTCGTTTGTCCAATATATCCCTCCTTCTCCATTCCCTAAATTTTGCAGTGTAAATATCTCCTCCTGTTGTTTTATATCAGGTCGTTTTTACCGCTCGCAAGGTCAGCTGTGTAGGCAAGTTCCCTAAGGGCTCGCGTCTTTTGTCCATGTTTACGCCTTCAATTCAGTGCACAGTCGACTGGCAAATACTTGTATACACATTCAGTATATGATTTATTTATTTATTTATTTATTTACTTCTCCCAGTAAATATTGTTATATATCTAGCTGCAGCTTGGCGTAGCAAATGTTATATACAGTAAATATTGTACGTTGGGCTTGCCCTGTTTCATTACGCTTTCCATATTTCTGTTTTCACCAAGCGAGCTGGCTGCCGTGTAGCTATAAACTTGCATTTAACAAATGGTGGGGTCGAAGTGGCAACAATGAGGATGGTTTTTCGTTTTTCCCCACTTTTACACCAGAAAAATTCTGAGATTGTGCCTTAGTTTAAGGCCACGGCTCCTTCATATCCTTATCACATCGTTGCCGAAAACCTGTATGAGTTACAATGCCACTAAACCACTAGTAAAAATATGTTTTTAAAACACTTGTTTAACGTCGCACTAAAACATCGAAGGTTTTCGGCGACGGAGTGATGGATGCAAAACGTCATGGTTGCATGCTGAGAAAACGTTAAGCCACTGCAGTTAAACTGTGGATTGGTAAGAAAGCAGCCAGTTCAGATGCGATACAATACGCGTCAAATATTCAGCTTTGAGGTCCGAACATTAAGTTTCGTAAAACATGCATTGATATCCCGTATACAATAAGGCTAAATGTGCTCAGAAATGTCCAATATATGCCTAATTCGAACAAATAGCCAAAACGGTAGACGAAAAAACTGAACCCTGCTAACAAGTAACCAAATGCTCCACGTCCATTTGAAAGCTCGTTTGGCTTTCATCAGGAAAATGGCAACGTCCTTTCAAAAGGACGCTCAGCATTTATTTTTTATTATTAAAAGCAGCAGTCATTTACTTTCATAATTTCCCAATATAGCTAGTTAAAGACTTACTATTTTTTTAAATAAACAGCCTCGTTTATCTTCAAGGCCATTGTTTTAGTATATCAGTCCAATCAACAGGCATATTTATTGGCGCGCTTTACTTGGCGCGGCAACAACAGTAACAGTCTCGCTGTGCACATTATCTGCTCTGTGTCTAGTTGCTCTCGACCTTTTACTTGTTCATTTATTGCTGTGAAAGTGATTATATATCCATTGTACTTGACAAAACATAAGTGTGCTTGAGAGGTCCAGGAAAATATACTCGTACTGTATTTATTATTATTATTATTATTATTATTATTATTATTATTATTATTATTATTATTATTATTATTATTATTATTATTATTATTATTATTATTTACAGTATGTTATGTGTCATTTAAAAGAAGTTTGTAGCGTATTTCGTAAGTATTGACATATAAACCAAACTGGTGTAATTAGACTTGTATTTTTGGCTCATTTGGATGTGTAAATTGCCTAATTCTTTTTACAACAGATTTATTTCAGGTACAAAATGAATAAAATTTTCAATATAGTTTCATCACAGGTTGTACAATTCAATAAATACACTGACTGACAGAGCAAATGCAACACCAAGAAGGAGTGGTCAGAACTTTATGCCAATTGCAGGGTAGACTGACGTCACTGAGGTATGCTCATGATGTGAAATGCGCCGCTGTGCTGCGCACGTAGCGAACGATAAATGGGACACGGCGTTGGCGAATGGCCCACTTCGTACCGTGATTTCTCAGCCGACAGTCATTGTAGAACGTGTTGTCGTGTGCCACAGGACACGTGTATAGCTAAGAATGCCAGGCCGCCGTCAACGGAGGCATTTCCAGCAGACAGACGACTTTACGAGGGGTATGGTGATCGGACTGAGAAGGGCAGGTTGGTCGCTTCGTCAAATCGCAGCCGATACCCATAGGGATGTGTCCACGGTGCAGCGCCTGTGGCGAAGATGGTTGGCGCAGGGACATGTGGCACGTGCGAGGGGTCCAGGCGCAGCCCGAGTGACGTCAGCACGCGAGGATCGGCGCATCCGCCGCCAAGCGGTGGCAGCCCCGCACGCCACGTCAACCGCCATTCTTCAGCATGTGCAAGACACCCTGACTGTTCCAATATCGACCAGAACAATTTCCGTCGATTGGTTGAAGGAGGCCTGCACTCCCGGCGTCCGCTCAGAAGACTACCATTGACTCCACAGCATAGACGTGCACGCCTGGCATGGTGCCGGGCTAGAGCGACTTGGATGAGGGAATGGCGGAACGTCGTGTTCTCCGATGAGTCACGCTTCTGTTCTGTCAGTGATAGTCACCGCAGACGAGTGTGGCGTCGGCGTGGAGAAAGGTCAAATCCGGCAGTAACTGTGGAGCGCCCTACCGCTAGACAACGCGGCATCATGGTTTGGGGCGCTATTGCGTATGATTCCACGTCACCTCTAGTGCGTATTCAAGGCACGTTAAATGCCCACCGCTACGTGCAGCATGTGCTGCGGCCGGTGGCACTCCCGTACCTTCAGGGGCTGCCCAATGCTCTGTTTCTGCAGGATAATGCCCGCCCACACACTGCTCGCATCTCCCAACAGGCTCTACGAGGTGTACAGATGCTTCCGTGGCCAGCGTACTCTCCGGATCTCTCACCAATCGAACACGTGTGGGATCTCATTGGACGCCGTTTGCAAACTCTGCCCCAGCCTCGTACGGACGACCAACTGTGGCAAATGGTTGACAGAGAATGGAGAACCATCCCTCAGGACACCATCCGCACTCTTATTGACTCTGTACCTCGACGTGTTTCTGCGTGCATCGCCGCTCGCGGTGGTCCTACATCCTACTGAGTCGATGCCGTGCGCATTGTGTAACCTGCATATCGGTTTGAAATAAACATCAATTATTCGTCCGTGCCGTCTCTGTTTTTTTCCCAACTTTCATCCCTTTCGAACCACTCCTTCTTGGTGTTGCATTTGCTCTGTCTGTCAGTCAGTGTATGTTCCTGATGCACAAACATATCTTTGTTCTAACTAAATTGTGCCGCTAAACTTTTGTTATGTTATATTTTTAAATAATATTTTTGGGTTTTGGCTGCCAAATGTTTACTTGCTACTTGCTTTACGTCGCACCGACAGAGACAGGTCTTATGGCGACGATGGGACAGGAAAGTGCTAGGAGTGGGAAGGAAGCAGCCGTGGCCTTAATTAAGGTACAGCCCCAGCATTTGCCTGGTGTGAAAATGGGAAACCACGGAAAACCATTTTCAGGGCTGCCGACAGTGGGGTTCGAACCTACTATCTCCCGAATACTGGATACTGGTCGCACTTAAGCGACTGTAGCTATCGAGCTCGGTCAAATGTTTACTAATGGCCATAAATGAACTGAGTAAGGTTTAATCCGTATAGGAAATCACATTAGTAAAAAAATAACTAAAACTTCAAGTTTCTACCTACAATAACAGCTGAACTGTGAGTGATCAAACAAAAGCTTGCAAAAAACGTAAACTGGCATTGGCGCTCAAAAGATTAAATTGGCATATCTGATTCTTTCTTCCTTTCTCTTTTCTCTTTCCTGTCTTTTCTTCTAGTTCTTATCATCTGGTTTTCCTTAAAAACACTTTTGTTTTTTTGCTTTTTGTTTTCCTATCCGAAACATGAATTAACAATGTTTAATTTGGTGGTGGTTTTTCTTGTGGTGGTGATGGTGGTGGTAGTTATTGCTCCGAGATAAAATTCAACTGAGCAAATATTTAAGGTAGTTTCTCCAACCTTAAAAATGCTACCTTCTTCATCTACCGCTTTTTCCGCACACTGTGGAGTCAAGGGGGCGAGCTTCGGCTCACATGTGGATTTGGCCCTGTTTTAAGGCCAGATACCCTTCCTGAAGCCAAACCTACGGAGGGATATAATCACTAATGCGTGTTTCTGTGGTGAATGGTAGTGTGGTGCGTGCTTGAATCTGAAGAGGATAGTGTTGGGACAAACACAAACACCCAGTCCCCAAGCCAGAAGAATTCATTAGACGCGATTAATATCGCCGAACCATCCGGAAATCGTACCCGGGACCTTCCGAACACAAGGCCTCAACGCTGACCATTCAGCCAAGGTGTCGGACAACTTCAAAAAAGTTAGTAAGTCCTTCCAGCAGAGGTAAGTGTAATCTGTCAGTTTTAATAGATTTCTACAATGACTTATGAAACGTGATAGGTTAGAAGCCACTAGCTACGTATCCTGGGAATCTGTGACACACACTAGTACATGTGCACACAAAGCCATTCATGCCGTTTTTTTTAAGTGCAGTAAAGAGTTTAAAATTCTTAAACGTTGTATGTATGTTGGGTATTCAGCCCGAAGGCTAATTTGATCCTCTGCAGCTCCGCCAACAGCTGTCATAAATAGCCTAGGCGTCACTGAAGAGGCGTACTAGGGAAATGAGGAGTGAGGTAGTTTCCCGTTGCTTTCCTCACCGAGCCAGCCGTTGCTATTACATATCAGTCTGCCAAGCCCACTGAAATGCATGCACCAACTGACCCTATGAGCGATATGTTCACACCATTCATAGCAGGGACTGGCTGCATAAGAAATGGTATTACTAGCATCACTCATACCTCAGTCACTTTCATATTGTCAAAGCCAAGGACGAGACTGAGACAGGTCAATGAAAGTAACAAATTTGATATAGCCCATACCAGAAGACATAGTGCACTGTAAACACTACATCTCGCCAGTAAAGGCATTCTTAAACGTTTTACATGTGTATTTTCACGGTGTAATAAGTTATTTTTGGTGTAATTTGAAGGACGTGAGGCCGAAATATTTGCATGCGGATCAAATAGAAATGAATCCTGATGAATTGTTATCGATACGCATGGTCGGGTTTTCGTCGAAAATATTTACATCATTCTCTTCTTCAGCAAAAAATAGGTTACAAATGCGTGTATGATAGTCAATCTTTCAGGTCTAATAACATTTTGAATCTAAGTATGCGGGCATTCACCGTAGTCATTGGTGAACTTTCAAGCACAAGAAGAGCTACCACCTCAGTAACAAGAAAGAGAGAATCGAAAACCATGCGATAAATCAGGAAAAACGAAACATTATAGAGGAGATTGCGTAACTCGCAAACGAAGACAATCTCCTTAATGTGATCACCACTCTCAGCAGAAAAATAGCATTTATTCTGGAGTAGTAAAATCCATATTCATTAACTCTATTTTCGAAGAATAATTCGTCTCTGTTCGGGCAAAAGGTCGTATCTCCCAATGCTCTTCGTATCAATTATTTTCCTTAAGACTTGTCACGCCTCCCTGCCATATTCGCTGTGTTCATTTTCCTATGCTTACGTGTAATGGAAACTGAATCTTACCGTAACGCACTCTAGGATGTTTGCACGACTTATTTACGCACTCTAACAGTATAATCCCCGTGGTGTAGGTGTAGCATGCTTGCCTCTTACCCGGAGGGCCCGGGTTCGATTCCCGGCCAGGTCAGGGATTTTACCTGGACCTGAGGGCTGGTTCGAGGTCCACTCCGCCTACATGATTAGAATTGAGGAGCTAACTGACGGTGAGATAGCGGCCACGGTCTAGAAAGCCAAGGATAACGGCCGAGAGGATTCGTCGAGCTGACCGCACCACACCTCGTAATCTGCAGGCCTGCGGGCTGAGCAGCGGTCGCTTGGTAGGCCAAGGGCTTTCAAGGGCTGTAGTGCCATGGGGTTTGGAAACAGTATAATGTACGGAAGTTGCATTTTCCTTTACATGTCAGCATGGACCGCATATCCATATGTGGCTGGGAGGCATGACCAGTCTTAAGTACGATAATGGAAGGATAAGCATTGTGAGATATGACCTTTTTTGCCCGAACAGTCACGAATTAAGGTAGTTTCTCCAACTTTCAATGTGTTATCTGCTTAACCAAATACCGATTACTTTACGTCTTACGAAATAACTGAGAAATTGCACCATCTATACATCCCAAGTTCCAATCCCAGGTCTGATAAGGGTCACCTTGATAACTTAATCCTCAGACCCTCTTGAGTTTAACAGATACTTTTTCACCAAAAGCCACGCGTTATTATTCCCATTGAAAGGGCGGTAGAACACTTGTATTCTTGATTAATGTAAGGAACGTGGAATATCGTGGCTGTAGCTGTAGGTAATATGAGTAAAACATCAGCTTTCAATTTCGTCAAAGCACCTCATTCTCTCAATTAAGACTTTATTTCGTGGCCCGGCCAGCCGGGCATGAATTTTTTTTTTTTGCTAGGGGCTTTACGTCGCACCGACACAGATAGGTCTTATGGCGACGATGGGATAGGAAAGGCCTAGGAGTTGGAAGGAAGCGGCCGTGGCCTTAATTAAGGTACAGCCCCAGCATTTGCCTGGTGTGAAAATGGGAAACAACGGAAAACCATTTTCAGGGCTGCCGATAGTGGGATTCGAACCTACTATCTCCCGGATGCAAGCTCACAGCCGCGCGCCTCTACACGCACGGCCAACTCGCCCGGTCATGAAAAAATTACGCTAACCCCCAGACTACGGCAGCGCAGGCAGTAGACATACAGTGAGGGGTTACGTGTATATTTTCTTTTGCTAGGATATTTTATTTTGCTAGTGGTTTAGCGTCGCACTAACACATCGAATTTTTTATACATATTTATTTATCAAATGTGCCAATTACAGATTTTTTAATGTTACATCTTCAATGAAATGTTGAAATTTCTGTACGGACTGGATTATCACTCCTAGGCTATTTACATTTTACTTGTTATCGATTGTCATTCAAATGTTAGACATACCTAGGAAGTCATAAACATATCAGATGTAAGGCTTTTCGGGCGTTTGCTGCATTAACCAGCGTTTCGTCTTAGGTCTGACACTAGACTCGTCAGAGTGGGATGTGTCAGACTCTACCCACTGACGCTGGGTGTATGCAGGTGATCTTATCAGAAGCCTATATATGAGGCACAGTCTGATAACTGCATACGGGAGATAAATCTCCACAATGGAATTATTGACCGCCTAGCAATTCCGAATGGAAAATTCTAAATTCCCATGGAGGGAATTAGATGTTTTTCACCAATAGAGCATGTCAAAAACATATGAGATGTAATAGCAAACGCCTGAAAAGCCTTACATCTGCTGACCACCTGATGGGGCCTCCACGTCCGATCCATCGACCGGGGAATATCTCATTTAAGACTTGCCGGACCACAATCGAATAGTGGGCAGAATAACCGTCGAGCTGGAACCACATATCCTGTCGTATGTTAAGGGGTACGTTTCCCAGGAGAACAGGGCGGACAAGACCTTCCCCTCACACTGCGATTGCATGACAAAATCCACATTTTCAAACACTAAGTCTACTCCAGAACAGTAATGCTTATACGGTCGCACTTTTAGTAATGCATCTTATTGTTCAGGTTCCTCTCCATACGTACGTGATTAAGACACTTGAAGGGGTACAGAGAATAGTTGTTATTTCATTTCCGGGGCTTGGACATCGTGGTCGTGTAGCCCCATGTGCTTGGGTGTGTGTGTGTACTGTATATGTGTCAGGATGTGTCTGATAACCTGTGTTACTGTGGTGTCTGTAGTAGTGTACTGTATTTGTAATTCAGGTGAGGAATTGGGACGGAGGCGGCCGTTGTAGTAAGTAAGGAACCATCCCGACATTTGCCTGGAGTAACAGTGGGTAACCACACAAACACTTCCAGGATAGGTGAGATTGGTACCGAACCCACCTCTTCTCCGTTTTGCCTCACCGAGCTGAGTGTACCTCGTTCCAGCCCACCAACCAGAATTAAATGGCTTATCAGAGCCGAGAATTTAACCCGGACCACCGCGGAGACAGCTACGAATGCTAGCCGCTACACGTGATTAAAAAACTCGACAGACTGCTCTGCATTCACGAGAGCGCAGGTTCGAGTCCTGCTTCACCCAACATGGAAGTGATTTGCATGGAGTCCCATGTTCAACACCAAGCAAATACCGGATAGGTATCTTTGGGATAGGCCACGACCGACGTCCTTTCCAAATCCTTCCCATTCCTATACGTAGGGAAAGACGCTAAACTGAGCGCAGCCTATTACACATGGATGTCAAAACGAAACGAAACAAAACAATGAATCTCTTTTTCCCGTAGTGTGTTTACCAGTCATTCAATAACTTTGCACACCCAGGGTATGTTACGGTATCAATCAATCAATCAATCAATCAATCAATCAATCAATCAATCAATCAATCAATCAATCAATCAATCAATCAATCAATCAATCAATCAATCAATCAATCAATCAATCAATCAATCAATCAATCAATCAATCAATCAATCAATCAATCAATCAATCAATCAATCAATCAATCAATCAATCAATCAATCAATCAATCAATCAATCAATCAATCAATCAATCAATCAATCAATCAATCAATCAATCAATCAATCAATCAATCAATCAATCAATCAATCAATCAATCAATCAATCAATCAATCAATCAATCAATCAATCAATCAATCAATCAATCAATCAATCAATCAATCAATCAATCAATCAATCAATCAATCAATCAATCAATCAATCAATCAATCAATCAATCAATCAATCAATCAATCAATCAATCAATCAATCAATCAATCAATCAATCAATCAATCAATCAATCAATCAATCAATCAATCAATCAATCAATCAATCAATCAATCAATCAATCAATCAATCAATCAATCAATCAATCAATCAATCAATCAATCAATCAATCAATCAATCAATCAATCAATCAATCAATCAATCAATCAATCAATCAATCAATCAATCAATCAATCAATCAATCAATCAATCAATCAATCAATCAATCAATCAATCAATCAATCAATCAATCAATCAATCAATCAATCAATCAATCAATCAATCAATCAATCAATCAATCAATCAATCAATCAATCAATCAATCAATCAATCAATCAATCAATCAATCAATCAATCAATCAATCAATCAATCAATCAATCAATCAATCAATCAATCAATCAATCAATCAATCAATCAATCAATCAATCAATCAATCAATCAATCAATCAATCAATCAATCAATCAATCAATCAATCAATCAATCAATCAATCAATCAATCAATCAATCAATCAATCAATCAATCAATCAATCAATCAATCAATCAATCAATCAATCAATCAATCAATCAATCAATCAATCAATCAATCAATCAATCAATCAATCAATCAATCAATCAATCAATCAATCAATCAATCAATCAATCAATCAATCAATCAATCAATCAATCAATCAATCAATCAATCAATCAATCAATCAATCAATCAATCAATCAATCAATCAATCAATCAATCAATCAATCAATCAATCAATCAATCAATCAATCAATCAATCAATCAATCAATCCTGATATGCATTTAGGGCAGTCACCCAGGTGGCAGATTCTCCATCTGTTGTTTTCCTAGCCTCGGTATATCACATTATGTTTACAATACAAGCCTGGTATCCGTTCTGAGGCTGAACTCACTCCCAGGAAACTGCTTGCGCGTCAGTATGTCCTTGCCCGACTGCACGCCGTCTAATGCGGCATGTGAAACCACGCATGCTGTTCTTATTTATATCTCAAAAGGTACTTGTCCTATTTTGAAAATACTTACATATTTGAACTTATACGCAGTTGAACCTTGAGTCCAGCTGTATAAATGTGTGACTTTCCGTTAAAAAATATGGAATTAGTATCAATATCTCGGTAATTAATCACCTCATGAGACTAAGTAGCACGTTATTTTACAAGACCCTGATTACCATTTACGAATATGAAAACAGAATACCGATATCTTTAACGGTTTAGAAGTTATTTCCGTGTAACATGTTAGGTGAATAACCCTATATATATCTTGACACTGTATAAATTTCAATTTTAGTTGGTGATGAATTACTGTTGAAGTTGACTGTTCCCACTGTTAGAGTGAGGGTCATGACACTACAACAGAGAGAAAAAGAGAATGCAGTCCACATATTGATATTCTGTAAAACTATTTCTTCTTAGACGGGGGAGTTAATCCGTGCTTACTCGTCCCTGTCTTATACGGATGGTTTCGTTGTTTACTAGCTAACTTGCCTACTTTTTGCTGACCGGAGGTTACATTTTGTTACTTTAAGCGATATTTCTGCTACTGGGTCCTCCCTCCGAAATTCTTCCTCCTGTAGCTCCATTTGACTACTCCACGATTCGAGATTGTGAGGATTCTGTTCAGTATTCACGGACCTATCTGTATCAGACGAAGATAAAGTACTCTCCGGAGGGTGCAGGCTCTCAGTTTCTGACCTTGTCAAAGGCTGAAGAGTGATGACCATTGTAACAAGTTGTTGGTATTCCTGTCTCAGTGTGTTTGTGATCACTTTATTTTCTTATAAGGTTCCTTGATCTTATACGTGTATGTCCCTGGTATCTAATGTTTCTTCTACTGATATGGTATCTCAACTGCCATTTGAATCTAATGTAAGATGGTCCACTGCAGGTGTGTTAGCTGTATCCTGTTAACTGGCAATTAACAGTGGTGTGTTTACTATGCCATGTGTTCTAACTTATTGTCATGACTTGTGCCAGGTGTTGTAGATTTGACGTTGCTGTCTATGCTCCTTTCCACTGCACCGTTCGATACCCTGTTCTGTACGGACGTTGGTTTGTTTACATCCTTGAGAGCGGATTCTGTATCTGACCGTGGACTGTCGAACGAGGGAGGTTTGAATAGATCACTCAGTGTGGGGTGTGATCTAGATGCCGTTGTTCTTTTGGTGTTAGTAAATCTAGTGGGACAATTAGTCCGAGTATGAGAAGACCTTCCACATGGAAAACAGTGTTGCTCCTGTCCGGTATAGGTTACATATGCCTCATAACTCGCTACATTGAAGGTTGAAGGAATATGTTTTTCAACTGATATCTTAAGTACTCTTATTCTTGTATCAACTTGATAGCGATATCTATTTGACCACTTCTCGTCTTCTATCTCTTGTAGTTTGCCATAATTCTGAAGAACGTACTGCACCCGCTCGTTCGGTACTTCCGGCGGTATATTCATTAATATTGTACAGCGGTAAGTTCTATTTCACCGGACATGATTGTAACCGTCACTGAATCGCCATTCATTGGTGTAAGAGAGTGTGTAACTCTAAAGGAATATAAGTAATTCTGGTAGCTTCTGTCATTATAAAACCGGGCGAGTTGGCCGTGCGCGTAGAGGCGCGCGGCTGTGAGCTTGCATCCGGGAGATAGTAGGTTCGAATCCCACTATCGGCAGCCCTGAAGATGGTTTTCCGTGGTTTCCCATTTTCACACCAGGCAAATGCTGGGGCTGTACCTTAATTAAGGCCACGGCCACTTCCTTCCAACTCCTAGGCCTTTCCTATCCCATCGTCGCCATAAGACCTATCTGTGTCGGTGCGACGTAAAGACCCTAGCAAAAAAAAATGTCATTATAAAATTTGAGACAGTTCACCGTCACAAACGTTTAGAACGTCTTCTATCCACTGGTGAATTTCATGGGCTGTTGGTCTCTGTTGCTCCTTTCCGAATACAACTTTCAGTGTGTTTTGCCGTGTAATTTTGGATACCATTTTGCCTAACTGTACTCGTTCAATAACTTCAAGCTCAAGTAAACAAACGGTCACACTACCGTCCTCGGCAAGTTAGCAGCGGACCGGCCAGACAACCTGCTTGGCCGGCTGTACAAGCAAGAGCGAATATTTTCGGCGACGCGATTGGGAAGGTAGGGACTTTGGCCTTAATTAGTGCATACCCCCAGCAGTTACCTGGTGTGAGAATGGGTAACAACAGATAACCATTTTCACGGCTGCGGACGGTGGGATTCGAACCTACCATCTACCGAATGAAAGCTCAGAGCTACGCGACGCTAACCCCGTAGCCAACTCACTCGGTTCTAGGGATTTACCATTCCACTCACATACATAAACATGTTTTCAGAAACGATGTTATAGTAGAGAACTACAACTATGAAGGAAGCGCCATTGGCTTTAATTAAGGTAGAGGCCCAGCATTTGCATGGCGTGAAATTGAGCAAACCCTGGAAAACCATTTTCATCGCTACCGACAATGGGGTTTGAAACTACAACCTGCTGAATGCAAGCTTACGACTACAGAGCCCTTACTACGTAGCCAGCTCGCTTGATGGCTAAGAGCAAATGATCACCCTGTTCATAATTATCGAATGGCACTTAAGGGTAAACGCCATAACTGACAACGATACCGTGACACAATCCCTTGAAAGAAATGTATTAATACTAGGAGCAAAGAATAGTGTGTGTGTGTGTGTGTGTGTGTGTGTGTGTGTGTGTGTGTGTGTGTGTGTAATTATGATCGCTATTGCAGGGGAAAGTCGGAAGGATAGTTAAAAAGTTCGTGCGTCTTTCATCAGATTTTAATGGTTCCACACTTCATATTCCACTCCGAATGCTTAACGATTATTTGTATCTATTTCATACCGTCAGGTCATGCAGACCCATTAAAAACTTACCAGTTCTCAAATCCTTTCACTAGAGCGACCTGCACAGTAGAAGCCTTAGTTGGTGGCGATGGGAGAAGCCCGGAGTGTCGATATCCTTAATGACGGCCGCCACCACAGGTCGAACATTCTGGACGAGGCCATTGTATTACCTCCTTTAAAGGAACGTCAGGAAGCACCTAATGGACAGTGGCTTCCGCAGCCTTCAGTCCGAAACCCTGGAAACATGGATGTTATCAACTACGCAACAAGGTAAAACAAATTCCCCCAGGAAATCTAAGACCATAATTTTCCTTTCAGTACATCAGCTCCTTTAATACGTAGGCTACAAAGGAAAACATTAATGGAAGTGTATGTCTGATGTTTAAAGTAGACATTGACTTAATCAACACAACTACATTTCTTGATTTCAGCTCGTAACAAAGTCCTGATGATCTCGTATAAATGCTCTATAAATCACTAATCACTCTTAGATCTACTCGTAATCGTAACTAGGTGTCAAGGTACTCGTATAGTTATTCCTAAGCATCAATCACAACATTTGAAGTAGGAGAAGAATTGTACGATGTACGTCTGTAGACAACGCTTTTAATGTTACAGATTATTAAAGTAGATCATTTGGAGTGGTTTTACTATAAGCAAACGAGCAAACTGACAGTCTTACGTCGCGTCTGATTCCATGATCGTAGCCACGGAATCTTCAGTTTTATGCGGAATTCGAACAACAAGTAACCACTTTAAAAGTCACCTGTGCATAAACTGGGATTTAAAATGCGGCCACAGTAGTTGTATTTGTTCCATCTATCAATCCCTTTATTTACGAAACAAAATTTTTCTGCACGCTGTATATTATGTAAATCTGGTTATAAATGCTAATACAATTAAGCAGTACTTCAGCCAAACATCAAAATGAAATGTAAGAGGCAGTACATATAGTTAATTTTATTTACGATTTGTTTTACTTCACACTGACACAGATAGGTCTTATGACTACGATTAGGTAGGAAAGGGCTAGGAGTGGGGAGCTAACGACGTAGCCTTAATTAAGGTACAGATTACAGATCCAGCAATTGCCTGGTGCGAGAGAAGGAAATCACAGAATACCAACTTCAGGCCTGCCGACAGTGGGGTTAGAATCTACTATCTCCCGAATGCAAACTGATAGGTACATCACCCAATCCGCACAACCAATTGCTCGATGTATGTATGCTCAGTCTTCAGCCCTAAGGCTGGTTGGATCCTCAACAGCTCTGCCATCAGCTGTCATAGATGGCCTAGGCATCACTGAAGAGGCGTGCTAGGGAAATGAGGAGTGAGGTAGTTTCCCGTTACTTTCCTCAACGAGCCAGAGGTTGCTATTACATATCAGTCTGCCAAGCCCACTGAAATGCATGCACCAACCGACCCTATGAGCAACATTTTCACACCATTCATAGCAGGGACTGGCTGCAGAAGGAATGGCATTACTAGCATCGCTCATACCTCAGTCACTTTCGTATTGTCAAAGCCAAGGATAAGACAGAGACAGATCAATGAAAGTAACAAAATTGCTCTAGCCCATACCAGAAGACATAGTGCACTGTAAACACTAGGTTCTGCCAGAAAGACGTAATTGCTCGATAATAATAATAATAATAATAATAATAATAATAATAATAATAATAATAATAGTAATAGTAAATTTTCCTTCAAGCCAACGATACGGAGTCTCTGCATTTCAACGCCCTCTAATAATGGCAAGCTACACAGAGATCAAACCTGCAGTTTTGGAAACAGAAGGCAGTGACTAACCAACTGCGCCTCTTAGGTCGACTCAGGAAGGATTATCAGATAGGAAAACTGGACGTATCAGAGTGAATCAGAATGATGTCGTAAGGTGTCTAAATCGGCACTTGGGTACAAGTAGTGCTAAGGACTTGCTTTGCACCTGTTGTCAACGTCTGTGACTTTCGGGTCCGAAGACCTCGAGAGTCAGTGCCCCCCTAACGAATGTTCTTCATAGCTAAACCAAGTTGCCTTTCTACTCAAATTGTAAGAAATTGGTTGTCACATTATGTCGATTTCCACTCTCGATGACCTTAGTTGGGGCCAAATGCTCCACTGCGATAATATTAGGCATGCTATATACGAAGAATGACATTATGCAGCATTGGTTGGAAACAATGTATGCAACAATATAATTAATTGGCATACATACATATAAACAATCGTGGCACCTGAAAAAACAGCTAGGTGACGCTGTTGTCGTAGAAATACTCATCCGCAGGACATACAGCGATGAGTCAGTGAATTATGTTCAGCCCGACCCAGGAATATATAGCGGGGAGAATAACACGTGAACACTGCTTGCACGGCAAGTATGGTATATACAGGGCAGGTCTACAGGCTTACTGTTAGTAGTGTCTCCGGCGTCAGAATGCGAAAAGCGGCCGATCTCTCCGCGTTCGGCAGAGGGCAAATTGTGATGGCAGGGCGCCTTGGTACCAGCATCTCTGAAACGGCACTGCTTGTGGGCTGCTCCCATGTCGCTGTTGTGAACACGTACAGAAAAAGGTTCAACGATGAGCACATATCAACGCGTCGTCCATCCGTGTGTAGACTGCGCCTCCTTGATCACAAAAGCTATCGGATTCAGTGCATAGGTGGGCACAAAGTCGTAGCCACTGAACTGTAGATGATTAGAAAAAAGGTCGCCTGGTCAGTTGAACCCAGATTCCTGGTTCATCACGTCGACAGGCAAGCGCCTGTACGCCGGTTTCCATCGGAGGCTGTGGCACGTGGTTGTACGGTCGGGTCGAGACAGGCTGATGCCAGGACCATGTGGCGGTCTGGGATGTGTCGCCTCAGTGAGGCAATGCGAGACGTTATCAGCCTCAGATCACTGGGTTGGTCTTCTGTTGGCCAGGTAAAATCCTTTCTGATCAGGCTTAATTCGTGCTATTGCCACATAATAATACTATACTAATAATGAAAGATGATACCAAAGCCGTCATTCTAATAGCTGATCGGCTCCACGGTTAAATGATTAGCGTGCTGGCCTTTGGTCACAGGAGTTCCGGGTTCGATTCCCGGCAGGGTCGGGAAACCCTTTATAGCTTGGTGGGACATATGTGGAACACTTCCGAATTTCTTTGAACACATGAATCTGGTGCTGCTATCTACTGGAAGACTTGTATATTGATGACACATGGAAGTTATACACGAACATTCACTGTAGATCGTGGTGGCAGCGCCTGACCACTGTGGAACAGCTGATTCACCAGAGTATGGAGGCTACACAAGTCTGTTTTGGCACAAATTGGTTATTATCTGGCGTTCATTATGGATGAAGTGATTATATTCAATATCACTGTGTTGAATAATGTTTCTGAAGTAAAATGAACCAGAGTTTGATAATCAAGTGTTATATAAATAATTTCAATGGCAGTTTCTTCAAGTGTTCCTTATGTGGAACACTAACCTCAGTGTGAGTGGACTTCTTACCCTAACCTCAAAATTCGTACTATAATTGAGCAAAATATTATCGCAAAACTTCTTCATTTAGTAAACATATGTTAATTTTGTTGATATATTTATCCATACAAATCAAGTAGTATTTATACTCATTCATAAATGTAAGAAATAATTACTATAGTGAATTGGTGGACAAAAACAGGTTGCAACTTGATGGTGTTTACTTTCTGAACTTGCGATGTTTCCTAATGTATTTTCTCTTAAAAATGCCATTGACGTATTGTTAATTAATTAAGAATAGTATTCAGGCGAGTATAATTCAAGAAATTTATACAAATTGCTTGCCTTCCAGAGATTGCGGGAGGAAGACATTTTGCGCTACCTGCATGGCTTACCAGATGATCCAACTTCTTCTGATGTCGAAGGAGATGATTGGGAAGATAATTAAACTCTATCAAGTGGCAATTCTTCCCTGTTGCATGCAAGTGGTTCCGTTGTGTCATTGATTTCTATTCATCCCGGAAGAAAAGTGGAGTCAAATCTCAGTTTATGGTACGAAAAAAGCTTGGTCATGTAGGGGTTCCTGATGAAGTTCGACTCCAAAATGTGGGCAACCATGTTCCCAAGCAATCTGAGACAAGAAGGAAGTGCAGAATGTGCAGCACAAAAGAGAAACAGAAGAAAACTAAAATATTATACAAAGCCTGCAATGAACCCTTGTGTGCCAGCCCATGCTTTGCACATTTTCATAATCTGTAAGACGCCTCACTATCAAAGACCAGGTGTATTTTCAACTTTGCTGCCCTCCTACTAAGAAGAAAAGTGATTTGTAACATTGCAATTGTAGACTCTGTATTTCTAGTATAAGGGTATTTTATAGCAATGTTCCATTTGCTAGAATAATTTTGCTTCACATCCTTGTTTGCAAATTGAAGTCAGTTTTATTTGATGGTACTTAGTATTTTGTAATTTTCTTTCTTATTTTTCAGCTTTTTTTACTGGTAATAAATTCATTTTGAAAGTATGATATGTTACATTGTTTATTTGAAAACTATTCCCAAAAATTTTTGAACTCGTAAAATACAACCATGCCTATGTCACGTTTGGTGGGACATATGTGTCCCACTTCAAATATTTGTTGGAATTGACCATCCAAAATTTTGAAAACCATGTTTTGTCAAGAAAGGACCTTCTGAGGAGCTAAAAACTGCAAAAAATATTTAATTACACCTATCATAGAATTTTGAACTTTAAAGGGTTAAACCATCATTGGTTAATTTCTCTGGCGAAGGGGCTGGGTGTATCATCATCATCATTTCATCCTCATCACGACGTGCAGGTTGGGAGTCAAATCAAAAGACCTGCACCTGTCGAGCCGAACATGTCCTCGGACATTTCCGGCACTAAAAGTCACACGCCATTTCATTTCATTCTGTTTAAAAAATGTTTTCGTAAACGTACAGCATATAATTTTGCTTGTATATAGTTACAGAGCAGTAACCGCAAGATCAGTGACTTCAAACACTCGAACATTTCTCAGTTATTTTACGCGTATTGTTGTTTTCCTTTAAACGAATTCAGTTCCATACAGACCCTTGATAGAAAATACACGTAATGTTTAATACAATGATGCTTAATACTTCGTTTAAAAAATACACCATCTTGTCTCTTTAAAACAACTAGTTTCTGTATTAACTTGGGTAGGTAAGGGTTATTCTGCCCGAAGGCAGGTCCGAACCTCCGCAGAGGTGTTCCTGAGCCGGAGTTTACGTGCGGTAGGGTGGCCAGTTCCTTTCCGCTCCTCCATTCCCTTACCCCCCACCAACAGCGCGTGGCAACCCATCCAACTCCTGACCACGCCCAATGTTGCTTAACTGCGGAGATCTCACGGGATCCGGTGTTTCAACACGGCTACGGCCGTTGGCTGTATTAACTTACTTTTGCTAAATAAAATCAATAAATGCCACAACGTAGACCAGAATAAATGCATATGCCAAACATACAATAGAATAATAATCTAGTAATCAGGTGCAATTCACAATATTTACATCAGCAAAATTTTGATACTTTTCTGATACTCTTCGTGGTGGTTTAGCAAGGAATCCAAAGACATCGTGGACAAATTTGAAGACACTCATCTTCTAACCTGAAAATGAATGTCAACCTCGAACCACTGTTAATAGATCTGTCAGAACTTGATAAAAGCAAAATGCACTTCCGGCACGCACTCCTGTCTATATAACGTTCATTTTGGAATTTATGTCGTTCATCCTTCTCGTCTTTTTCCTAAAATTGTTTTACCATGTCACACTTAATAAAGCAAACTACGTTTACGGTCTACGAAGACGCTGAGGTCCAGATGGTTGTCCCATAGGAGTTCTTTAACGTTCCAATTAATCTACCGACATGAGGCTGAAGTTTTTAAACAACTTCAAATACCACCTTGCTGAGCCGGTATCGAACCAACCAACTTGAGCTCAGAAGACCAACGCTTTACCACCTTAGCCACCCAGATCAACGGGTAACACTAGTCCAGCACTTTAAGTTATTGATTGATTCATAGTCTTATCGAAATCATCATACACAGGTTGTTTTCATTTAGTGCACACTCCTCTGATTAGCGCTACCTGAATTTTCGAATGGGGACTGAGAATTTGATCCATTTCAACATCATAAACATCTTCCTTTGTGGATCGAATAATTTCCTCTTCACGTGCAAGTGACCTTATCTGCGTAATTGTGAACAGTCGGGCTAGCCAGTTCGGTCAAACGAGGGTTTCCTCGTTTTTCGCATTTAACGATGCATAGTTATCGTTGTAATTCTCGTGCCTTAAGCAATGTACTTATGAATGTGTTTGCAATGATTCCGGCTTTTATCGGTGATTATCATACATTAGTAGTATAATACAGGGATTCTGCCGCCACCTCCACCTCAGGCTCCCAGTGGCCACCTCCACCTCAGCCAGAGGCCTCCCAGTGGCCTCCTCCACCTCCACCTCAGCCAGAGGCCTCCCAGATGCCTCCTCCACCTCCCGCGGGAAATTTGAATTTGTAAACAAAGCCACGTGCTTTTTGACAGACAACAACGCACCGCTAACCTCAGTACTGCCATCTTGACGGGCCTAAACCTCAGTAGTACCAACTTAACCTAACTAGCGCGAGGTAAACAAAGCCACGTGTTTTTTGACAGCCACGTGCTTTTTTGACAGCTGTCATCCGCCATCTTTAAACCACAGAGCACTGTGCTGCCCTCTTGCGTCACCTGTCATCGGCAGTGCTGCCATCTTGACGAGCCTAAACCTCAGTGCTACCAACTTAACCTCACTAGCGCTTGGTAAACAAAGCCACGTGCTTTTTGACAGCCACATGCTTTTTTGACAGCTGTCATCCGCCATCTTTAAACTACAGAGCACTGTGCTGCCCTCTTGCGTCACCTGTCATCGGCAGTGCTGTCATCTTGGCGGGCCTAAACCTTAGTGCTACCAACTTAACCTAACTAGCGCGTGTTAAACAAAGACACGTGCTGTTTTGACAGCTGTCATCCGCCATCTTTAAACCACAAAGCACTGTGCTGCCCTCTTTAGATGTTAAATCCTTCACCTGTCATCGGCAGTGCTGCCATCTTGACGGGTCTAAACCTTAGTGCTACCAACTTAACCTCACTAGCGCGAGATAAACAAAGCCACGTGTTTTTTGACAGCTGTCATCCGCCATCTTTAATCCAGAGAGCACAGTGCTACCCTCTTTAGCTACTTACCTTTGAAATGTGGTGGCGGATAATTTGAAAAATGCTTTTTTGACAGCAGCCATCTTTGTGCACCGTGCTGCCCTCTTTTGTGGTGGCAGGCAATTCCACGTGACAGCAGCCATCTTTAATCAAGAGAGCGCCGTGCTGCCCTCTATGTGGTGGCGGCAAATTGAAAAATTCCACGTGCTCTTGTTTGGAAACAAACTCACGTGCTTTTTTTTTGACAGCTGTCATCTGCCATCTTTAATCCATAGAGCACCGTGCTGCACTCTTTAGCTAGATACCTTTGAAATGTGGTGGCGGCAATTTGAAAAATTCTATGTGCTCTTGTTGGGAAACAAAGCCACGTGCTTTTTTGACAGCTGTCATCGGCCATCTTTAATCAATAGAGCACCGTGCTGCGGGCAATTTCGTTAGCTGTCATCCGCCATCTTTAATCCAGAGAGAACAGTGCTGCACTCTATGTGGTGGCGGCAAATTCTACGTGCTTTACAAACCTATGCGCTTTTCTGTCATCCGCCATCTTTAATCTAGAGAGAACAGTGCTGCACTCTATGTGGTGGCGGCAAATTCTACGTGCTCTTATTTGGAAACAAATTCTACTCGCTCTTCAGCTGTCATCCACCATCTTTAATCAAAAGAGCACCGTGCTGCCCTCTTTGTGGTGGCGGATAATTTGAAAAAAATTCAGCAGCCATCTTTAATCCAGAGAGAACAGTGCTGCCCTCTTTAGCTACTTACCTTTGAGGCGGTTAATTTGAAAAATTCTTTTCGACAAGCTGCCATCTTTAATCCAGAGAGAACAGTGCTGCCCTCTTTAGCTACTTACCTTTGAGGCGGTTAATTTGAAATATTCTAGCTGCCATCTTTAATGAAAAGGGCATCGTGGTGCTATCTTGCGGGTAATATTTTACGTCACAGCTGTCATCCACCATCTTGCATTGCTAACCTTAGTGCTACCCTCTTTAGCTACTTACCTTTGACAAGCTGTCACCCGCCATATTGCATCGCAAACCTCAGTGCTGCACTCTATGTGGTGGCGGATAATTTGAAAAAATCTTTGACAACCAGCCATCTTTAATCAACAGAGAGAACAGTGCTGCCATCTTTAGCTACCGCCATCTTACATCGTTTACCTCGCTGCTGCACTCTATGTGGTGGCGGCTAATTCGAACAAGTTTAATCACGCATCAGGCAAGCTAGAGTAAGCACGTGCTGTTGTGATGACATCATCATGCATGTTTAGACTTGTCCGTTTTCTTAAGAGTAAGTCGATGTAAAGGAATGTGGTAGCGGTAAATTCGAACAAGTTTAAACATGCATCGGGAAAGCTAGAGTAAGCACGTGCTGTTGTGATGACGTCATTGTGCATGTTTAGACCTGATCGTTTTTCTTAAGAGTAAGTCGGAGTAAAGCAGTGCAATAAGTACAACATTTTTGAATGCGATCAAATATTTATTTACAAATGTACTACAACAGTGTTCGTTTTTTTTGCTGCTGACAAGGTTGGTGTACTTCTTAACAACGTATGCTTCTGAAATGCCTCCTGCAACATTCAAATTAAACAAAGCATTTAGAAATATATTATACTAAGTATGTTATGCTTTACAGAGAAGATCAGTTTTGTTCCATAGCGTACGATGTCGAAGCACACACTAATGAAAATGATAAAGATCTATTCTTATTTATAGTCTCGTAACAATATTCGTTAGCGGATGGTAAGTAACTTCACTCATATGAATAATAAGACAATAGGCTGCTGTGTTAGCAGGAATGTTTTCAGATGTTTCAAATTCTAAACGAATATCAACTGGAGATTCTTTTATAGATTCTTCATGATAAGAGCAGTCTATAACTACAATCGGTGCTTTATTTTTAAATTCTTGAGGTGTAAATAGCGGACGATCTTCTTTCTGATAATACGATGATTGAAATTTACAAAACATGTCATAGAGCATCCCAAACTTATTTTTCTCAAAGTTAATGTCGATGTTTTCGTAGGGATACGTAATTCCGTTTAGATATAGTCTAACGTGTCTTAATTTGCAGTGATCAAACAGTGAGCTATCTTTTTCGTGATTGAATTTACGATTAGTTTGAAATCCAAAAATAATGTACAAGGGCTTCTCAGTAAAACGTGATGTTTTAACTGCCCAGCTATGCTTGTTTGTAGGTGGTAACACAGGATATTCATGCAGCTCCCAACTTCTAAAACGTATAGGTAACGGTGTATCATTTTCTACAATCTTGAGCAATCGAAGTTTTTCACGATCAGATCAGGTTACATGTGGGATCCGCCACAGTATACGATGCAGTGTTATTTTCGATTCTACAGGTGTTTCTACTGCTTTAAGAGAATTGTAATCACTTCGATCACGGATTAGAATAAGCTCTTGTTTTGCGTTGATTATAATACGTGTAAAGTCTTCTGCGAATCCAAAAATATGTTTCAGTGATAACATACCCGTAAAAGTTCCATCCTCATTAATCATCCAGTTGTTAGTAGCTTTTGGACACCATCCAGCCATCCGCAAAAGATTACTTTCTTCATCACAGAAAGAAGGGTAGAGTTTCATTGCACTTGTAATACCAACATTCTTCGTTCGATCTATTTCAACATTATTTACTTCATATCGCGCTTCAGAAAAGAGAAAAGCTAGAGCATGGTTGTTTAGTTGTGAAGTGCTTGGTCCACTTCCATCAGACTTTTCTAATCGTCCTTCAATATAGAGGTAGCTTTCGTGTGGTAAGGTGTAAACATCTTGTTGATTAATGATAAAATGAATTTCATCATTGTTATTTAATCCAAACGTGAAAGGTTGATAGGAATGAAGCTCACTTCGTACTACACCTTCACGACTTTCTACTGTATTCGTAATGTCTAGCATTTCTTCCATTCTGTTGTAGTAGTGTATATCCTAAATCTTGGAGTATCTGCTTATGGGTATCTGTTAACTCGATGAGTCTCTGCACACATGTAGTATGTCTTCGGAATGTACACCGTGTTTTATAGATGGTTTTCATACTGGTTTAAGATGTAGTTTGTAAGCTACGTACGCGTGCTGATCTAAATGAATAAGCTGATTATGTTTATTTACAAGTCTAAGAGTAATGTTCCTAATGTGTTTTACAGACACAGGATGATAAAGAACTACTGCTGGTTTCTCACAAATAGTATATCCACGTTCCTCTGTAACAATGAAGTCGTGCAGGACGTGCGAAGGTTGTAGATTACTATTCAAGTCTGTAATAATATTACAAGTAATGTTCACATTATAATCATCGAAGAGTTTTATAGGTTGATCAGACTCGTAACGTACGTTCGGTAGGAGCTCCCTCGATGAAAATCCAAGCAGTGATCCAATCGAATCAGGTTGTGATTTGAAGTCAATCTTAAATGATGATTCAATAACACATTTATGCGTAATGTTGCTTATAGTGATTGAGAACTTGTAATTATGATTACTAAAACTATCTTCCCCAAACTGATCAATTAACGTACTTTCAATATAGTCGTGAATATCATCTACTGTATAACTACCTGAGGGTAGTGTTAGCACATACTCATCGCAATAGAACTTGTTTAAACCATCACGCACATTATAGATTTTATTGTAGCTTTCAAACGATACTAGTCCAAGACTATGCGGCTGATAACCAAGTTCGATTGGCGGATTAAAATAGATGGTTGTTTCAGGTCCTTCTCCACGTACAGCAAACGTTCTTTCACTGTTCGTCATCACGTAGATACTAATACACTTTCTCTACTGTCTGGGTTTGATATAAGAACATAAGACATAATCGTCCGCACATGCGTGTATTAAAGTTTTGCACACGGTTTTTATTGTAAACAATGTCTGCACTGCTTCCGAAATAACGTATGAGCTCAAACGGAGGAGGTAAATCTCCATAGCTATCAAAATACCATACTTTAGATTTACGTTTTACATAAGCAACGTAATGAGTTCCAGGTCCACGACTGTCGTCCAAGTTAATTACGGCACTTTCACGTTCACGTGGACGTGCTGGTAGTTGATCGCGCATATACACTCCTCGAAAATAATGAATTCCTAGTTGTTTAGCAAACGTAAAAACTTCATCATGCGTTAGAGCTCGATATGGCAGTGCATTCAGTAGACGTTTTTTTGTAGAAATGTAGATACCAAGCCCTTTCTTGTATGGCGCTAGCTTCATGTTCACACCTTTACCTCGTAACGCAATTGCCTCCATCGTCTTGTTATGACGTTCACTCTCTTTCAACTGTTGTTTCGCTTCTTCTACAGCTTTGACAGTTCTCGCTACAGCACTAGCACCACCTAGCAATGACCCTAAAGCTGCTAAGCCAGCAAACAGCGCAGGAAGAAATCCTCCTCGTTTTGGTACAGGAATAATTCGCGCACGTTTACTAAATATTGCTCTGCACTTTGGAGAAATTCTCGCTCTTGCTGCGCGTAACGCCTTAGTAATAGCTACACGAGGATTGTATTCACCTCGAATAGCTTTTTGCGCAGCCTTTATAACATCTTTCCATCCAACAATTTTTACTTTCTTCTTCTTCTTCATGTCGTTTGGATATCGTTGTTTCACCATGCTGGACACGACTTTACTAGTCAAGAGCAAATCATAAACTAACCGTTGCCTCTTGTTTCGTTTAATATATATATATATTACTATTACGTACTTTATGATTCAGTTATCATGAAGATTATAAAGCAGCAAGACACGCTACCTGTTACCGTCATTGTACCACATCTCTTACCTAGTTCTAGTACAACTACAAGAAAACGTCATGGAACGTTGTTTCCTTTTACTGTTCGATGTATTATATCAGGTCCGTCGGGATGCGGTAAAACAAATCTTTTACTCACACTTATTACTTCTGTAAATGGTGTACGCTTCGAGAATATTTACGTTTTCGCAAAGTCACTCTATCAGCCGCTATATACTATTCTACAAACTGTAATGCACGATCTAGTTAAAGATGGAATAAGATATTTTAAATTTAATTCACATGAGCAAGTACTATCACCAGACGATGTGCTTCCTAATTCTCTAATGATCTTCGATGATGTCGCAACAGAACAGCAAAACGTTATTCGTGCATTCTTTAGTATGGGTCGACATAAATATGTTGATTGCATCTATTTGTGCCAAACCTATTCTCGTGTGCCCAAGCAGTTGATACGCGACAACGCAAATGTTATTGTGCTTTTTCGGCAAGATGAGCGCAACATGCGACATGTGTATAACGATCATGTTAACACTGATATGACATTCGATGACTTTAAACGTATGTGTGCTAAATGTTGGTCATTACACCGTTACAGCTTTTTAGTTATTGATAAAGAAAGTGATGTACAGCAAGGACGATATCGCATGGGTTTCGATCATTTTATATGCATTAACACAGAATTACAGTAACTACTTGATTAAAAACCACCATCATGTTAACATCTAGCAAGGAGATCACAAAACATATCATCCAAGCTCGAAACAATATTCGACGGAAATTTAAAGAGCTTAAACGTATTCAAGCAGACACGGATTTATTTTTAAAAACACAGCTAAGTACACCACTCAAAGAAATTTTTAATTCTACTTCATTACCGCAGCCTACTTCAAGTTTTGCTTCTATGCAAACATCATATCATAAAGAGAAGCATGAAGAAGAAAAGCATGAAGAAGATACGGAAGAGAAGAAGCAGGATGTAGATCAAGAAGAGGAAGATAAGGAAGAAGAAGAAGAAGAACTTAATGATGCATCACCATCTAAGCGTGTTGAGTTTTTAACTACAGATGTTATTGCAGAAACACCTACTACATCGACGCAAAATCTACCATCTTTGTCTGAGGTTATGATTACACCAGAGTATCGCAATCAGTTTAGAACTTTTATTCAAGATACCTATGGATCTCTCTTTGCACCTTATATAGAAAAACTTTTTACAGGACAAACTGACACTACCTATGGTATTCGCTACGAAGATGACTGTTTCCGGATAGGAAATTCAAATGTTAAGATTAATAGCAACAAACTCATTGTAAAAGGTGTTACCTATAAACCTACGAAAGGACTCTTAGAACTTCTTTTCTCACGAATACCTGACAAGGATATAATTTTACAAGATGATCTTAAAAAGTATAAAGCAATACTTTTTGCTACTGATGCAACACGACGTAATTACAAGAGAACAGAAGCTGTAAATGCGAATAAGAGTTACAAGTATCGTGAGTTTATTTCTAAGCTGTTTCCGACTGCACGTAGTCTAGATGTTATCTACAAGCCTTTGTTGCCGTATGTGGATGTAAGATACTGGAATGACCCAAACTTACTCGTTGAACGATTACAACTTTTAAGAGCATCGCAAGAGGCTGGTCACACTGGTCACGGATCAGAAATTCTAGAAATAGAAAGAGAACTACGTTATGCCGGTATTATTTTGTAATGGCTCGTCAAGAGAAGATCTCACCTGTAAAGGTAAACATCGCACATGAGTTACATAAACCAGCACGTCGCACCTACTGTCGCAGACGCGTTATTGCACGAGGAAAAGATGATCTCTGGCAAGCAGACTTAGTAGAAATGATTCCATATGCTTCTAGTAATAAGGGCTATAAGTATCTACTTACTGTTATCGATGTGTACTCAAAGTTTGCTTTTGCACAACCCGTGCGTTCTAAAACAGCAGCTCAAGTTAAAGAAGCATTTAAACATATTGTTGAAGAATCGAAACGCTGCCCAAGGCTTCTTCAAACTGATCAAGGTAAAGAGTTTTACAACAAGGATTTTTCTTCTTACCTCAAGTTACTTGGCATTCAACACTACTCTACGTTCAGCAATCTCAAGGCAAGTGTTGTAGAACGCTTTAATCGTACACTCAAAACAATGATGTGGCGAGAATTTACAGCGCAAGGTTCATATCGTTGGATTGATCTGCTACCTAGACTTTTATCTACCTACAACGATACACCTCATCGCACTATCGGAACAAAGCCACGTCTTGTTACAAAGAATACACCTCGTCTAGATGCTATTCATCTTGTAATCAAAACAGCTGATCCACGTCGTTATCGCTTTAAAGAAGGTGATTTCGTTCGCATCAGCAAACACAAGTCTATCTTTGCAAAAGGATACACACCTAACTGGAGCACTGAAATTTTTCAAATCAGAAGTGTTAAGCTTACTAATCCAGTTACGTATTTACTTCGCGATCTCAGAGGACAGCCTATTGAAGGAGGATTCTACATCGAAGAACTGCAGAAAACAAAATATCCTGATCACTATTTAGTTGAACGTGTTATTCGACGTCGTGGTAATAAACTGTATGTTAAATGGCTTGGTTTTAATAACAGCTTTAATTCATGGATTAATAAAGAGGATGTACTTTAAATCTTATGTGTGTTTTCTTTTAATCCTCTACGTTTCCTTTCTTCTAAGTCACTAGGACATGCTGTAGGATTAAACAACACCTGTAATATGTTTTGACAATTCATATTTATTTTAGACTATATACATACATTTTTATCCTTTGTTTATGTTACAGTCTTTGACACTCAGTTTTTCGTTTTATTGCACCAACAACGACAAGTGCTGCTATATTCTTCTGAGCAGCTAAAGCACTAGGTAATAACACATACACACACAGCATAACTTTACGAAGCAGATTTTAACAGCTACACTCTATGCAGGCAGCATGTAACTACGTATCAGGCGAATGTGTTCTAGGGCTGCAGGGGAGATGAAGCACGAAGAAAAGAAGATCAATCACTCTATTGATGAGCCCACGCCCAACATGCTTCCTCATCTTTCTCCCAGCACGTTTCTTCACCTTTTCCTTGTTTACTCTCTCCACAGCCATGATAAGTGTTTATAAGCGAAGACAACTCGTTAGTTTTAGGTCCGTGATACAGTTTAATTAGTTGACATGTACGGCACTGTCTCACAGAAGGTCTTCTAGCTAAACTCACGTGTTCATGATGTAAACTACACGTTTGAAGCTCTGACAAAACAGGATCTTGAGTCCACTCACGAGGCACCTTTTCCCAAATCTTCTTTACAGCATTCGCAGCTACATTAACCAAAAATGCCTTTGGTAATGCATTTAACTCTTCTTCAGTAAAAGTGTTTAGTTTCTTTTTGCATGCATAAAACTTTACGATCGCCTTTTCAACTGCGTTACACTTAGTATCTGTTAGAAATGACATGATGTCTTTACTCTACAAATGTTTCTTTTACACTAAGGTTATTTCGACACTGCACTTTACATATGTTGTTCACTTCCCGGCATGCACTGCGACACAACCAATCAAAGAGCATACCTACATGTTGTAAAGACTGTTTACTTGTTTCTCTGCTATGCTCTTTCGGAAGAGTTTTAAATGATGGGTACCCCAATTCATGCATGTCGATAACTTCACATGATGATGGTAGAAAATCACGCAACCATTCTTTCTTTTCACAACCCTTTAAAAGAACAAGATCTGCTCTTGACAAATGTGCATTCATCATTAAAGGTAGAAAACGATAAGGTATTCCTTTTTCTTCCCACTTCAAACCTAAATTGTTTTCAATCTACTGAGTCTGCTTTTTATCTTCATCTGTTTGCAAACAGTAAGGGAACGGTGGACTAAATACTAAACTAACAAGTTTTGGAGCCCACAACACACTGCAATCTAACACAGCCACCTCTTTAAACACAAATTTGTTTCCGTTTACTTTAAAGCCTTGCACATCAACTATTAATGTTTTCGTCATGTTTGCACTCTACACTCTATCACTGTTTCCCGAAGACTAAAGCTTTTAGTCAACGAACGGGTTTAAACATGCATGATGACGTCATCACTGCAGCACGTGCTTACTCTAGCTTTCCCGATGCGTGATTAAACTTGTTCGAATTTACCGCCACCACATAGAGTGCAGCAGCGAGGTAAGCGATGTAAGATGGCGGTAGGTAAAGATGTCAGCACGGTGCTCTGTTGATTAAAGATGGCTGCTTGTCAAAAAGATTTTTTCAAGTTATCCGCCACCACATAGAGTGCAGCACTGTTCTCTCTGGATTAAAGATGGCGGATGACAGCTTGTCAAATAGATTTTTTGTTTCAAAGGTAAGTAGCTAAAGAGGGCAGCACTAAGGTTAGCAATGCAAGATGGTGGATGACAGCTGTGACGTAAAATATTACCCGCAAGATAGCACCACGATGCTCTTTTCATTAAAGATGGCAGCAAGAATATTTCAAATTAACCGCCTCAAAGGTAAGTAGCTAAAGAGGGCAGCACTGTTCTCTCTGGATTAAAGATGGCAGCTTGTCGAAAAGAATTTTTCAAATTAACCGCCTCAAAGGTAAGTAGCTAAAGAGGGCAGCACTGTTCTCTCTGGATTAAAGATGGCTGCTGAATTTTTTTCAAATTATCCGCCACCACAAAGAGGGCAGCACGGTGCTCTTTTGATTAAAGATGGTGGATGACAGCTGAAGAGCGAGTAGAATTTGTTTCCAAATAAGAGCACGTAGAATTTGCCGCCACCACATAGAGTGCAGCACTGTTCTCTCTAGATTAAAGATGGCGGATGACAGAAAAGCGCATAGGTTTGTAAAGCACGTAGAATTTGCCGCTAACACAGAGTGCAGCACTGTTCTCTCTGGATTAAAGATGGCGGATGACAGCTGTCAGAAAAGCACATGGGTTTGTAAAGCACGTGGAATTTGCCGCCACCACATAGAGTGCAGCACTGTTCTCTCTGGATTAAAGATGGCGGATGACAGCTAACGAAATTGCCCGCAGCACGGTGCTCTATTGATTAAAGATGGCCGATGACAGCTGTCAAAAAAGCACGTGGCTTTGTTTCCCAACAAGAGCACATAGAATTTTTCAAATTGCCGCCACCACATTTCAAAGGTATCTAGCTAAAGAGTGCAGCACGGTGCTCTATGGATTAAAGATGGCAGATGACAGCTGTCAAAAAAAAGCACGTGAGTTTGTTTCCAAACAAGAGCACGTGGAATTTTTCAATTTGCCGCCACCACATAGAGGGCAGCACGGCGCTCTCTTGATTAAAGATGGCTGCTGTCACGTGGAATTGCCTGCCACCACAAAAGAGGGCAGCACGGTGCACAAAGATGGCTGCTGTCAAAAAAGCATTTTTCAAATTATCCGCCACCACATTTCAAAGGTAAGTAGCTAAAGAGGGTAGCACTGTGCTCTCTGGATTAAAGATGGCGGATGACAGCTGTCAAAAAACACGTGGCTTTGTTTAACACGCGCTAGTTAGGTTAAGTTGGTAGCACTAAGGTTTAGGCCCGCCAAGATGACAGCACTGCCGATGACAGGTGACGCAAGAGGGCAGCACAGTGCTCTGTAGTTTAAGGATGGCGGATGACAGCTGTCAAAAAAGCATGTGGCTGTCAAAAAGCACGTTGCTTTGTTTACCAAGCGCTAGTGAGGTTAAGTTGGTAGCACTAAGGTTTAGGCTCGTCAAGATGGCAGCACTGCCGATGACAGGTGACGCAAGAGGGCAGCACAGTGCTCTGTGGTTTAAAGATGGCGGATGATAGCTGTCAAAAAAGCACGTGGCTGTCAAAAAACACGTGGCTTTGTTTACCTCGCGCTAGTTAGGTTAAGTTGGTACTACTGAGGTTTAGGCCCGTCAAGATGGCAGTACTGAGGTTAGCGGTGCGTTGTTGTCTGTCAAAAAGCACGTGGCTTTGTTTACAAATTCAAATTTCCCGCGGGAGGTGGAGGAGGCATCTGGGAGGCCTCTGGCTGAGGTGGAGGTGGAGGAGGCCACTGGGAGGCCTCTGGCTGAGGTGGAGGTGGAGGTGGCCACTGGGAGCCTGAGGTGGAGGTGGCGGCAGAATCCCTGTATTATACTACTTACATTGTTTTCAGTGTTCAAATTGTTTCAAAACATTCAAGTTTTTTCAAAGCGTAAACTGCTTTCTTCTTAAAGATTCATTTTCTTCGAGTAATTGGTCGTAAAGAATACAGTGAACACAACTCTCACCCGTTTCTTGAGTTGAGATATCCGTGGAAGGTTCTTCCGTTTCTGTGCGTGGTTTCTTTGGGCTTAAAATGTCCAGTCTTACCAAGGCAGCTGAAGGAGTTTTTCTTACTTTCAGTCGCAAAGCTGATTTTTAATTATTTGTAACCGGTTGCTCCGCATGACATGGGTTCATAGAAAAATACGACTCTTAAATATCCTGACTACATTTCGATGCTAGTAGGTATTGTTGTCCTTCAGAAATCGTAATGTCTAATAGGGAAGGAATAAGTCAGTCTTTCCAATAAACCTTGCTGATGAAAGTAGACTGAGCATCTTATTCAGGATGGCATTATGTTCCTCTAAACTTCCCCAGTAAGCACTTTTGAACTTGCTTGTTGGATGAAGGTATTCCTTTTCTCGAAACATCATTGACAGTTTCAATAAACTGTACTACATATGAATTCCCAGGGAAATCATACGATATAGCCTTAGCTACAGTGTCACAGAGATGTTCAACCACATTTGTTACATTTTATTCCTTCATTATCTGTTATTAGCAAATGATGTTCCGCTCTTTTGTGAGTAAATCTAAGTCCTCAACTTGTTGGTAATGTACGAAGTCTACAAAGATGTCTTTTGTAACAGTTTTTGCCACACGAAGGCCTGTATCTTTGACCTAACAGACGGTTCCTTGTTAACTTAAAGATATAAGAATAAATCAAACAAACCCCATGGCACTACAACCCTTGAAGGGCCTTGGCCTACCAAGTGACCGCTGCTCAGCCCGAAGGCATACAGATTTCGAGGTGTCGTGTGGTCAGCACGAACAATCCTCTCGGCCGTTATTCTTGGCTTTCTAGACCGGGGCCGCTATCTCACCGTCAGAGAGCTCCTCAATTCTAATCACGCAGGCTGAGTGGACCTCGAACCAGCACTCATGTCCAGGTAAAAATCCCTGACCTGGCCAGGAATCGAACCGGGGCCTCCGAGTAAGAGGCAGATACGCTACCCCTGCACCACGGTTAAAGATATAAGGGAAGTCACAAAACGTCCTAGTTTGCGGTCATCAGTATGTTGAGTTTATACAGAAGACATCTCTGGACTAATTTTAAGATCTATGGTTTTCTTACGGTTGGAACCACCCATATCACTGATAAAATTTCTTGGGTGAAATGTCGTTTCCTCAACAAGTTTTACTGTTACATAAACTAAATCAGTAGTGACGGTCTCGTCGAATTGATGGGCTGATCCCATTTACCAGTTAGACTTCTGAATATAAAAACCTGCACATTTACACATGGACCTCTAAGCACACCTTTGACTCTATCATACATATATCAGATTTAACTTCCTTCTCCACAAAGTTCATCACTACATCTTTTTGAAAATCATCACACATAACGTTCACTTCACCCCTTATCAGTAACTGATATCCGAAAATCCAGGTGGAGTTGAAAATTGCGACTACCACCATGCTATTGTTATTTGACTGGGGAGAGAGTATTTCAGATTTTCACTGACATAAGACACAGCATTTATGGAGATAAACCGAATTGCAGCAGTTTTGGCTTCATTTTAAAGTGACCGGTTCGTGTACAGTCTCTTTAGCAAACATTTAGACACAATTTCTTCATAGTTTTATAAATTTTCCTCCAGTTTTGTTATTTTGTGTTGGGTTTCTTTCAGGAAGGGTGAAAATTGCCTACCGAAAGAGTAGTTTTCATTTCTTTTGTTTAGTTTCTTGTTTTGTTCGTAAGTTTCCTCCTGGATCATTAGATCGGTGGCGTAAGTTGCCTCCCATTTGTTTGGGATGGTAAATTGTGAAATCTACCCCTGTATCACTTCATTACATATGGGTTGATTGGTATTGATAATGTTATTCAAATACTGAGGAGCCTCCGTGGCTCAGACGGCAGTGCGTCGGCCTCTCACCGCTGGATACCGTGGTTCAAATCCCGGTCACTCCATGTGAGATTTGTGCTGGACAAAGCGGAGGCGGGACAGGTTTTTCTCCGGGTACTCCGGTTTTCCCTGTCATATTTCATTCCAGCAACACTCTCCATTCTCATTTCATAGCATCTATCACTCATTAATATATAAATCACTTTGGGAGTGGTGACCCCATCGTAATAACAGCCTATATGTGATTCATTCATTACATACCTGACCCGGTCAAAGACTGGAAAACAGGTTGTAGGTTTTCATTTTCATTCAAATACTGAGTGAAATATGTTTGTAGGTGAACAAAGGTTGGCAGAACTGTGTTTGACATCAATCTTAAGGTCATCGTTAATACATGTACTGCGCTAGTCATCCTCACCAGTGAACAGGGTCACAAGTAGTATATCACTGACGGATACAAATTTAGTTTGCATGTGCCATTGAGTGGTGGTATATAAAGGTCGTCATGCACAACAAAACTACAGTATGTGTTATTTTAAAATTGTGTTGGTACATATATCATAACCCGGCACATTATTATTATATTATTATTATTTTATTGTTACTGGTATATTAATAGAAGAATATCTGAAGCTGAAAGGTCTCCATGTTAGATACTATTAGTCTTTTTTTGTACATGCGATTGGGAAACACAGCTATATCTAGGTTTGGAAGAACATCCAGGGAAAGTTTGGCGAGTGGTGGGTCCAAGTCTGAGGCAAGGATATCCGGAAGTCTGCCGCGAAGATAGCACTGGACCGAAAGTAAGTGGTTTGGGCGTGGTCGGGATATAGCCACATGGGTACCATAGCGCGGGAAAACTCTCGCTCATGATTAGATAGACACGCCTGAACGAGCTGACATATTGAGACGGAGGGGGATGTGGATGTCTAAATGTATGTGGCAGAACGTGATCAAGGGAACATAACTAGGAGCTATTGACCATTAACGATTGATTATTGACGAACGGAGCAGTGTTGGAGTTTACTTGCTAAAACATATACAACTTTCGTGCTAGTGTAACTTACTATCTATGGCTTGGTTTCAAGGAATAGATGATATTGATGTTGATTCCCATAGGGAACCTGAAAAATTTGTCCCGAAGGAGAAAATTTATAATACCAATATAAATAGTCCGTTATTGGCCATTATAAATTTTCCAGCTAACTCATTCCTGGTTGCCAGCGTTTCGCCCCAGTGTGCTAAGTTGGGCTCATCAGTTGGTAAATAGCACACCTACCAAGACGCATGGCTAATGCATACCGTGGAGGCCACTGTGTAGGCTATTTGGAGCCACCGGCAGTGCCAATGCACTATGAGAGACTTTTTTGGTAATGTGGCAATTGCAATCTACTTACCATTTTAAAAAATATACTCGCTGCATCATTAAATATCAATATTAATATTAACACATTTGTATTAATAACAATATTATTTCTAGGAAAAGGCTAGGAAAACAAGAGATAGGGAATCTGCCACCTGGGCGACTGCCCTAAATGCAGATCAGTAGTGACTGATTGAATGTAATTATCACATGGCGACTTTCAATGAAAATAAATAAATAAATAAATAAATAAATAAATAAATAAATAAATAAATAAATAAATAATAACAATTTATAATTTGCCGACAATGCAGGTAAATGGGTGTCATTGTCACCATAGGATTCCTCAATTCAGAATATTAATAACACGAGCAATAATAATAATAATAATAATAATAATAATAATAATAATAATAATAACAGGGTCTTTCCTACTACCCTCTGCAAACGTTATTAAATAGTAAAACATGCTTACAAGCGTTGTTGTTTGAGTCATCAGTCCATAGACTGGTTTATGCAGCTCTCCATGCCACCCTATTATGTGCTAACCTTTTCATTTCTACGTAACTATTGCATCCTACATCTGCTCTGATGTGTTTGTCATATTCATACCTTGGTCTACCCCTACCGTTCTTACCACCTACACTTCCTTCTAAAACCAACTGAACAAGCCCTGGGTGTCTTAAGATGCGTCCTATCATTCTATCTCTTCTTCTCGTCAAATTTAGCCAAATCGATCTCCTCTCACCAATTCGATTCAGTATCCCTTCATTCGTGATTCGATCTATCCATCTCACCTTCAGCATTCTTCTGTAACACCACATTTCAAAAGCTTCTATTCTCTTTCTTTCTGAGCTAGTTATCGTCCATGTTTCACTTCCATACAATGCCACGCTCCACACGAAAGTCTTCAAAAACATCTTTCTAATTCCGATATCAATGTTTGAAGTGAGCGAATTTCTTTTCTTAAGAAAGCTCTTCCTTGCTTGTGCTAGTCTGCATTTTATGTCCTCCTTACTTCTGCCATCGTTAGTTATTTTACTACCCAAGTAACAATATTCATCTACTTCCTTTAAGACTTCGTTTCCTAATCTAATATTCCCTACATCACCTGCCTTCGTTCGACTGCACTCCATTACTTTTGTTTTGGACTTATATATTTTCAACTTGTAGTCCTTACCCAAGACTTCATCCATACCATTCAGCAACTTCTCGAGATCTTCTGCAGTCTCAGATAAAATAACAATATCATCGGCAAATCTCAAGGTTTTGATTTCCTCCCCTTGGACTATGATTCCCTTTCCAAATTTCTCTTTGATTTCCTTTACTGCCTGTTCTATGTAAACATTGAAGAGGAGAGGGGACAAACTGCAGCCTTGCCTCACTCCTTTCTGGATTGCTGCTTCTTTTTCAAAGCCCTCGATTCTTATCACTGCAGACTGATTTTTATACAGGTTGTAGATAATTCTTCGTTCTCGGTATCTGATCCCTATCATCTTCAGAATCATAAATAGCTTGTTCCAATCAACATTATCGAATGCCTTTTCTAGATCTACGAATGCCATGTACGTGGGCTTGTCCTTCTTGATTCGATCCTCTAAGATCTGACGTAAAGTCAGGATTGCTTCACGTGTTCCTACATTTCTTCTGAAGCCAAATTGATCTTCTCCCAACTCAGCTTCAACTTGTTTTTCCATTCTTCTGTAAATAATACGTGTTAAAATTTTGCAGGCATGCGATACTAAACTAATGGTGCGGTAGTTTTACACCTGTCAGCACCGGCTTTCTTGGGAATAGGTATAACAACATTCTGCCGAAAATCGGATGGGACTTCTCCTGTCTCATACATCCTGCACACTAAATGAAATAACCTTACTATGCTGGTTTCTCCTAAGGCAGTCAGTAATTCAGAGGGAATATCATCAATTCCAGGTGCCTTGTTCCTATTTAGGTCACTCACAGCTCTGTCAAACTCTGACCTCAAAATTGGGTCTCCCATTTCATCAGCATCAACAACCTCTTCATGTTCCAGAACCAAATTATCTACATCGTTACCTTGATACAACTGTTGGATATGCTCCTGCCATCTTTCTGCTTTGTCTTCTTTCCCTAGAAGTGGCTTTCCATCTGAGCTCTTAATATTCGTGCACCTAGATTTCCTTTCTCCAAAGGTTTCCTTGATTTTCCTGTATGCAGCATCTACCATTCCCAGGACCATACAACCTTCGACATCCTTGCACTTCTCCTTCAGCCATTCTTCCTTAGCTATCTTGCACTTTCTATCCACTTCATTCTTTAATCGCCTGTATTCTTTTCTGTCTTCTTCATTTCTAGCATCCTTGTATTTTCGTCGTTCATCAATCAGGTCTAGTATCTCTTGAGTTATCCACTGATTCTTAGTTGATCTTTTCTTCCTTCCTAACATTTCTTGAGCAGCCCTACTGACTTCATTTTTCATGACTCTCCACTCTTCCTCTATTGTGTTTCCTTCAGCCTTTTCAATTAGTCCTTGTGCAACATGTTCCTTGAAACAATCTCTCACACTCTTTTCTTTCAACTTGTCTACATCCCACCTTTTTGCATTCTTTCCTTTCTTCAAGTTCTTCAACTTCAGATGGCATTTCATGACCAACAAGTTGTGGTCAGCGTATACAAGCGTAAATGTAATTGACTGTTTGACTCTATAACTATGTATTCAAAAGATTATACACAATTTTACAAATTAATGTTTACAATTTTCTGTAAAAAGTCAGAACCCTAATCCAACACACAGCATTATTCTGCATTTTCTTCCCACCTTTAGAATAGATGGTTATCCATTCCCACAGCTTCCTGCTTCTGCGTCTGGATTTGAAGCCTCATGTTCTGGAACTCCAGATCTGTCTTGGGTTCCTCCTCCCGATGATATGTCTCCAAACTCACCACGAATTACCCTCTCTCGTGCATGAAACGCTTAGTCACCGCTGATTTAAAGTGCCATCCAACTTGATGCACTTGGTAATATTTATCGAGCTATTGCCACACGGCCCGATATACTGACGATAGTTCGTGTAAAAACGAATTGAGACACTACACAATCTATTCCTCTCTGTAAAATACTGGTACAATAAATATACTCACTCAGACTTCATAAATACCAGACTGGTAGCAAGATACACCGACAACAGTCATGGTCCACAGTCAATTAGTATGGACTGAGAGTCACCGCAGAACAAGTAGGCTATCCACCAAACGAAATGAGTAACGCTATGCGTACTCTGAATCATAATCAACATTCCTCTGAATCCGAATAAGCGATCATCTCCAGTAAAGGTCTAAAGGTCTGCATTTCCCGTTTACGATCGATCGAACGATGGTAGTCATGTAGTGAGCGTGACCTGACCAACAGCTTGCTACCGGACAGTTTGAGCGAACGCACCACATTCGGTCCGACTGATTCACATTCGCGCTTACGTAGCGTATAACTATCTACGAAATGTCACTGTAATGGAACATAATAATTGCTTTTACACAAATAAAGTCGAAAATGTGCGGTAAATTAAGAAATTGTACGAAGTATTTTACTTGCAGGGAATGATATGGATACATACTTTTCTACCTTACAACTATTTCTTTCTACTACGTCACAGCGCTTCCGAATGTGTTTTGTTGTCTAACAGTCTCGTGTACGATGTCTTTGCTCACTGAAGTTGTTTGCATTAATTACGTGTCGTTTCCTTCATGTTGCTCATTCGTTTTGTGCCCTAACTCATTCATTAAATAATATATTTGTTGGTCCAGGGATCATGCTATTTTCCTTTCAACAAAAAAGTAATATATTTATTGGTCCAGGGATCATGCTCCCATTCGTCGGTGCTAGCCCTGGACCTCAAAAAAGAAACAAAAGACGCCACGAGCAGCCGGAATACAAGATAAGAGAGTAAGTACGTATACATATTTCTGTAGATATTTCTCTAGTAACGACGGCATTTCTTAATTTACTGCAGATTTTTCACTTCATTTGTGTAAAAGGAATTGTTATGTTCCATTTGGGACAAATACTACAGTGACATTTCGTAGATAGGTATGCGCTACATAACCTACATTCGCAATCACTACTACATATTGCGAACATAGAACGTGAGTCCAAAGATAGGGTGAAAGCACAACATGAGAGAAAGCAATCTGCATTAATAAATTAAGAAAGGATGAAGAGCGTAGTGTGGGAATACTTCTTACTAGCAACAACTGCGAATGGTCAACATGTAGGATATGTGCCATGTAAGCGTTATGATTTCTTAGTGACGTTTGCATCTACTACCACACATATTAAGGCACTCATTTGAAAATTGCGGCCAAATACAGTGCATTCATCAAATACAGCATCACATGATGTCAACCAAGACATTACACTGAAGTGCATTAAACTGTGTCGTAGTAACTGCGAATGTGAATCAGGTAGACCGAACGTGGTGCGTTCGCTCACACAGTCAAGCGCCAAGCGGTCGGTCAGGTCACGCTCACTACACGACTACCATTGTTCGACCGACCATAAACGGGAAATGCAGACCTTTAGTTGCTAGCGCGCCTTGCATATTCTGTCAAGATATGTTTGAGTACCACGAAGCTATAGTCTAAGCCGCTCATATAACTTACAAGTTTGTAAAGAAGATATGGAAAATGAAGTACAACCTGGTTTACGCAAGACCAGCTTAGTACTCAATTCGCTTACTTCAGCGTTAACTAGTAATAATTGTTAACGTGATTTCAGTGGTCCAGAGAGTGAAAGAAGCGTGAGGGGCGAATGGCTGGACAAAGCATGAACAAATGCTTAAATATTGCTAAAAATCAATGAAAAGTTGCATTTTCTTTCTTTTCTTCTGATCGAATATTTCCAACAATAACAACAACAAAAGGAACGTTTCACCTAGAGAGCTTAGATGCTCGAAAATTTACAACAGAGGAGCTTGTGAGTTCAGAAAATATTACAGTAGTGGAGCACTTAAGCTCAGAAAATATTACAGTAGTGGAGCACTTAAGCTCAAAAAATATTACAATAGTGGAGCTCTTAAGCTCAGAAAATATTACAATAGTGGAGCTCTTAAGCTCAGAAAATATTACAATAGTGGAGCTCTTAAGCTCAGAAATTATTACAATAGTGGAGCTCTTAAGCTCAGAAAATATTACAATAGTGGAGCTCTTAAGCTCAGAAAATATTACAATAGTGGAGCTCTTAAGCTCAGAAAATATTACATTAGTGGAGCTCTTAACCCAATGCTGTCCGCTCACGTATCAATACGTGTTTCCAAGCACGGTGCTCTGCAGCCGATCACGTATAAATACGTGTTTGTGCAAGTCTGTCTTCTGATGCCATCTAACGGTTATTGAGGAACTATTTGGAGATTATCGTTGATGTGCCTAAATGGTAGAAAAACTACGCTTCTTTTAATACTGGTTTTGCCCGTTTTAGTGCGTCAGTTGCATTTGTTTTTGCATTCGAATATCTTCCATGTATCCATCAATGCTAGTAAACAAAAATGGCAGCCCCGGTAAACGAAAACAGTGAACTGACTCCTGGTGATATTATACATGAATTATAGGCTGATAATTTGTCATATGTTTCCCGTGATTGTCAGGAGAGTGAAGATGAAATGTCTAATGATAATTCTAGTGCTAGTGTCATGCATTTATGTGGAAGTGATGCGTTGAATGACACGTTTATTGCACCATGTGAGCAATGACCTGATGCTTTTGGAGTCTTTCTCGTGGACGCCTGGCGTTAAAATTTCGCCGAGTGAACCTGAAAATATAGGTTGGGATGTCAAGTTGTTCATTTGTAATGATTTGTTGGCGTATATGGTGGAGGAATCAAACGGATATCAATACCAGAATGAACAGAAATATAAAATATCACCAAAAACTTTAAAGTGGACAGATATAACTGTGAATGAACTTAAAATTATTAAATTATGATACCCTGCAGTAACTCCATGTCTCTGCCAAAACCTTCCGGCCACAGGGGCCAGTTATACGTCAGATGGGACGGACAGCAATGTGTTTGCTCAGAAAATATTACAATAGTGAAGCACTTAAGCTCAAAAGTATTACAATAGTGGAGCACTTAAGCTCAGAAAATATTACAATAGTGGAGCACTTAAGCTCAGAAAATATTACAATAGTGGAGCACTTAAGCTCAGAAAATATTACAATAGTGGAGCACTTAAGCTCAGAAAATATTACAATAGTGGAGCTCTTAAGCTCAGAAAATATTACGATAGTGGAGCACTTAAGCTCAGAAAAAATTACAATAGTGAAGCACTTAAGCTCAGAAAATATTACAATAGTGGAATTTTGTCACGCAGGCGTTCCTTTACATGCCAGTAAATCTATCGTCAGGAGACTGATGCACTTGAATGCCTTCGAATACCATCGGACTGAGCCGGGTTGAAACCGCCAACTTCACTGGAACGGTCTGCGCTCTACCGTAGAAGCTGATCAGCCCAGCTCATTGTTTCCCAAATATGTACTTGCGATTAACAACCCGTTCAATGTCAAAATACTAGCAAAACTTCATTACCAAACTCCTGACTCCCATATAATACTTCTTAGAGCTTACTTCCACAGCGAACAATGCATGTCCCCTTATTAAAGGAACTCAGGACGAAATACCGAAATACTGATTAACGTGCGAGTAAGTTCAATCACGAAGACCTATTTCTGTAACTCACAAGATATATGACACAATTTTGGAGATAGATGATGGTGCATCACAATCTCTTTAACTTCCAAGGACTTTCCCTAACTTACTTTCTTGTCTTAGAAAGGACTATTGGAGGAGAGGTCGAATACGACAGTGAAAAATTGAAGAGAGATGGCGAAATACTGCTTCGAACGAGACACATCGGAAGGATGGCTAAGCCTTAACCTCTCATATGTCAGCGGCGTCCAATTTACTGGAAGGTTACGAGGCTCCCAGAGTGACTGCCTGGTCACCGTCTGCCCTATAGACCTACTTCACATATCTCCACAGACCTCTTTACTAACTATACCAGAGCTGCTCACTGCATTTCAATTTCAGCTCACTACACTGTGAAACAATATTCATGGATGAAACCATGGTCTTCCTTTATCTTCGTACAAAAATGAATGTAGCCTCCGTAGAGGCCTGGTGCAGGACTTTCGGGTTGAGGCCGAGGGGCGATCTGCGTGTCTGTAAGGATGGGGCCCTACCTAGGATGAAATCTAATGTTAAATATGGCGCACACGCCCAGCCGCCGGGCCAGAGGAATTAACCGAGGAAGGTTGAAATCTCCGACACAGCCGGGAGTCGAGCACCTCTTTCACAGAAGACCAGTATGCTAACAATTTATCCAGACGTCGGAGTCAGACAATACCTCAGTAATAAGCTGAAATGAGATTCGATCAAAATCACAAGAATGGCTTCTGTGTACGGGATAAGAACATGGTTCTCCCTGTTCTAAAATTTCAACGTAGGCCTATATTATGTTTTGTGATGTATAACCAACACCATAGCACTACAGCCCTGAAGGGCCTTGGCCTACCAAGCGACCGCTGCTCAGCCAGAAGGCCTGCAGATTACGAGGTGTAGTGTGGTCAGCATGACGAATCCTCTCGGCCGTTATTCTTGGCTTTTTAGACCGGGGCCGCTATCTCACCGTCAGATAACTCCTCAATTCTGATCACGCAGGCTGAGTGAACCTCGAACCAGCCCTCAGATGTAGGTAGAAATCTCTGACCTGGCCGGAATCTGGGGCCACCGGGTAAGAGGCAGGCACGCTACCCCTACACCACGGGGCCGGCTTTGTAATGTATAGCAAATGTCAAAGCAAAATGAGCCTCTAAACAGAAAAGAAATTCTATAGTTTGATTTAGGATGCACCTATAATAATACCTACTAAAGTGGGCATTTCTCAACCAGATTCTTAAGCCCTGAAACATTCGTTTTGACAATATTGTGCCATTTCACTGTTACCTAAAAGTATGATCGGAACAAAAATGGAGTCTGAACTGTCAAAAACGACGAATATTTAAACGTCAGTCACTACCACAAGTCAAGATGGTAATATTTTCGTCAAGCGCTCGCAAAGGATCGAAACATAGAAGGCAGTGGAAAAAGGAACGAAGTAAGAAGATTGTTACGAGCGATTATTAAGAAAAAATTGGAAAGAAAACTACATTCATTTGACTTGCGTACAAGAGAAGCAACATAGTTGATCGCCCAAAGAAGATAACAGCGTATTAGTATTTCACATTAAAGACAAGAGGAAAGCTTCATTGACGGCTACATTCTACAATATTAGCAAGAAATATTATTTCGCTCCGCGAAATTAAAAGTCTCCAAAACTAAATACAGAAGTTGCAACGGTGATACGTCACGGCATTCCTTAGACGACGTATTACCCGATACTGTCAATTTTAGACCACTAAAAGATTGGAATTTCGACCAGCATATCAAGAAGGGATATGTATATACAACACAATTTACTCATTTTGAGTATAATAATCAATTTCACCTATCTCAGTCCGTTAGTTATCTCTAACATCAACTCTCCCAAGAAAGATGTTCATTCAACATAAGCAGGCAATAACAGAACATAGCCCTAAGATGACGAAATTGACTAAAATCACATATTATTCTGTTCCAATTGCTCAAGCTATGCTCAAGATGTTCTAAGAAGATGGAAGGCAAGACTACCCAGATGAGCGCACCGTAGGATGACGTTGCCAGCCCCAGGATGACCAGGGACCAGATGAGACGTTCCCGAGCATTCCCAAATACCTAGGGAAACGAGAGGAGAGATGTCCGCATGTCCAGTCACCCGGACATGAGCCAACTACAGAGGTTGCTGAATAAAGATAAGTCTGTTTTAAATTCAATGTTCACGTAAGAAAATATCTATTTTTCCTTTTTATTAAAGTGCTAATCTAACTAAGAGGAGTGCGATGATGAAATACGAGCAGTGGATTACAAGTTAGGTTAATGGATGTTAGGTAATCTTCAGACCTGAAACGTCAAATCCATATGTAGGAAACAGTCATTCAGTGATAGATAGCCTTCGTTCGAAATACTGTCAATATCTAGTGTGAGAGAAGGTTAGTTCTTTTTAATGTATTGGTGAGTTTTATACGACGTCAGAATGGAAGTTAGGCATGTGTGAGAAGTTATATGACTGAAGAATTGTAAGATAGAGATCGTATATATGAAGTGCTTGCCATATAAATAAATGTGGTAGAATTATTTTTGGAATTATGAAGGAATCAAAGCTATAACTGAATAAGTAAGTTCACGAACCATGATAAAGGTAAGAGATACGTCGAATTAGAATATGATGAGATACATATGGTAATTTGAAGTGTGATATTTATTAAAATGTGAAGTAATGATTATTTAATGAAGGTGATGATGTGAGATTGGTAAATAATGGTGGTAGTAGTTGTTATTCTTCGCGAATGTAATCATGGTCATGTTGTTGTGGACATAATGTTCCAGGCTGAGTATTGAGAAGTGACTAGTAAACTTATCCTGTTTTCATTTGATTATTTACCCGTAAGTAAGCACAGAGTAGGTTAAAATACGATCGAAAGGACATCCGTATGTTGACAATTATGCGTAAAATCACCAAATGATTTCTAACAAGGTGGATGAATTTGAACTAGCTAACACCCTCTTATATATATCTTCTAATTATAAGATTCTTCTCATGTGTTAGGTGAACTTTGAAATTATTTCTAAGGCGTTATCTAGTATCACTGATGACTGAATGCAGGTATATGTGAGTTACTATTTTTGAGGTAGAGTCTTCGTACAAGGTAGACCATGTAAGCAAAATAAATATTTTGATGGAATTATGATAACATCCACTTGGTAATATAGTATAATCGCATGAATACGCACTTGAAGTTATGAGTAAGCTCAAGTTAAAAGAGTAATTTACCTAATATTTTAAATGTGATCTTTAATCATTCTTTTTGAGAGCATACATTAATTTAAAAGGGACTTATCGATGTTTATGCAACATAATATGTCAAGCAATATGAACATTATGTGTAATACAACACCTATCAAATGTCATAAATACCCAGAGAATATTTTCCAAGTTACTCTGATGGTGAATTTAAACACAAAGAATTAGAAGGAAGGAAAATTATTTCATTTCTGTAGATCAACGGAAAAATGATCAGGAAAACAGAACAGTTAATTTCAATGTTGTGAGATTTCATGTAGAAAATTTGTGATTCCAGTTCCGTACAAAGGTTTAATGCCAGATACAAACCTACGTCCTGTATATTTTAAAACCACCCTCAATCTACGACACTGTATACATTATGTTGTTTTGTAAATATTATTTTTCCTCATTAGATGCACCTATTAATCTTTTATTCAATCTAATAATTTTTTACTTTATCTAATATCCTGCCTAAGCAATATTTTAATCATCGAATTTTTTAATTATCTAGTATTCTACTTAATTCATATTTAAGTCAGCGAATATTTTAATTATCTGATGTTTTACTTGTTCAACATTGTTATCTTTTAGTATTTCCAATTTCGGACATGTTAACCACTTAATCGCTTAAGATTATCATTACCCAATATTTCTTTGTCCGATACCGACATTTATTTTAATTTCTTTCTTTCCCCAAAGAGACATTACAGACTAGTTGTTTGTGATTGAGATCTTTAAGATTGTGATTAGGTAATTTTTCAAGCATTTTAACTGGATACTTTATTTCTTTCGAGAACTTTAATTTAATTCTATCAAAAGTGAACCTTTAAATAAAGGTATAGCCCAATAGTCTTTACTATTACTCTCAAAGATGAAATCATGATATCCTTTCTATGGAATGAGATGAGTTTGTAATAAACTGTAGTATGTTAAAACATCAACCTTTCTTTTAATGACATTGCAGAGTCATGACTTAGTCATAAGCACCTATATTCACGGCAACCTGGTAAATCATAGGGATTCTAGCTAGTAAGCGAGTAGTAGACGTCCTTCTACGTGAGTTAGAGATTTCCTCAAGTATAATTCGGTATTCTTTCTTTTCAACCGGAACTCATAGTCCGTAAATGACATATAGCGACAAGTATTATCATAGTTTAAGCTAGCCTGGATCTTGTGCGTCCTTACCTGGACGCGGGAACGGCGCAATACGATGGCAACTGTCTTTCAGAAAGTGGCATTTTATAAATTCTGAAAATTGACAGAGAAACTAATGAAAACAAATGTTAAGTTTATTTTAGTTTCCATATTTCTACTACAAAAATGTAACCCTTTTCATTTCTAGTGAAGTGTGCACGTATTACTTAATCTCAACTTTTTCCCATCTAAGTGATGGCCATCATCTAAAGGATTATTTTTTCGACATTAATGCAGAAATGTTCTGTAATATATATCTGAATAGGGAAACGCACAATTAATGAAAATTAATCTATGGCAATTCGGAAGGTTGTTGAATCATACATCAGACATACAAAAACTACCTTTGTTTTGTTTCACTTTCGGTGTTCATTGTATAATTGCTATTATTGCCACCTGTGTATCTTTTGAAGTACTAGTGGATTACGTGTTGTGCTGACCTATTGCTATCTTCTTTAAATCATAAATGGTTCGGCAAATTACGTTACATATAATACTTGCTGCAGCAGGAATCTGTTCTCACTGATCATATTACGTTTTCCTGCAATTGGCATGCATAGGGAGTAATTGCAACTAATGTTTCAATTTCCACTCCATGTGAAGCATATGAAGATTCTCTTGCAAATGGAAACCTCTCATCCTTGGTGTTTCACCGACCACCACAACTACTACTGTTGAATGACAAACAGGTATTTATTTTACAGTGGTGTCACATTTTAGGAGCTTGGAATTTATCTACCTTCTGGTTAAGTTCGGTTAATTTCCTTAGAGCGTCATCGAGTTTGAAGTCATGTTATGAAGGTAAAACAAATATGCACCTTACTTCGTGTAGTGCTGTACGCAGACGTGTTTTATACTTGCAAATATAAAATTCGTATATAAACCTGTCCGTATATTTTCAATAAGTTGTATTTAATTTTTGGTTTTCGTTTGTCAAATTAATTTGTGATTCTGATGATGTTAACTTGATTCGACGAAACATGTAATTTTATGGTAATATTGTTTAGTTTCACATCTTGTATCTTAACTGTTTGCTTGCGCTCTCAATTTTGTCCCATCGAATGGAAACATGTTTCATTATCAATCTTAAGAAATAGACACTGAAAAATATTGCTTCTAAGCAGTCAAAAAATTGACTCTCCTGTATTTTGATTATCAAAATACATACTCTGTTGGTCTGCAATAACGTTCCTTCGATATCGTTGTACTTTAGTGTGGTAACCTTCATTCCTCTTCTTACTCGATCACACCCTCCCTTCGTATCTAAAGGAAAGCATGATGCATAACCACAATTACTGTCTATTCCTCGTGTAGTATTACCCAGTTCTCTCGGTCCGGTGTATCTATTCGTTAATGTCCCTTTCACACTGAATGTTATTTTTTCCTACTTGTTTGACGTCGCACTAATACACAGAAGTCCGACTCGTTGGCTGAACGGTCAGCGTACTGACCTTCGGTTCAGAGGGTCCCGGGTTCGATTCCCGGCCGGGTCGGGGATTTTAACCTTAATTGGTTAATTCCAATGGCACGGGGGCTGGGTGTATGTGTTGTCTTCATCACCATTTCATCCTCATCACGACGCGCAGGTCACCTACGGGTGTCAAATAGAAAGACCTGCACCTGGCGAGCCGAACCCGTCCTGGGATATCCCGGCAATAAAAGCCATACGACATTTCAATACACACAAGGTTTTCGGTGACACAAGGATGAGAAATGGCTAGGATTGGGAAAGTAGCAACTGTGGCATTTAATGTAGAGCTTAATCAATTCATTGGTGTGAAAATGGGAAAATTATCTTCAGGGATGCCAACGGTGGGATTTGAACCCGCTATCTCCCGAATGCGGACTTACAGCTGCGTGAACCTACCCTTACGGCCAGCAGGGTCGGTAAACGTATTTTTGCTTTAGGATAAGAGGATCTATGATATTTACTCTTTCAATGCATTGAATTAAATTGAAATTTCAATCTCGTGATTTTCAGATGTTTGCATTTTTAACCTGTTTTGCTATCTGCTTTACGTCGCACCCACACAGATAGGTATTATGGCGACGATGGGATAGGAGAAGCCTAGGAATGGGAAGGAAGTGGGCGTGGCCATCACTAAGGTACAGCCCCAGCATTTGCCTGGTGTGAAAATGGGAAACCATGGAAAAAACCATTTTCAGGCCTGACGACAGTGGGGTTCGGACCCACTATCTCCCGGATGCAAGCGCACAGCCTAGCACCCCTAACCGCACGGCCAAATCGCCCGGTGGTCACTTTAAATTAGTAAATAAACTGACACTCAAATATGTATTCGTCCCAACGGGATTCTCATGGTTGATCGTACTTCTCTATCCTCTGTAGAATGTCTTGTGTCAATTGACAAAGCTACTTCGTACATTATTGAACGTTATTTGTTAAATAAGAACATTTCCTGCTACTGACAAACATGGAAGCAGAAATTTCCAATACAAACATAAATATATAGTGTCATGATTATTATAAGAATATTCATGTTTAATAGAGTACTGCAGCCCCAAGAGAAGGCTAGCGCTCCTAGTTTAAGGGAATACCGCTAACCCGACTGTATGTAACGCAGTCTAAATGCAGCAGAAATTTCATACCGAGAGTAATCTGATTTCAACATAGTTACCTCAAAGCGAGTTTTGCCACATCAAAGGAGAAAGTCCAACATAAAATAGAACGAGAATGCTCAACGTTTACACAACTGAGTTGGAACTACAATATATTTTGAACCTCATATATGTAGCATCTAATCCTTGGAGAACTAGCTACGTCAAGCGTAACGTATAAGGCGTAGAAAAGAAATCAACCTAATTAATACTCTAGCATGCTGAAAAAACATTCTTTCCTTTTACACTGTCCAGTGACGTACATAAGCCGTCATTGAAATATTCTTGAAACTCACATAATAATTTCGTGTGGCTATTTTTAGCCGAGTGCAGCCCTTGTAAGGCAGACCCTCCGATGAGGGTGGGCGGCATCTGCCATGTGTAGGTAACTGCGTGTTATTGTGGTGGAGGATAGTGTTATGTGTGGTGTGTGAGTTGCAGGGATGTTGGGGACAGCACAAACACCCAGCCCCCGGGCCATTGGAATGAACCAATGAAGGTTAAAATCCCCGACCCGGCCGGGAATCGAACCCGGGACCCTCTGAACCGAAGGCCAGTACGCTGACCATTCAGCCAACGAGTCGGACGAAACTCACATGAAGGGATGCGTATTTAATACATCAAACGTTTATTCTTGAAAACAAGACATTTGCGTGAAATGTTGAGACAGAATTAAATACGAAAATATTGAGATGCTCCCGGAATTTGTCCGTGAAATATACGAATTAATACTGAACCTTTGAAGAATGTTGTTGGAAAGAGGGGAAGGCACCTCAATAGTGGAAACATGCGTACATCTTTACAGAAATAGAAGTCTCCACCGTCAAATGCTTGTACTAGTGGCCTTGCGTCGCACCGACAAAGATAGCTCTTACGGCGACGATGGGACAGGAAAGGCCTAGGAATTGGAAGGAAGTTGACATGGCCTTATTTAAGGTACAGCCACAGCATTTGCCTGGATTGAAAATGGGGAACCACGGAAAACCATCTTCAGGGCTGGCGACAGTGGGATTCACACCCACTATCTCCCGAATACTGGATACTGACCGCACTTAAGGGACTGCAGCTATCGACGTCGGTCGTCAAATTCTAGGTAGTCTACGTGTTGTATATAGAGCGCCCAAAGAAGGCCGCCTGATTGACTTAGAGACTGACCTTATAAGAACACTTTATAATGATGGGAGACTTCAACAAAACAAACCTTTTAAATTCACATTTCTCCAATACCACTCATCTACTGAATACATTTCAGGCATGCAGTTTGACGATCCTTCCACTCTCTCACTCATCACACTAAAACTACTAGACCTAATAGTAACGAACAACCCTGTCAGTGTATTTCATCATGGTCAGAATTCTGTTCCCAGAATGTCACGCCATGACATTATCTACAGTGCCCTAAACAGAAACCCAAATGCGTGACGTACAGGGACTGAAGCGTACTGACAACGAAAAGTTATTGGGAGACGCTTTTCCATTTCATTACAAAAGCTAACTAATAAAATTCATATTTATGATATGGTAACCTTATTTAATGATATGATTCTCTCGTTTTGATGAACACGACCCTTTACGGACAGCACGCATCTCAAAAAGGCTATCTCCATGGTTAGCCTAAATCATTCCATGAGAACAATGATGGCTAATCGGGACGCAACTCATTACAAATTTAAACATTACCAATAGAAGGAAACCTTATTTACTACAAACGATTACGTAATAAGACGACTGAGGCAATAAGAAACGCCCGACTACACTATGCCCACAACCTTATAAAACCCGACGTAACACCTGCTGCTTTATCGAAGTCAGTTCGCCAGTTCGGACTAAATAAACGGAGCACGGTAGACGAATCAGAGATTTCTCTACAGGAACTGAATGATAAGTTCGTATCCTCGCATGTACACTAGTGATCACAAGAATTCCGGGTGGAAAGGGTAGCAGGTAACATTTGGACGTGGATTTTGGCCAACCCTGAGGACGAAGGAGAAGTAAACAAGGCAATGTCACATGTGTTCGTCTGCCAGGAGGTGTGGCTTGCGACGTTACGCACTCACAGGCCACTTCCAACTCCATTTTTTCGGGAACTGATTAAGATGTTTCTGTGGTTAAACATTCTGGCTATACTGGCTTTCTATAATCAAGGAAAACAATTAATAACTGTAATTTAATTGTGAAGAAATGTGCACGATGTAAGCCCACCCCAATATGCGGCATTTAAGTGTTTGATGAGCGCTGACAATAACTCCATAGGAACTTCTTTTCAAACATCCTTGTGTCTCTGACGATCATAATTCTTTAATGCTTGGTTATTTTTACTTTGGTTGTTGAGGATACAAATTACTATTATTTAATATTATATGTCTGGCTCCATAGCTAAATGGTTGGCATGCTGGCCTTTGGTCACTGGGGTCCCAGGTTCGATTTCCGGCAGGGTCGGGAATTTTAACCATAATTGGCTCATTTCGCTGGCACTGGGGTTAGGTGTATGTGTCGTCTTCATCATCATTTCATCCTCTTCACGACGCGCAGGTCGCCTACGCGTGTCAATTCAAAAGACCTGCACCTGGGGAGCCTAACTTGTCTTCGGACACTCCCGGCACTAAAAGCCATACGCCATTTCATTTAATTCAATAGTACTATAATAATAATAATAATAATAATAATAATAATAATAATAATAATAATAATAATAATAATAATAATAATAATAATAATAATAATACACTCTATAAGAAATAAACTCAAAAGTTATGTAAAATTCAACAGCATTATAAAGGTGGAAATAATTGTCATATTCAGACGGAATATTTTCATACTACATGGCCGTTCGTGAAAATAAAATATAAGATTTAGCACGTTTTCCCCTGTGAATAACTTCTGAACCACTAATGTATTTTCGTCAGAATAGAACAGCACACAGCATCTCGATCCATGCGAATACTAATCGTGATCAGTCTTGCATGAATACAGATATCTCATATAATTCAGTGTTTCCAAACCGCTAAAAAAACGGATTTGCATACAGACGGTAGAATGCTTCGGTAGTCGGTGACTGTTATAGGTTTTCAGTGATTTTACTCCATAGTCTTACTGCCATCTATATCTTCTCAGTCAGTGACGCAGGCGAAAGGGGTGTGGAAAAACACAGCGACAGTCGACCGTATGAAAAGTGCATTAACAAGTCATAACTACGCAACGAATGGAAGTATGAAATAACACTCCCTCCTCCTTCAAGGGAATGGAGTATACATGGGTTACACCTACCATTTCCTATACATCATCTACGATACCTTATACATCAGGGCGACGAGGGGCCGCATTTTAGGTATGTGGGAATGTGATCGTCCGATGACAAATATTACTGAGCGGTTGGGTCACTCAGAAGACACAGGTCGGTTCTGGATGAGAAGATACCAGCAAGAGGGCAAAGAGAGTCTTAAAACTCGCAAAACCGAGCTCGATATCTGCAGTCGCTTAAGTGTGGTCAGTATCCAGTATTCGGGAGACAGTAGGTTCGAACCCCCCTGTCGGCAGCCCTGAAGATGGTTTCCGTGGTTTCCCATTATCATACCAGGCAAATGCTAGGGCTGTACCTTAATTAAGGCTACGGCCGATTCCTCCCCACTCCTAGCCCTTCCCTGTCCCATCGTCGCCGTAAGACCTATCTGCGTCGGTGCGACGTAAAGCAACTACCAAAAAAAAAACCCTCGAAAAAATTCGGAACAACCTAAGAAGACAACTAGGGAGCAAGACAGAGCTATGTTAGAAGCCAGAAACGAAAAATCTCTAAATCTATCACTTTGGAGATCCAACAAACACGCTACTCTCGTCAACATGTTACTGAAGCACGGAGTGGGAGAATCGACGTGCTTTTGGAAGTGGATGAGCGCCAATGGATTAGGAGAGGTAGTGGAAGTCTTATCTAGGATGGACTCCGAAGAATATACTCAGATTCTAGAAGAGTGTATGCTTCCTACTTTCCGAGTTCTTTACCCCACGGAGGATATGCCTACCATCCTACAATAACAGCAGCGCGCCTACTTCATACACCACCAGAACGTGGTTATTAGAACACACGGAAGTGTCGGCATTGGATTGGCCCGCTAAGTCACCTGATCTCAATCCCATCGAACATATATATGAGCGTTGATGGCCAGAGAGTGGGAGTCGCGCAAGGACCATGTTTCTGGAATCTGGGAGAGCATCAGGGGACGCGTTCGCATCTGTCGTTCTCTGTTCTCCTCTATTCCTCGAAGACTCAACGAAATTATGGATCATGACGGTTGGTGGTCATCTTATTAATCAGGTAATGAGGAACCATTCAGTTTCAATTTTCCCCTGATTAGTTTCATTCAATTGTATTCGAATGGATATAAAATTATTCCTTTATGGGAAACTAGTGCATTGTTTATGATTATACTCTACGTCTCATTTTATAAAATTGCAATTATTTTCGAGCGCAGGAAGCGTTCATTTTATTTATTTTCTTACAAAATGCGCTCCTTTGTTTCTTTCAAGACAGTTCATTATGATATGAGAATTTATTACTTTTCCCTATTATAACTTACCTATCTTTATCAATAAATTTTTGGACTGTGAAGAATAATCATTTACAAGTCTTTGTAAATAGAAGCATTTTCCTTGTCTTTTATTTTTATATCATTTGTCCAAAAGAATTTCTCTCCAATTTCCATAAGTATATTAACAATAAAGAATGGTATACTATTTCAGTAAAAGAGTAGGCCATAGGTCTTTAAATCAAACGGTTACCTTCTTTCGTCTTAATTCCTTGCGTTCAAATTTGATATCCGTGCATATTTTAGTGCAAAGTATATTAGTTCTTCTTTTGACTGTGCTTGCAAGAGTATTAATGTAGTTTAGTATAATAGGTCCTGTACTGACGTAAATAAGGGTCATTCTTTCCTAAAATGGTTGAGCGCGATGCAATTTGATAATGACGTCATGGTCGAGTTCGCTAATATTTCAGCCAGCCTTCGCACACAAGAATTACAAAGATATTGGAGAATTTGCCCCTCAGTGATTTGATATACACAGTACGCCTGTTGACTTCAAGGAGCCGTGTGGTTCCTCCGTTCGTTACAATCTCTGTTCATTTTCGAGCCAGGGGGACGTGCCGGCAGGCGGGGAAGCATGTACCTTCCCCTCTACCTGTCTTTAGTTCATGCTAGATATCTCGTCTTTCACTCTCTCCACCTCCCCTCACTCTTCAGATGTGTGCATTTGATACGCATCTAATAGATGTGACCAATGAGAGAGAGTGTGTAAGCAGGTACTAGGTGGTTCTGAGGGCTGTACTGATTTCTTGCCTGAAATGAATATTTCTGACCACGTGATACTGGAGATCTCGAGTGTACCAATAATAATCGAAAGCATAAAATAAATTATTTTGAGAATAAATTACAACTTACCACCTGCGGGGAGTGACAAGTTTTATCTTAGCTATGTCTCACCTCTGGAAGTGAAAGCTGTCATCTTGCAAATTAAAACTATTTGGATGGACAGTATCGGTATAACCCATTAATGCCCAAACTAGCTTTTCCTTAATTTTTCAGGAGATTTTTATTTAAAAATGGTTCAAAAAGTTCAGATACACCATCTGTTAAGAAACATGTAGAATAAGTATCACATATATGCAGATAATGCCCATCCTCATTATGAGGCGCTAGGCGTTAAATATATGAGATCTCCAAACTGTATTGCCTTACATAACAGCAATCACGTACATCAACTCGCATTTCGTGTGGCAAACATGCAAACATTGCAGGCAGATGGTCTCATTGCATTTTTGACAGTAGGTTCTAGGTTCTGGAGGACATCCTTTAAACGCACATCTTCTCTGTTTGTCTTTTCGAACAACCAGATTACCAAACCCATCGAATCTCACATAAGGCAAAATTATCAGATGACTTGAATGGGCATTAGTGGCCTTCCCAAAGGGTGTCTGACTTCAAACAGGTAGTCTAATTTCAAGTAACTGACAGCTACAGCACATCTTAAAATCAAAATATCATTCCCATGTTTATGCCAGTACGGTACCTAAGAATTTACGATTGCCTTAACAATTAAGGTGAAAAAGCCAACACCATTTTCCGTCTGGATTCAGTGTTATACTTGCCTACTCACCAGTCATTATGGCCAACTCCCACCATATGACCATTGTATGCTTTCAGGAGCTCCATTTGTTGTCTAGTAACCCATATATTGGCGCTTTTATTCAAACTTGAACAGCTTGACAAGGGTTCTATAGGTCTACTGTCAAAATTGTTTGCGACTGTTGCACGTGTTATCATTCCAATACACAATTAGATCTTCACCACTCTTATACGAAAATAGTCGTAGTCATCATGTTCTTCTTTCTTCTTCTCCACATTCATTTTTGAAGGATAGTGATCTGTTCGATTCTCCCCTACAGTACTTGTTGCTCAATATCCCAGTGATCGGAGACCAATCAGGAAGTTTCCGTTAGTGAGAAAGTTGTCACAGAACACTATGTTTAATTGAAACAGTAACCACTAGATCCCCACAGGGCCCATATCCTGTACCCCACTAAAATCGACTTCCTTTGATGAACTGTTTCAAGTTATTATGTCCGTAATATTTTACTATCATTTATTTATTTATTTATTTATTTATTTATTTATTTATTTATTTATTTATTATTTGTTTTATATGGCGTGACTGAGGCTATGAAACCTGCTGTTAAGCCAAACCACATTATATGAGCTACATTGTATGAACTACAGAGTCTTAATATTCCTAATTACATATAATTAATTGTCTGTCTGTTAGGTCATCAGCCCAGAGGCCGGTTGGATCCTCAAATAGCACCACCAAAGGTTATGCGGTTATAAGGAAACCGCAAAAACCAATGGCAGCACCAAAATGAGGCGTACTAGGCTAGACGAGGAGTGAGGTAGTTTGCCATTGCTTTCCTCACTGGGTCAGAAAGTGCTATTGCAGGACGACTGACCCTATGAGCAACACCTTTCATAACACTCAGATGCACTAGTCGTGCTCTGAATGCCATTACTCAGCACCACCCATACCCCAGCAGCTTCCATATTGTCACAGCCATGGATGAGACGGGGACTTCGGTGAAAGCTACACTTTACTCTGGCCTGTGCCAAGAGATGGATACAAAAGTACTGTATCCATCAAGAAATGGCAGCAGGCAACTATAATTAATTATAAAATTAAATAATAGTTATAAACGAAAGATACATTTCTGACAGTTGTTATCAAGGAACATTACATTTTATTTTTTCCCGAAAATATGCAACCATCTAGGAATTAAATGCCTCTTAGTCCTATCTTGCGGAATATCTTACATTAATTTCATGTGTTGTTAGCACGATACAGATTTCCCAGCATAATGCAAAAACGGTATAAGAGGCTGTAAGTGAGGCCCATCTCAAAAACACTATGCCATTTTACGTAGAGCGGAATCCAATACTCTACTCATTGTTACGAAATGTTACTATACTGTCCGAAGTATAGCCATTCCTACATCTGTCGGTAATGAATTGCGCACCTGATTGGTCCAAGAGGCCATTTTCTTCTGATAGACGACGCTATTTACAGTTTCTTCGTGAATACCTCCCGCTCTTATTGGAGGATGTGCCATTTATGACACGGTTAAGGACGTGGTCCCAGGAGGATGGAGCTCCTCCACACTGGTTGTTGGACGCACGGAACCACTTGCATAGGACATATGCTGGACGATGGATTGGACGAGGGGGTCCTATTACATGGCCGGCTAGATCACCTGACCTTATTCCACTAGATTCATTCTTCCGGGGTTATTTAAAGGAAAGAGTCTATGAACAGGAGCCAGAGAGCCCGAATCATTTACGGCGGATGATCACTGAAGCCTGCAGGCAGGTTCCACCACATATGTTGCAGCAAGCAAGATTTTCTCTCCTCAACTGCGTTTACATTTGCATTAACGAAGGAGGTGGTCATTTTGAACATTTGCTTCGTTAATCGAATGGCCATACACGAGCCTATTGCACCTCTGTCGGTAGTAGCTTACTTTATTTCAAATAGCTCTTTTAAGAGTTACTTAAAAACAAACATAGAAGAGTACCTGAAATATGAGAACTGATCATGATTTAGATTTGTCTTCAACAGCCCGACTCACAGGAACATTAACAACGAAATAAAAATATTCGTCGTATATCGGACTTGAGCATTCAAATAACGATCAACGGTTTTCTCCTCTAATTTTCAGCACGCTTGGCTGTCACAAGTTGTCACTTACCTTCGTTATGTCAATACTACTTATAGTCGGTCGGCCATCATGTTCTCCGTATATGACGTTTCTGTGATACAGAATATTCACGATTCTTTACCATCTTTCGGTATTTTATCATTAATGCTGGTTTCGAGGACAAAAATAAACTAATTATTGAAAACGTAGTAAGACCAGACATTAGTGTTAGTAGTCAAGGTCAATATTTTTAGGTTAGACTATAATCTGTGGGTTGCGTAAAACTGCGTGAATAGGGGCAGCTGTACCACGTGGTATACTATTTCTTTAAAGTCTATGTATCATTTACAAGATCCGGTTTTAAATACATTTCCATTACTGTATGCATGTCTCTAATTACAGCCGGACAGGAGCGTATGGTTGCAGGTATGTTTGAAATTGCCGTAACCTGTCGTGCGATCAATTGGGAAGCTGAGCAGGGAAGAGGTTCTGACCTTGTAGGAATACTGTTCGGGGAAGTCAAATAATTAACATACGTTCTCAGATAACTTAAGAGTACCTGTACGAAGAATACTGTGGACTAGCGAAGTCCGAGTAAATATTCCATCTCTCTGTCAAATATAACCCACGACAGCTGCTCAAGACAGGATGATACATGGAAATACCAAGGCATATTTAATACAAAACGGACGGATGTAATATAATACCTCTGAAGTTCAGCGCTAAGTGTGGTGTTTAGGTTGTTATTTATTACGTCACCTTAACCGAAGAGGGGTATAAAAGCTCTGAACAATTAACTTACTCATTTTTAATGGAAGGAGATCCCGTATACTGTAAAGGAAATGCAAAGAAAATAATACTCGTTGGCAAATTTTCGTGGTGTGCTCTGCCCAGTTTAAGTACGTATCAGACTTGAGGGCAAGGTTCTTTACAGTGTCGTTTATTTTTATGGTGTTTCGTGGAATAGGAGCGGAGGATTTTAAAAATATTTCATTTTGGTATGAGCACTTCCTGATGCCAAACCTAGGTGGAGTGATGTAATCACTATTGCATGTTTCTGTGTTGGTTGGTCGTGTGGTGTGTTGTCTGAATATGACTAGGGGAGGTTGGGACAAACACAAACACCCAGTCCTTGAGCCAGAATAATAATAATAAATTTGTTGAGGCTATTGCTAGCCTGGTGCAGCCCTTGTAAGGCAGACTCTCCGACGAGGGTGATCGGCATCTTCCAGGTATGGGAACTGCGTGTAAGTGTGGTGGAGAGCAATTTTCTGTAGGGTATGAGTGCCAGGGATTCTGGGAAGAGCACATACAGCCAGTCCCAAGACAAGAGAATCATTTGAGATTAAAATTCACGACCTAGCCGGGAATCGAACCCGGGACCCTCTGAACTGAAGGCCACAACGCTGACCATTTAGCCATTGAGTTGGACGCTTATTACGCATTAATTATATTGTTTATATAAATTACGATTAAACACTGGTACAAGAAACGAAGCTGTAATAGCTCCATTAATTCGTTACTTTCACAATCTGTACTTATACACGCGACTCGTCTGTTAGTACAGCGCTCATGAACACGATGTTTATTACTTGTCCACTGTCAGTATGGAACTGTAAAAGGTTATATTTCCTGTAACGAATGAAACTTAAGTCATACCTTTGCCATTTTCCGATTGATGAATTGATGAATTATTGATTTAATCATCAAAACGTTATATTTAGATTTTATTCCACCTTCCGAAACGTACCAATCAGGGGTATATATATCAGGATTGTTCCAAGACAAGGAAACTGACGGTCAAGTAGTGGACTCTATAGATGACGACGATGATGATGATGATGATGATGATGATGACGTCGTCGTTTGTTGCTTAAAGGGGCCGGACAGCTAGGTCATCGGTCCATAATGGTACGAAGTGGAACGAAATGAAACGATAATCAAAACTTCAGAATGTATCCACTGACTAGAATCTGAAACTAATGATGATGAAAAAATGACAATGAATCCGAAACAAACAGTGAATCCAATTAAAAATGCCGTATTTCCTGAGATGATGCTTGTTGTCCAAACGGGACTAAAATCCAGGTCACTGGCCCCTCATAATAGTACTAATCACTGGTAAAGTAGTACCATGCTGTTCCTCCTATACTAGTACTAATCGTAGGTAACGAAGTCTCATGGTGTTCCTCGCTTGGTGGTACTAACCACAGGTAATGTAGGACCATGGTATGTTACATATAATGGCAACGCTCACAAGTGACACAGAACCATAAGGGTACTACTCACAAGCAACGCAATCCCACGGTATTTCTGACTTAGTGGGACTAATCACGGGCGCCGGCTAGATCCGCGGTGTTCCTTACATAGTGGTGCTAATCATAAGCCACGTATACTCATGTGTTTGCTCATTTAGTGGTGCTGACCATGGGCAATGCACACCCACGGTGTATCACATATTACGGTACCACCCACTGGCAACTCAGACCCGTGGTGTTCCTCATGTAGCGGTACTAATCCAAAGTGAAGTAGACTCACGATAGTCCTCACATAGTGGTACTAATCATAGGTAATGTACTACTCACAGGTAGCGCAGTCCTATGGCGCTTCTCACTTAGTGGTACTAATCACAGGAGCTGCACAGAACCATGATGTTCCTCACATAATGGTACTAATCACAGGAGTTGCCGGAACCGCGATTTTCCTCACATCGTGATACTAGTCATAGGCAACAGAGACCCACGGTGTCGCTCATATGGTGGTACTAATCACAGGCAAAGCAAACCCATGGTATTTCGTACATAATGGTACTACTCACTGGTACTGTAAACCCATAGTGACGCACCCACGATGATACTTATCACAGATCCACGGTGTCCCTTACACAGTGGTACTAATCTCAAGTAAAGTCAACTCACGGTGTTCCTGGCGTGATGGCACTAATCACAGGCAACCACATGGTTTACGTTCCATCATCCCTTGGTCGCCCCTTTTAGTCACCTCTTATGACAGGCAGGGTATACCGTGGGTGTAATCTTCATCTGCGCCGCTCACCCATGGACTCTATAGATCATGATACTGCAGGTCCTGAACAATTTTATATTAAGTTTCATAGAATGATCTAACTACGAGTGTATTGTTGTTGAAGGTTTTACATCGCATTAAATATTTTCTTACAGTTCTGGTTGACAAGGTGCCAGAATTGTATTCTGCAAGTGATCTTTTGCTTGCCACTAGATCTACCAGTACGTATCTGAGCCGGGATCGAACCCGTCAACTCTGTCTCAAAAAGCCATCTCACCGGCCTTCATAATAGTACTGGAGCCGGTCATCCCAGTGTGCACCTCAATAAAGAGCATAATTTATTACTGAAAGTACACACACTAATAATCACGTCCCAGGTAATGCATGGACTGAATGATCACATCACAGTTAAACAATAAACTTAGCACCAAGAACGGGTGTCGTGATATTGCCGAGTTCGTAGTCGTCCTGGCTTAGCCAGCTGTTGGATCCCAGGGGAAAGGAAGCAATAAGGGGTAGATTTAACCGCCACAGGATCAAGCCCCGTAATCTCGTAAGTAGTTTAATCTTCAACTCGACCTACTCCTTAAGTTTTTCTCAAAATGAAGCAACGGAACGTTCTCACCCTCTCTCCTTATTTCTCTGCCTTGCCTCGAAGGAAATACAGAGAAAGTCAATTACCCTGTTATATACCATAAAACATTCCCAGAACTTTAATCTCTAGATAAATATTTGTGGCACTATTCATAGGCCGCGTTATTTGCTACGGGAATGTCAGCACAGGAGGCATTACTGAGTCTTACAGTGTGGAAACTAGTTTCATCAAGCAGTGCAGCTGTGTCATTCCTCGTCCTACATTCCAAGCTCTACCACAACTACACTTAATAGCACCTAGAGACAATATAATGGGAATTGCCAACTAATCAGTTGATACTTCAGTACAGTAGATCATCACAGTAATCTGACATGTCAAATATCATGTGTATCTCAGATGGATATGTGCGCCCGTTTATTTCTCAATAGTATGGGAACGAATACTAGGTCAGTAGGTCGGCTTAAAACTGTGCTTCAATATTAACGATCTGTCAGCGGTTTATTGATACGTTCAGGAATTTAAATTAAAGGTAAACTTGCATATCTCCAATCTCTCTTAAGACCAACACAAATAAAATGGCCGATTTGTAGCAAAGGTATCATCTCCCTCATTCGAATCCACAGATCTCAAAAATACTTTAGATCTACAGCTCCTAATTCAATTGATGAATCCACTGAGTAGCGCCAAATTCAGGTGTTGTAGTGGAGGAGATTTCACTATCCAGTCCTGTACAACACGGTGGATGCGTGTCAGCAACCGTTTCAAAACCTTCTCGTAGAATGTTGCGTTGACAGTTTGACGCTCCGGTACGAATTCCTGATGGATCATGCAATTGCTGTCGAAAAAGGGAGGTCAACAGTTTCTTGATCCTGGAGTTTTGGAGGTGACACTCTTTTGGACGTAGGGAACCCGGTGAATAGCAAGCCAATGATTGTCACTTTGTCTCCAGATCGCACTGGTAGCACCAGCTTTCATCGTCTGTGATGACTGTTTTCAGAAAAGATAGATCTCAGTTACACGTGTTAATGACATCTCCTGCAATTTCCACTCGTGTTGCCTTCTGCTCGTCAGTCAACGTGCACGGCACAAATGCAGAACATATCTTCCGCTTAACCACATTGTTCACACTGTCCTTGATAACCCCTAATTCCTCTGATATCCTTCTCAGAATTCTGTGCCAGAATCTCTTGCATTTGCTCGATGTTTTCTGCACTTTGGCCTGTTGAGGGTCGACCCGGATTTAACGCATCTTCAAAATTGTATTGTCTATCCCGAAAGCGTTTGAACCATTTGTAAACACATTTCCTGCTTACGACTTATGTTCCGTACACTCGCATCAACGCTGCATGCCATTTCGTTACCGCTTTTCCCGATTTGTAACAAAACTTCATGTTGTTCCATTACACCATGATACGAATCGTCACACGCACTACGTTCGACTGGCCACAGCTGACTAACCTGCGCCGGGCTGAGTGGCTCAGACGGTTGACGCGCTGGGCTTCTGACCCCAACTTGGCAGGTTCGATCCTGGCTCAGTCCGGTAATAGTTGAAGGTGTTCGTACACGTCAGCTTCGTGTCGGTAGATTTACTGGCACGCAAAAACTAAGTCCTGTGGGACAAAATTCCGGCACCTAGGCGTCTCCTAAAACCGTAAAAGTAGTCAGTGGGACGTAAACCAAATAACATTGACTAACCTGCTTCAGCACCGTGTGTTCAAGTCTACGTTGCGCTTCGTAAGATGCCTCTCTATTCACATGTGCATACACGCAGTGTTACCACACGTTGCCATTGCGATATCGGTCCTTTTCAGACACATATTTTATTATCCTTACGTGTCGGCATTTTTCACTCCCACGCAGAAACAGACAATGCCTCAAGTTCCCCAAATATTTGAGGACAGGAAGGAAAACACAAATAAGAGCGATAAGATGGAGAAATACCTTCTATTATAGTCTGCACTATTTGCCCTTCGGAATAATGCTAGGCAAATACTCTGATGTAAAATTTAATGTTCTGAACAAAATCCGCTAGATTTTCATCTAGCCTCTGAACTCCGAAATGTTACTTCTGAATTAAAGATGACAAGGCTCCAGAAGGAACAAAGTTAGCCAGCAAGTGTGCATGGAATGATTCAATGGAGGTGCTTTCCGATATAGCTTTAAAGAGCTTGTCTGACAAGACACTAACAGCGTAAGGATAGATGATTTGCAAGATTTGAGAGTGTGAGAGAGCAAACACCAAAGCATGGTTTTGGAATTCCTCTAGAAATATTAAAAAGGAAATGACGTCATTCGTGGTGTTGGCCGAAAATCTTGAAAACCCTAGAGGATGGCTAGAGAATGTGGCAAACTGCTAAAGCCTTGGGATAATACTGGTGAGGCCGCCGGAGGGTGAGGTGTTTCGAAAGCGGCATTTTTAACGAAAAAGGGAGGAAGGTGTTAGGGATTGCCCACAGTATTAGCTATCTGTTCAGATGGGTCAGACGCATGCTGTTTACCAACCGATTCACCACTATCCGAAGATTTATTATGGTTCTATTCCTCATTCATACCTAATGGGGCAACATGATCACTCTTCCCACTAACGAGCCCAGACAACAATATCGATTCACTTTATTAGACAGCTCAGATATGTGCTGACATAATGAGTTAGCCATACTAGAATGTTCTTCGCTCAGGTCCCACACTCTGTTATAAAAAATAAACAGCCTAGCCTGAACACGTTTATGTTGGTTACCAGAGAGTTCACCTCTTTCAGAAAAACTAACAACAGAAGCAAGATCAGCAATATTAGTGGTGATCGTGGATAATGACTCACCAAATTTCTTCACTCCATAAATAGGAATAGAAGTGGGTAGATCTAAAAAACTCCTTTAATCTTGAAGCGGCTGTTGCAACCGTTCCGTCAGACTAAACCTTCCTAAATGCTAGCTCGTAAATGAGCTGCTCCTTACGTAAATACCAAGGAGCAAGAAGGTCCCTGGTGCCAGACGTGATGAATTGTATTTTTTAATAAAATTTAGAAAATTTGGAAACTTTGTAATGTTGGAATACCGAATTTAGAGAAGATAGTCAAAAGGGCTTTGTCAACGTCCATTCAACCACGCTGTGCTACCACTTGATACGGAAATTCCGTAGGTCAATAATAATATTAAAATGGCTTCAGCTACCATGAAGAAGTATTCAGACACCATTCTGGCTGCATGTGTACCAATTTGGGCGTTCTATTTTATTCGAAGAAGTCGGAAGTCCATTTTGTGATCTGCGGCTTAGATGTATTTAAATGTGTTGGTTAAACAACGAATGTGTCACCAGTGACATTTCACATACCAATTTCGTACGACATGGGCCGTCAAACGGACTTTTTTCGAAATTTGGTATCTTCAACAAGCGGGAATTGATTTTTACAAGCGTGGTTATATCATACAGTAATTAAATTGACATGACCTTGAAATATCATAATATTCCATTGGCTTCAGCCGGGATGGTCAGGCAAAGGCACTGCAGAGCCATCAGTATCACTCAAACTGTTAATTGTACTTCTAGCGCATTGGCCTAAACCCGTACACACTAACAGTATAACAGCCACGACCTGTGTTAGGTCATCGTTCCCACAATTTCTATCTCAAATACTCAAACAGGCCGACCATTATGTCACAGCAGGACTTTCAAAATTAATCGGCAATGTAGACCTTCCATCATGTACAATTTTTCTCAGGGCTGTGAGTAACAAAAACACGATTTTCAAATATTACCATAGAACTGCACTCACTGATTTCATTCTATTGACTATAAGGAAGATTTCCAACATATTAACGCAACAGTCTGCTTTCAAGTATAGTAGAATCAGTCTGCGTTGCACTAAATAGGTCGAATTTTCAGGGAAAGGCGTTCGTAGGAGGTAACTCGCCGACTAGTAATCTCTCAGAATTCCCCAGAGTTTAAGTACCAAAACTGCCGTTCTTATAGTGCTATAGACATAGATATTTCTCTGAACATACAGTAGATATTTTAGAACGAATACTCTCAATTTTGAGAATGTTGTTACTTAGTCCTTTTAGAAAAATTCGGGGCCGGTGACCTAGATTTTAGGTTCCTTTAAAGAACAAGCATCATCGTCATCATCATCATCATCAACATTTTAGAAAATCAATTCTCCAATTATTTTGACATAGCTGTTACTTTATTGAGAATTATGGATATGATATCCGTGAATTCAATGTAGTGTGTGACTTAACTCTATGATAACTTGTATTATTGTGGAGTCTATAACAGTATACGCATCAACATTTTATCTTAAGTGTTGAGGACTTCGGTTCAGAATGTCCCGGGTTCCATTCTCGGCAGGGTCGGGGATATTAATCGCTTGTGATTAACTCTACTGGCTTGGGGACTGGTTATTTGAGTTTGTCCCAGCATTCTCCTCTTCATTTTCAGACAATACACCGCACTACGATCCATCACAGAAAAACGCAATATTGATTTCATTCTTGAACGTAGGGTTGGCATCAGGAAGGGCATCCGGCGGAAAAACAGGGCCAAATCCACATGTGCGACATATTTCGCACCCGCGACCCCACAAGGTGTAGGGAAAACGGTAGTAGGAACAGGATAAGAAGAAGAAGATGATTATTTTATCTAAAATGAGGGTGGGAGTTAGAAGTTAATTACTGCCACTGCCTCAGTATTTTTCTAAAGAAAATAAATCAATCAATGAATCAATCACCACTGATCTGCATTTAAGGCAGTCGACCAGCGCGGATTCTCCATCAGTTGCTCACCTAGTTTTCCTTAAATGATTTGAAAAAGTTTGGATATTTATCGAACACCTCCCTTGGTAAAATAATAATAATGCTATTGTTTTAACGGCGAAATAACTACTTTCACGGTTTACGGAGAAGCCGAGTTCCCGCAGGATTTCTTTTACGTGCCAGTAAATCTACCTTCACGAGCATGACGCATTTGAGTGCCTTCAAATATCACGGGACTAAGCCAGGATCGAACCTGCCATGTAGGGTTTAGAAGGCCAGCGCCTGAACCGTCTGAGCCACTCAGTCCGGCCCTTGATCAATTATTCCCTCCCTAACTCTCCTCTTCCTATAAAAAGATCTTCCCCAAATTTTCTTCTTGAATTCCAACTTTATCTTCATATTGTGATCTTTTCTACCTTTAAAAACTCCACTCAAACTAATTCGTCTACTAGTATCATTCCACGCCATGTCTATTGACATCTTTGAACGCACCGCTTAGTCGAGCAGCTCTTTTCCTTCCAAGCCCAAGAGGATGTTCAACCTAGGAGGAAACTTTAACATGTGATAACTATTGCAACGCATTGGGATTAAGAACCAAGTCATGCAACCTTGACATCCTAGTTGGCATACAACTGGAGTCCAAAATACTGTATAGCGACTGAGTTCCAATTTTAAATAATAATGAAGTTATTTGCTTCACGTCCCACTAACTACTTTTACGGTTTATGGAGACGCCGAGGTGCCGGAATTTAATCCCGCAGGAGTTCTTTTATGTCCTAGTAAATCTACTGACACGAGGCTCTCATATTTGAGCACCTTCAAATACCACCGGACTGCGCCAGGATCGAACCTGCCTAGTTGCAGTCAGAAGGCCTCAACGTCTGAGCCACTCCGTCCAGCAGTTCTAATTTTCATTGGTTGTTAGGGAAGTGTCAGAAAACAAGCAAGGGTCCTATCATATCTACAAGATATTGTCAATTAGGGCCCAGACCGTGGATCAAGCCAAACGGGCAGGGTAATCAGTAGATGAAGACAGATGTGATGAAAATTATTCGCGGAAATAAATAGGCATTCTGCATAACTCAATTTGTGTATTAGCGACAGTAAGACAATTCAACTACCGAGTGAGTTGGCTGTGCGGTTAGGGTCGCGTAGCTATGAGCTTGATTTCGGGAGATAGTGGGTTCGAGACCCACTGTCAGCAGCCCTGAAGTGGGGCTTGCCTCCCCACTCCTAGCCCTTTCCTCTCCCATCGGCGTCGTAAGACCTATCTATGTCGGTGCGACGTAAAGCAAAATTGTAAAAAAAAAATCAATTTCCCAACCCGCTGATAGGCCTGTACATTTAGTTACGATTATATCTGCCAACAAAAGTAGACGTAGGTATCAGGACTATAGTGCTTGCTGGGCACAGAAAGCGACTTGTAAGTAATTTGTATGCTATTTATGAAACCCCGCATGAGAGAAGTGGAGTTTTCTGGAGCAGCTGAAATGTAAATGTCCCCTCGCCGCGGATTACAGAAATGCTACAAGAAACAAATACTTTTAAAATTTACAGCGATAGTCCTTTTATTTTCGCATTACTCGCTTGCACATCTGCTGCTGCGCTCTGTAACAGTGTTCCAAACGAAACGAGATTGACAGTAAAAAAATATGAATTCTCCATTCACCCCTTCTGAGCACCGACAATAGATTTAGGTAATCCTCATGTCCTTCGATTGTCTGCTCACATACTTCGATAATCTCATTAAAGTTACACCAAATTCCTAGAATAATGGTTAGTTGCAGAAAATGTATCATCACGACAATTTTTGATGCATATCTTACACATTAATAATGGACGAATTGAAAATTGAACAACTTCATAGTACGTGGTCTCAGTAGTGATCGATGCATTTATCTGTCACTTTAAATTGTGTAATCATTTTCGGACGTCATATATATACACATTGCCCATATTTTAAGAGCGGGGTGTAATAAACACGAAACGCAACATAACTGAGACACACTGTCTTTCTTCTTCTATAGGTATGTACCTCCCCTCCCACTCCCAAGGCATTTATAAGTGGATCGGGGAGATATATTTTCGGCATGAAGAGTAAATGGGATACTCACCAGTTTACTATTTTTCGTCTCAAATGCCTTGAATGTTATACATTTAAAACTTGTATGCTTTTAGGATAATGCAGTCTGTTCACTGTGAATCTGTCGGTAGAATTTCTTAAATATGGCAGAATATATTGCGTAGATCAAGCCTGGCCGTCTTGTTTTCCCGTTAAGATCAGCCTCGAGCTGCTACATATATTTATCCCTTCTCAGTAGCACATGCACACAATATCAAAATTGATTTATCCATTCATTTTAATTAATACAGGACATAGATTCGAATCTACAATTAAAAAAATATCAACTCCATTTAAAGACACGTTGACTACCATGTTAATTAGAAGATTCAATTTTGATTTCATCTACCGGCTTCCAAAATGCGGCGTATTCTTTGAGAGGCTAGGGTGAGGGAACCTTCCCAATGAAAATATGTTAAACTGAATCTATGTTTTGCCTCCATTTGTTTGAAGTATGGAAAAGCAGTTTCATTCAAATATGTTGATCCCAACCGCATTTCAATGAATTCTCTAATATTGTTATAAGTTAAAACTTTTTCTCTCGGGTAACATATTTTCGAAATTCTTCTTGTAATGACCGGGCCTTTAAGAATGTTCGTACCGAAGAGTTACTATCTCATTCACAAGAGATGGATTATCCATGGAGATCATACCATTTATCCCTGGGATGTTCTCTGAGTTCATCTCTTGTCTGAAGGGGAAAGAAAGATGCTGGACAAGAAGTTTAGCGATCGACAAAAAATAGTGCAATTGATCTACTGGCGAGGTCTGATGTAGATTATTAAGAACTCCATACCTAAAACTGTGCGTTGAATGAGAAATATTTTGCTGATGAGCATGACATATTCTAACTTCTCTTGTACTATTTCCGTAGGAATATTAATTTCTAATTAATTCATGTTGCCCACCAGTTAGTTCGTTAGGCCTTCAAACGCCACAATCCTTGGCAGAGATCGAAACCGCCGTGGTAGGACACAGAAGGACAACGGCTAACCAACTGAATTCATTAGTCCTCGGTGACTAATGATCTGTGCCTTCACGTGAATTCCTAAAAAGGTTTTCTTGAGATTTCTGGGGACGAAATTTGGGCCTGCGGTCTTTGAAAACATGAACTTCTTCACCACCAGTTATGTTTATTATTATTATGAAGCTACCGTCTAATGCATGTTGCCCTGAACCTTAACTTCCACTACAGATGAAGAGTTTTCCAGTTCTGTGGGCAAGAATCACGCTGTTCAGTTGTAGGAGGCCTCCTATATCACAAATCCTTTTCTCGGCTAGAGGTACATACATACATACATACATACATACATACATACATACATACATACACAACCGTCCTAAGGACCACGCCTATTAGTAACCGACGTTTCTAAGAACTGATTTAGAACCTCACACAAGCACTATATTTCTGTAAAGGACTACTGCAGCTACCCCCCCCCCCCTCCCTGATCAACGACTATGCATCTTCGTGCTCTGACCTCGTTTAAGATACTCTTTCCAGGGTAAACCGTACTGTCTACAGTATGTCTATCTGCCTTCCGAAATAACATGGCGGCCTTGGTGTTTATATACGAGGTTTAAGGGAATGTTACGCGGGAAGACATGTAGGGAGTATTGGAAGTGTACTGTATGGTACAGCTATCAACGTCCTGTTAATGCTCAGAAGAAAAAAGGGAATGTTTTCTGTTATTATTTACGCTGTAAGCGTGGTGAATGTTTTAAATACAGTTTTACTCGCTGCACACGGGCGACCGTCAAACAACCATGACAGTAGTCTATGTCTATGGCACGCAACGTGTGTTTGTAAATATCAATCTATTGGCCAGGTCTGATGCAGATTATTAAGAACTCCATCCATGTCTGATGAACGCGCTTCCGAAAAGAAAGCCATGATAAGTATATGCTTTGCTTCTGAGGAAATGGGTGGAGAAATCTTTATAATAATATTAGGAGCAGGGGAGGATGAATCAATGAAAATGTCAAAATAAGGTGACGTAATTAGTGGTAATCAAGTACATAATTGCTAATCAATTACAATTCTTGGTATGACAATCTAGTTCATGAACAAAACACCTTGGCGATAGTCATTAATGATAATACTCTTCCAAAATAAACCGCATAGAAATTCAGAATAAGATAAGAAGGTAAGGAAAAATAAGTTGCATGGGCCTAAATATTACTAGAAAGGTTAGAAATTAGGAGGCGAAGCTGTTGTACACTAATTGGAAATTTTGTTTAATGCACAGGAACTCACACCTAGCTTTTCATCTCGCTGCCACACAGTATATAAGTCAGCGGGCAAGCGCTTCAGCGTTAGCAACGACGTGAATACGTCACCGGCCGTGAAGGTCAATGAACGGTGAATGAGTATTAACGGAATATTGTTAGGTTTTATTTCCATTCGACAGAAATACTAGTCATTTTCAATATACAGTAACTAACAATATAAGAAATTATTGATTTCTGTTCTGTTTAAGTATACTGACGAGATACAATATAGAGTTTACATTTCTGTACTCTACGCAATGAATTACAACTTTCATTGTTATATTTTTAGTGGTACGTTTTAGAATAATTCCTAATATAATGAGGAGTAAAGCGTATAAGCTGTGATTTGTAGTTGCTTTAGTTTAAATAGTCTGATATAATCACATTCTATAGCTACTTATTATTGCATTTACAGTGTTGATAAACTTCGATTGTAAATATCTGTGTCTTCACAAGTTATGAAACTCACTCGTTATTTAGAGAGTAGCTATTATCAGTGGACGTCTGATAAGGTTTTCAATACAGTTTTTTTTTCAGGAACTCAATGAACAGGGAAAATTCACATAGCATTCCAACAATGTGCAAAATCAAGCTTTAAAATTTGTTGAAATAAAATAACTTACATTTTACTGAATGAATAACGGGAATTTTATTTTTCTTAATAGAAATTCTGTCATCATCCAAGAATGTGTAAATTGTAGCATGCATGTTTTAACCCCGTATTGAAATGAAATGAATTAAATGGCGTATGGCTTTTAGTGCCGGGAAGGTCCGAGGACAAGTTCGGTTCGCCAGATGCAGGTCTTTTTTGATTTGAAGCCCGTAGGCGACCTGCGCGTCGTGTTGAGGATGAAATCATAATGAAGATGACACACACACCCAGCCCCCGTGCCAGCGAAATCAACCAATTATGGTTAAAAATCCCGACCCTGCCGGGAATCGAACCCGGAACGCCTGTGACCAAAGGCCAGCACGCTAACCATTTAGCCATGGAGCCGGACAACCGCGTATTTTTATACATCGTAACATGGGATGTTTAACCGAGCGAGTTGATCATGCGGTTAGGGTTGCACAGCAGTGAGCTTGCATTCGGGAGGTAGTGGGCTCGAGCCCCACTGTCGGCATCCCTGAAGATGGTTTTCCAATGTTTCCCTTTTTGACACCAGGCAAATTCTGGGTCTGTACCTTAGTTAAGGCCACGGCCGCTTCCTTCGCGCTCTCCTAGTCCTTTCTTACACCATCGTCAGCATAACATCTATGTCTGTCGGTGCGATGTAAAGTCAATTGCAAAAAGAATAGAATGTCTACCCAATAAACCATCACTGCGAGAGCTGAACAGCCGACTAGAGAAGCCCTGTCACATAGGCAGGGGTGATCATTCGCGTAAAGTATAACTTAAGGTAAATATTCGTTTCATATCGAGGAACTGGTAATTGGAATGCATTATCTGTAGCAGCCTTAGAACCTTTCCCAATAAACTTTAGATGCTTAGAGAAAATTACTTAAATATCCTGAAAATATTCCATTAGCTTTTATATGACTGTATTGTGAATACACTGTATATCGAAGTGTTGAGGCACTGAATTGTTTAATATAGGCCTATATGTGAAATACTACGCAACAGCTTTATTATTTTTATGATTTTTTTTAGAATATTCTCTAAAACTTGTTTGTACCGGGCGAGTTGGCCGTGCGGTTAGGGGCTCGAAGCTGTGAGCTTGCATCCGGGATGTAGTGGGTTCGAGCTCCAATGTCGGCAACCCTGAAGATGGTTTGCCGCCATTTCCCATTTTCACACCAGGCAAATGCTGGGGCTGTACCTTGATTAATGCCACGGCCGATCCCTTCCCACTCCTACGCCTTTCCTATCCCATCGTCGTCAAGAAACCTACCTGTGTCGGTGCGACGTTAAGTTAATTTTTAAAAAATTTGTAAATGACTGCTTGACCGCGTTGTAATTATTGTGTTACACTACTTGTAATGAGAGAGCGTATGTTATATATTGCGAATTCTATGAGAATTCCTACGCGATTGATTGCGATTATGTTACATTACTCAATAATATTTCATTTTCATATCTTTTTTTTTTCCTCTCTTAGTCCTTTTCTTTCGTTGTCGTGTACATTTTCAACTTGTTATAGTTTCTTGTAAAATTTCATTTCCATGCTGTTGTACATTTGTTATTGTTATGTAATGTGAGTTTTAATTTCGTTTCAGTTCTATTGTATCTTATAAATAAAATTCTAGGTGACCATGCGGTTAGGGTCGCACAGCAGTGAGCTTGCATTCGGGAGGTAGTGGGCTCAAGCCCCACTGTCGGCATCCCTGAAGATGGTTTTCCAAGGTTTCCCTTTTTGACACCGGGCAAATGCTGGGGCTGTACCTTAATTAAGGTCACCACCGCTTCATTCCCATACCTAGGCCTTCCCTGTCCCATCGTTGCCATAAGGCCTATCTGTGTCGGTGCGACGTAAAGCAAATAGCAAAAAAAAAGTACAGGAGCGTGTACGTATTTGTTTTCGGAGAAGGCATATATCACGGGGTGAAAAGAAGTGAAAAACATCAGAATTGTTTTTTATGAGGGTACTTATATCTTAAAAACTGAAGATGTTGCAGAGGAGAAAATTGGTATCTGAAATCTCCTTTAAAAATAAAGAAGCATGCATTTTTGTTTTCGGAAAATACACTTTGATCAGGTTGGGAATGACTGATTAAGGGGTTGAATTCCTTCTATGGGGATGCTTATGTGCATATCTCTAAAACTGAAGATGTAACAGATGTAGGTATCTCCTATAAAAATAAAGAAACATGTATTTATTTTTTCGACTTGAGAGAAGATTGTTTCACACATGTACAGTTATATGTCGCATGGTCGCCTGAGTCTCAAAAGGTAATACCACAAAGATGGTTTAAAATGGATTTATGGCGTAAATGTAACTCAAATTTTGGGTGAGTTTTTATACGTTAGGAATTTTCAGATAATGTCACGGTACAATACCGAGGAACGATTACTTTGATCAAATTACGAAATCCACGCGAGCGAAGTCGCGGTTAATTGCTAGTAATGAAATATTTCTATTATTTTCTGTAAATCTTGTGTGAATTACTTGGAAATTGGAAGCGGAAGTATGAAGTAGACCTTATACTGATAAAATCGGTGGACTGCGATGCCGAGGTGGTTGGGCACTGGCCTTCTGACCCCTACTTAGCAAGTTCGATCTCGGCTGAGTGTCGTGGTACTCGAAGGTGCTTAATTACGTCAGCCTCGTGTTGGTTTATTGACACACACAAAATAATTTCTGCGAGAAAGCTTTCTGGCACCCTGGCATCTCCAGAAACCGTAATAGTAGTTAGCTGAGGCCAAATAATAATATTGTTCTTATCTAATTAAGTCAAATCCTACGTGCCTGTTTACAGTAGAGTTCGATAAACTGGAGCGAAATTCAATTCTACTTCCAGACTGTGCTGTGTATCTTTGACAGCTAATTGACGTATTCATGACTTATACATTTCCATTGTTATCTATTCGACAAAACTTCTCAATATCAAAACACTCTTTTGATATTCTTGTTGTAGTTTTTTTACAGTTTGCTTTACGTCGCATCGACACAGATAGGCCTTATGGCGACGATAGGATAGGAAAAGGATAGGAGTGGGAAGAAGCTTACTATGGCCTTAAATAAGGAATTTGCCTGGTATGAAAATGGGAAATCACGGAAAACTGTTTTCATGGCGGCCGACAGTGGGATTCGAACGCATTATCTCCCGAATGCAAGCTCACAGCTGCGCGCCCCTAACTGTACTGCCAGCTCGCTCGGTCATTCGTTCTTCAACCATAACGCTATTTACCACTACACATGGGGGTGTAGGGACACCAGATCGACAATGGAATATATGAAAACCGATATTGAATTCAGAAAATCAGTTAGGAATGTGTGGGTATTCCAGGGAATTTTGGATGATGCAGACGACTATATGATCTGTAATTAACTATCTCTAGGCCTAGGACAGAGAAAATGAAATCTGTCTGAGAAAGAATAAGCGAAAAATATCTCCAAGACGATAAAATTAGACAGAAGTTCATGGATATGACGAAGTGATAATTTCCGAACAGTAGATAGTAAGCAGGTTCACAGCATACAAAGATGATGTGGTAGAAGGCCTTGGAAAAACCGTAAGGATAAGAGTGGAATGATGAAGTCATGGCAGGTTGTAAACCTAAAGGAAGGCGTATCAGAAGTAGCTCCAAACAAGGACTGATGCAGATGTAGAATTGTATAGTTAAAAGAAATAGAGGAAAGCGGACAATTGTTGAATGCAAGAAGTCATGGGAAGATTTCAGTTATAACCTGGAAAGGCTAGGTCAAGTGGCACAGAAACGTAAATCTTAGAATGGGAGTAAAAAAAGGAAATGAACAATGTTTTGGGTAAATCAGGTGAACTCAGAGTTGATCCCAGGGAATCACTGAACAGATGGAAGGAATATTCTGAAAATCTTCTGAACGTAAAAGGAAATCGTAATGTTGACGTCGCAAACAACCGAACTCATGAGGATGGGGACAATGATGGTAGTGAAATTACGCTTGAGGAATAGGAAAGGATGGTATACCATACTTATATAAATCAGCAGGGATAGATAAAATTAGACCACATATGGTGAAATATTGGGAACGCAGGATTCAAATGGTTTCATAGTATAAGATTTGCATGGTATGTTAATAAAGCACGTTTCGATAGGACGAAAACAGTAATTGCATCTTCCTATAACCAATGGAAAAGGAATGATTGCAACGACTATAGAGGTATTACATTGATCAGTATACCGGATAAGGTGCCCATTTTTATTTTGAGGGGAGGGTGCTATCAATGGCTGAGAGTAAGTTGGATGTAAATTGTGTGTGCATTTCTATGTAATGGCGTTATATTTTAATGCAATGCTCAACCCAATGTAAATGCATTTCTATGTAATGGCGTTATATTTTAATGCAATGCTCAACCCAATGTAAATTTTAGTATCTGAATTACTTAAGGTATGTGTAAAATTGTATATGAACGTGCTGTATTTAAAATGCTAAGATAATAGTAATTAGCCCGCTCAATATACTGTCAAATATAATGTAAAGTTTTAAAATAATTAAGGTACATGGGAATTTGTATATGACGGTGTTGCAATGTTAAGCTAGTGGTAAGCTCAGTCTATAGTACTGAGCCATCCCCTGGATGCCTCAATATGTAAAAGGATAACAATGTGGACATATCTATTTAATCATATGCAAGTAGCTGGGCACGAAGTAAGGAAGTCCGTTAAACCCCTAGGTAGGCGAGGCGCACCTTGTAATTTTCCAGGAAGCAGCGAGCGGTTCAAATTCGAAGAGAGTCGTTGCCTTGGTTACTACGCACGCCAACCCTGCTCCAACTTTGAAATTCAAACGATTCGAGCTTGGGGGAGGTTAAATTTGAATGAAGGGAACCCCGCAAGAGTATTTTACAGGTTGTCCAACTTCGACTTCACTGGACTGGAATCTCAGCATTTACTTAGGTACTTTCGCCACCAGCCTAGAATTCCACAGGTCCGAATTAAATAACACTTGCATATATATTTATTATTCACTCCAGTGTGAAAACAATGACTACTTGTGCACTCTCATAGTAATTTCATGTGAATGTAAAGTCGTTGGGCCAGGCAATAATCCGTAACCGACAGCCTCCACTGTTAGGCGGGGATTCACCTGCTGCCACAAAGGGACAGTGAGTTTATTTAATGACCCGTGGTGGGGGAAGCTGCCCCATTCTACAGAAGTATTTGGTGTGAACTGCACGTTGTGCGCGAGTGGTGAAAGTTTCTTTTTACTGTCAAAAAACGGTTACACGCTATGTGCGTGTCGGTATTTAATTTATTAGTTATCTCGAGCAGTACTCTTATAGGATAACTCTTATCCTAATTTTGATTCGTATACATTGAAAGACCAAGTGCGGTTTTGTACCGCGGATGTAATAACTTTATTAATCCGAACTGATGCTAGCTCGAGACCTGCGCGTGAGATAAATATAATGTACCGGGCTAAAACAGTTCCTGGTACAGTACATTTCGAACAGTGACCAGTATCTCACATCGATACGTGATCGCGAGTTACATATATGAATCGTGTGCAATCCACATATTCTACAGCCGCTTAGAAGGACTAATGTCGATTGGGCCTAGACCCTTGATCTAATGACACTCAGATCGGAACTAATTACTTGTGTGTAGACTGAGCAAATCACAGTCTAACATTAAAATCGAAATTGTGT